>NC_135659.1:88076831-88399000 GCF_964188315.1 Podarcis muralis | reverse complement strand
GCTAATAGTGAGTGTGCACACATCTTTCCCTCCCTCTGCAGCTATCTGTGGAGGTCTGCTAAGGGATGGGGTGGGCCGCGCTTCCTGTTCATCAGATGCTCGGTCTGATAAGTGGGGTGGAGGCAATGCACATCTCCATCAAGGTGCTGGGCTGGGCAGGCAGGTTTAAACATCTCCATCCATCCCAACACCATGCCTGCTTTAATATTCTGTGATTGCCATCAGAATCAGGCAGGTGCTGTAGATAAAACTGACAGGAGAGCGTTGGCCCAGAGGCTAGCATCCCTGTTATGTAACACTTTGCTTGCTTGGAATGCTTACACTCCGCTTTATAATCCTGAGAAGCTCTCAAAGTGGCTTATAAAACCACTCCTTTTGCAACCAATACTTCAGATACCTAATCCCAGGAATCCTTAACAACAACAACCCTGTAAAGGAGGACAGAACTGCACACAGAATTGCCTGAAGATGATAGCCGCCTAGGCAAGATTCGAACCCAAAAACTCCCAGCTTGGCCACTACAAGCGAGCTCTTTTTGGCTTGATGCCGATACAACTCTGCCAAACTCCAAACCATGGTTAGAAGATCAGAAGAAGGCTAGAGGCTCTGGGGGCTCCCTCTCCTCTCCAGCTCAAATCCCCACTCCCTGCTCTGTTCATCCTTCTCCGTGGTTAAAGGCTTCACTTGTGCCAAGGCTAAACCATGGTTAACGCTAAACAAATTCCTCCTCAAGTACGAAATCCTGGGAAAGGTTAACCATGGTTAGTATAATGTTGAACCATGGCTATATTTGCCAAGAAAGAAATGGACAGAAAACCTATGTCCCGGGGTGAGGGTGGGGACAAGAGAAAGGAGCTTGTGGCCCACTCCTGCTTCCTTAACCATGGTTAAGAATCAACAACGTTAGGCCTGCACTGGGCCGTTGATGTATGCAGGTTCTTAATCATTTCTGCAGTGCTGACGGAGCTTTGCTTCTAGCATAAACCAAGCTGGTTTCACTCTAGGCTTGGCCATAAAGAAGCAGACAGAAGAATGCTGCAGGCCAGAAATCACAAGGCAGAAGGAAGGGTCTGCTATACATGGGAGAGACGGGATGCTTGCTCTGGGTAACAGGAGGAATGCTTGCAACGCATCGGGGTGACCAACCCCACTCAAAATGCCTGGAAGGCAGCAGGTATGGTTTTCATAAGCAGTACGCAGCAAAGGAAGACAGGTAATCACTGGTGGTGCTAAGTTGATTGAAAGAGGAACTTTTACCTGGTTGGGGCTCTCTGCTTTTCTTCTTGAAGAGAAATAGCAACACAAAATAAACACATTTTTCTTCCCATTTATCCCTGCCCCCCCCAACCTCCAGTTTCTTCTGTTGTCTCTTCTGTGCCAGCTGGGGCTCCTGGCAGACAAAGCCCAAAACATCTGGAGGGCATCGGGTTGCCAAAGGCAACACACAAACTATCCCAGCAGATAAACACCTAGAAGGCTGATCGCCCCGAAGAATTGATGCTTTTGAATTACGGTGCTGGAGGAGACTCTTGAAAGTCCCATGGACTGCAAGAAGAACAAACCTCTCCATTCTTAAGGAAATCAGCCCTGAGTGCTCACTGGAAGGACAGATCGTGAAGCTGAGGCTCCAATACTTTGGCCACCTCATGAGAAGAGAAGACTCCCTGGAAAAGACCCTGATGTTGGGAAAGATGGAGGGCCCAAGGAGAAGGGGACGACAGAGGACGAGATGGTTGGACAGTATTCTCGACGCTACCAGCATGAGTTTGACTAAACTGCGGGAGGCAGTAGAAGACAGGAGTGCCTGGCGTGCTCTGGTCCACGGGGTCACGAAGAGTCAGACACGACTAAACGACTAAACAACAACAACTATGTAAGTTTAACTACAGCAAGTCTGCAACTTACACAGGGTTTACGTTCCGCGGATCGCGCCTAAAGCCAAAATCGCCACTAGTCCAAATGCATTAGGTTCAATGGCCAGGGGGATTGCCAGAGTCATTTCCCCCATTTATTTATTTATTTATTTATTTATTTAGCCATAAGTGCAAAGCTGAATGTGCACAAGCTAAATGCATGTAAGCTACTGTACTTTAAAATGAATAACGGGGCATCTTGATCCCATAAGCACATATTTGGGGGGGTGGGGGGAGGAAGAAACAGTTCTCTCCCTCTCTCATAATTTCACATGCGAATCACCAGCCCAGCGTGACATTCTTCTAAGTGAGCTCTCCCTGAGGTTTTTATTTTCTTGTAGCAGCTCGTGAGAGACATTCAACTGTCCCGACACTTGGTGGCACTGCTGCAATACTTATCATTACTCCTCCTGAGGAACGGTTGGTCTGGTCAGCTTCTGCTGAGGAATGCTATTTTGTCCTGAGCTATCTATAGTCCACTCTTGCGAGCCGCCGTCAGCAGTCCTGTTTTCCTGCACAGCGGCCCTGCTCCTGCTCCAAACAAGGAAGAGATGTTTGGCTGCCCAGCGCAAAAACATTCAAGGCTATGACACGTTATCATCCCATAATATTTGCATGAAGAAATGATAAGTTGAAGGGGGAGCGAAAAAACACTCTGCTCATATCTGGGTTTACAGAAGAAAGTTCTGCCTGTACTTATTTTCTTTTTTGCAACCCTCCTCTATGTTTGGAACGTACCGTTAATTGCAGGAGATAATGAACCGTAATGGCAGGAATTAAAGAACCCCCTATAATACAGAGATTTCAGTGTCATCTTCTGACGATTGGCTGATCGCATTTGGATCCCCCCTTCTTGTCCAATGAGCTCAGGTCAGTGTACATGGTTCACCCCTCCTCCCTTAAATCCAAAAAACAACCCTGTGAGGTAGGTCAGGCTGGGAGGCAGTGACTGGCCCAAGGTCACCCAGTGAGCTTCATGGCGGCGCGGGGGTTTGAACCCTGGCCTGTCGGGTCCTAGTGCAGCACTCTAACCACTACACCACACTGGGTTGGCAATGTCAAGGCTCTTTCTTCTAACCACTACGCCACACTTCCTCTCCTGCCCCTCCTTCACTAGAGTGTACCCCATTTGCTAGCAGTAATTCACTTATATGAAAGACTTCGGCAGAGCACTCTGGCAGGGAGGCAGCAAACCTGCCCCTAGGGGCCCGGTATCCAGAGTAAGTCTCACTGGGCCCACAACCCAAGGTGAGATACAGTGGTACCTCGGGTTAAGAACTTAATTCGTTCTGTAGGTCCGTTCTTAACCTGAAACTGTTCTTAACCTGAGGTACCACTTTAGCTAATGGGGCCTCCCGCTGCCACCACACGATTTCTGTTCTCATCCTGAAGCAAAGTTCTTAACCCGAGGTACTATTTCTGGGTTAGCGGGGTCTGTAACCTGAAGCGTCTGTAACCCGAGGTACCACTGTAGAGAGGAGGGTGGGGACAATACCTGTTCGCCTGTTCTCTGTGAGCCTGCGAGCGCTCTGGACCGCTACATAGATTGCAACAGCAACAGGTGGGTCAGAATGCCACCACAAATGTCTCTAGCGATGCCTTAACAACAGACATGCAGAGGAAATCTGCGGCCCTGCACTGGAGTACAAATCCCATCATCCCTGACCAGTGAATCCCATCAGGGACTGACGGGAGCTGTTGTCCAACAACATCTGGAAGTAGACAGCTCCCCATTTGTACCCTACACTCCAGAGGGGTGTTAGAGGCAGAGTAAACATGCCGCATTGGGGGAGGAACCCCACTTCCATAGGTACACTATAGGTAAAACTAGTCTAAGCACCCATTCCCTCTCCCCAGTGACTATGGAAAATGTAGTTCTGTGAAGCACAGCTACAGTGGTACCTCGGGTTACAGACGCTTCAGTTTACAGATTCCGCTAACCCAGAAATAGTACCTCGGGTTAAGAACTTTGCTTCAGGATGAGAACAGAAATCGTGCTCCGGCGGTGCGGCAGCAGCGGGAGGCCCCATTAGCTAAAATGGTGCTTCAGGTTAAGAACGGACCTCCGGAATGAATTAAGTACTTAACCCGAGGTACCACTGTGTTTTGGCAGAGCACCTCATCAAGCTATAATTCCCAGGATTCCTTGTGGGAGAAAGCATGGCGTTGAAGCGTAAGGCCAATATAATTTTGGTATGTAAATGAAGTGGACACCTGCCCTGCTTTCCTTGTTCCAGGGATCCTTGGCTGCAGCTGTTAGTTCAGATGCTATTTGATCAATATGCCTAAAGAGATACTTGCAGCAGTACTGCATAGTGGTTAGTGTGTTGGACTAGGGCATGGAAGAGAAGGGTTCAAATCCCTGCTCAGCCACAAAGCTCACTGGGTGACCTTGAGCCAGCCACAGTTTCTGGGCCTAGCCTACCTCATAGGGTTGCTGTAAGGATAAAACGGAGAGGGAGAGAACGATATACACTGGCTTGAACACCTCGGAGGAAAGGAGAAGTCAGACTGCTTGCCTTTATCTGCACTGCGTGGCATTCACCCAGAGATCAGCTGACCATAAATCCAAACACTATTTTCACAAGGAAAAGGTTCAATATTTATCACAGGTTTTAAAAAGAAATATATTAGCATTGTTATTATTACAATCAGAGCAGGACCGCACGCCAACCTTAAAAAGTTTATTTGGCTTTTGCAATCGATAATAAAAGTTTTAAAACGGCAGCCGGGGAGGCACTCTGCAAGGAGGCCCAGTGGAAAATTTGATCCTATCTGAGAATAATCCACCAAACAAAACTGACTTGTGTTTTATAGCCACTCAAACAGAAATGAAAAAAGGGGATTCTCACAAAATTAACAGAGGAGAGGATTCATTCCCCTAGAAGATGCAAATTCCCCCCCCCCAAAAAAAAATACAGTGGGCAAATGATTTGCCACACCCCAGACTGCTTGTCAGCAAGGCAAGGACTAGGAAGAGCATTACCAAAACCAGGATATTCAGGACTGGGAAGAGGAGGTGAAGAGGGAACAGGGTTTAGTGAGGGGGAAGAGGCTGTGACAGAGGGCAGTCCAGACTCAGCGGCTGGAGAGGAGGGGAGCCAGGAGGCGGAGATGAGGCAGAGAAATGAAAACAGCAGAGGAGAGAATGGTTGCAACACAGATGCAGTCTCCGATTGCTTGGGGAAAACACTGGAGAGGAGGGGACTTAGGCTGCTGAGGACTTTCGCGCCTCGCAACTGCCACATTGGGAAGAGTTGCTGTTTTTGGTTTCTGTGAACTTCATTGACACAGTGGGTTTTCTCCCCCACCACTGACCTACACCTGACTCCGGCTCCTGACACAACATCAAGGTGGCTTTGGTGGGAGGTGAGCTAGACTTGGTCCCTGTGCCAACTGCAGGCTGGCCCAGGTCTGAATTGGGAAAGATGCTTTGAGTGGAGGCCCCTCCTTGAACGGACCTGCTGTACACCCACCTTGTCCAGTCACTGCTGGCCATTAACAACCCAGGAAACTGCCTTAGGCAGGTCTATCTTCTAGCCCAACATTGTCTACACAGTGACTGGCAGCAGCTTTGCACTGTTTCAGGCAGAAATCCTTCTCACCCTTACCTGGAGATGCTGGGGACTGAGCCTGGGACCTTATACATGCCAAGCAGATGCTCTCCCACTGAGCTACAGCTCTTTCCACTTATTTGGGAGCAGGAGGAGAGACCATGGCAGCTACTATATCTCCCAGAGAGAGGACATCCTAGAGGTGATGGGTCTTCCTTTTTACTGTTCTCCCTTGGTGAAGGAGTGGCAAGCGGCAATGCCAGGAGGCTCCAGGGATGGGCACTGTTATGTACTGAAGTTCTCACCCTGGGCCAGCTGGGGGATACTGTAGATAGTTATGCAAATGAAGGATCGAAAGTGACGTTCAGTGATTGGATAGTTTTAGAAAGTTGCTACAGTAACTCTATATAAGCTCTATATAAGCAGGCTGACTGAGCCCTTCAGCTCAGTTCTGTTCTGGCCTCTGAATAAACAAGAGCTGTTTGAAGAATCACTGTGTCGTCTGATATGTTCACCCACAACTTAACAGGCACTGAGCCCCACACTGGGTTGTGAACATTGCCAGGTGCCCAATGATGCCAACTTCTAATGCTGCCCCTGACACAGGCTGCACATCCACCTGTACAATTAAGGCACATTTAAAGTACATGTCTTTCCCCCCCAGCCACCCAAAAAATCCTGTCGTTTACCCTTCACAGAGCTACAATTCCTGGCTACAGAAATTAACAGGCTACAATTCCTAGGATTCTTGGTGCATTACATGTAAGGTGTGTGTACAGCTACTCTCTCTCTCTCTCTCTCTCTCTCACACACACACACACACACACACACAGAGAGAGAGAGAGAGAGAGAGAGAGAGAGAGAGAGAGAGAGAGAGAGACGCACACACTCTTTGCTTTGGCTTGCCTTGCAAGGAAACCCATTGCCACCAATTCAGCTCCCTTCATGAACCTCTTTCGCCTCAGGGCTGGCAGTTTGGAAAGCCGTCGCCCCCTCAAAGGCTGGATTTCTCACAGGGTCCTCATTTTGTTAATCACCACCTCCCAGCCAAGTTGACAGGAGGCCTTTCTGGCAACCCCTTTCTGTCTCAGGTCTGTGTTCTTCCGGGAAATGGCACCGTATCCAGAAGACCGAGGAGAACAGACTTGTTGTCTGCGGCGCTGCAGATGTTGCTGGACTACCACCGGCCCTAGTCAACATGTATGGGATGCTAGGAGTTGTTGTTCATTGGGAGTTGTAGTTCAGCCCGTGAACTGTGATGATCTCAAGAGCCTTTGGCAAGGGCAAGGGGAGGGAGACATTTTAACAGCTATGCAGAAGACTCGGGTGTGCATCCTTTGACTGAGGCGGAACTGCAACTTCTGTTTGCCCCAAAGTAAACAGAGACTCCTTTTAGGAACTCATCAATGCATTGCTCTTATTCACCCCTTTGCTCTGGTTCACTGCCTTATTCAAAAGGTTGCCCGTAGGGGGAATCCGAGATCTTATGAAGTGTCATGATTTGAGAAATGTGTGGCGAATTGATTTGAGACAAGATTTGCATTGCCTTGGGCTACAGTTGTCAAAAATGAACCACCGCAAGGCGGGTTTGTATGGGCTCCAGGAGCAGGGGCAAGGGCAGAGGAATAGGAATGCTTTGTTCCTAGGGAATAATGCCAACCACAAGGGTATCAGTAATACAAACTGAGCACAGTCTGACTTATATATTCTTTTTCCTATCATTTCTTGGCTAGTCAATCATTTATGGATTTTTTCTCCTTCTTCAACACAAGCAGGACATAGCTCAGTCGGTAGAGCATGAGACTCAAATCTCAGGATCGCGGGTTCCAGCCCCACGTTGGGCAAAAGATTCCTGCATTGCAGGGGGGCTGGACTAGATGACCCTTGTGATCCCTTCCAACTCTACAATTCTTGGGTGCCATTTTTACACCCCAAAACCAGGACATGTCAGGAATTTTCCTGACGTATGGCAAGCCTAACTCTGGGTCTCACTGCATTTCCCTTTTTTCCTGCACTTGGCCAGCTCCCCAAATCTGACCCCTCCCCCCATTTCATTTAAATCAGATTGTCCAACTGCTAAATAGCTTGCTCCTTTAAGCTTGTGCAACAGAACCCCTCTCCTCCACCCTGGGCACCCACTAATTCGGTTCTGGGGGTTCTCCTAACCCTCCAGAGAAGATCTGAGGAGGCCATTCGGCTCATGCAGGAAACAAAGGGAAGTTTCCTTGTGCAAGCCTTTGTCCTTGCATAACAGGGTGAACTTTATCTTGCCCTCTCATGGTTATGTGGCATTCAGTACAGAGTTACCTCGGGTTAAGTACTTAATTCGTTCCGGAGGTCCGTTCTTAACCTGGAACTGTTCTTAACCTGAAGCACCACTTTAGCTAATGGGGCCTCCCGCTGCCGCAGCACTCACAGGTCCTGTGTGAGTGTCTGGAGGCGGTTGGAGGATGGATGGCGGCTAACAGATTGAGGTTGAATCCTGACAAGACAGAAGTACTGTTTTTGGGGGACAGGAGGCGGGCAGGTGTGGAGGATTCCCTGGTCCTGAATGGGGTAACTGTGCCCCTGAAGGACCAGGTGCGCAGCCTGGGAGTCATTTTGGACTCACAGCTGTCCATGGAGGCACAGGTCAAATCCGTGTCCAGGGCAGCTGTTTACCAGCTCCATCTGGTACGTAGGCTGAGACCCTATCTGCCTGCGGACTGTCTCGCCAGAGTGGTACATGCTCTGGTTATCTCCCGCTTGGACTACTGCAATGCACTCTACGTGGGGCTACCTTTGAAGGTGACTCGGAAACTACAACTAATCCAGAATGCGGCAGCTAGACTGGTGACTGGGAGCGGCCGCCGAGACCATATAACACCGGTCTTGAAAGACTTGCATTGGCTCCCAGTACGTTTCCGAGCACAATTCAAAGTGTTGGTGCTGACCTTTAAAGCCCTAAACGGCCTCGGTCCAGTATACCTGAAGGAGCGTCTCCACCCCCATCATTCTGCCCGGACGCTGAGGTCCAGCGCCGAGGGCCTTCTGGCGGTTCCCTCATTGCGAGAAGCAAAGCTACAGGGAACCAGGCAGAGGGCCTTCTCGGTAGTGGCGCCCACCCTGTGGAACGCCCTTCCAGCAGATGTCAAAGTGATAAATAACTACCTGACATTCAAGAGACATCTTAAGGCAGCCCTGTTCAGGGAAGTTTTTAACATGTGATATTTTATTGTATTTTTGGTTTTTATGGAAGCCGCCCAGAGTGGCTAGGGAGGCCCAGCCAGATGGGCGGGGTATAAATAATAAATTATTATTATTATTATTATTATTATTATTATTATTATTATTATTTCTGTTCTCATCCTGAAGCAGAGTTCTTAACCCGAGGTACTATTTCTGGACTAGCGGAGTCTGTAACCTGAAGCGTATGTAACCCGAGGTACCACTGTACTATTGATTTGCCAGTGTGTCTCTGCATGCACTAAATATGCAATATTTTGGGGGAGCAGTGGAGTATTTGCAGTGCACAATAAGGCATATTCTGAATGATTAGGCTGCTGTTCACGGAGCAATGCAGCCAGTTTATAGCTGCTGTGGGGAAAACGAAAGGAGAAATAATCTGACTCCCAGCCACGCCGTATTATTGCCTCCACATTGTTATAGACAGAAGCTACCAAATATCACAAGGGAAAATAGCAGGTTTTACCCAGCTCATTCAGATCTGCCGTGATTTGCAATCGGGAAGGAATGCAAAAGGCAGCCATCCACCCTCCTTCCTGCAAATGCAATTCTGGGTTCCAAATAGCATGACCTCCTGTTACAGAGGAAAACGTTCGCCTGTGAGAAAAGGTTCACTTGGGATTCCTTCCAATGTTTCACAGAGTGAGCTGATTTGGAAGCCTTTGGGCATCACCATAATCCACTCCCCAGCAACTTGATGAAGCCAAAGGAGGGGCAGGATTAGGGCGAAGGAGATAAGGAGGGGGAAAGTGAACCTAGTAATGGCAGTCTATGCCAGTCTCCAAATAATGTTGTTGTTGTTATACTTTTTTTCAGACTCAACAAGGCTAAAAATAAAATTAAGCCTCCCGTGAATAAAACACAGGAAGCTGGGGAGGAAAATAGTTTCAAAATAATTCAGCTACATTTGAATGCTATTAAAGCAAAGCTATTAAAACCTTGACAGTAAAAGCAGCACAGCATTATAAGAAGCCCTTTCCTTTAAAAATAGTGAGTTCCCAAAAGCAGAATAAAAGTCTTCACCTGCCAGAGGAAGGAGAACCAAGAGGGAACCAGTCTAGCCTCTCTAGGAAGGGAGTTCCGAGGTCTGGGAGCAGCCACCAAAAAGGCCCTCTCCTATGTCCCCATCAGATATGCATGTGAGGGTATCGGGACTGAGAGAAGAGGTTCACGCAAAGCAATCAAAGCCTGGGCAGGTTCATATGGGAGAACTGTAGTTTTTGCTTGGTTTGTAGATGGCTGCCCTTGTGTGTCTGCCATGCCTCTCAATGGACACAGAAAAGAGGTTGTGTGCATATGCACAGACGTGGTTAGGCTGCTAGTTAGATGAGCTAGATATTTCAAAGTTTTGATGGAATCTTGAAGATCATCCCCTCCATTCCCTGTTGCTCAGTGCAGCATCCGCAATGCTGGATTCAACTACAGGATCCCTGACAGATGGCCCACCAAGATCTGTGTAAATAGTTCCAGCGAAGCAGAACTGGCCACCTCCAGAGGCAGGTTGTTCCACTGTTGAACAACCCTTACCATTAGGAAGTTTGATAAAATTGCATCTTACATAGTTGTTGCTCCACTGGAATTAATGGAAATGTCTTGGCACTGGAGCAGTTCATGGCTAGTCCATCATTAGCTTTTTAGCAACAGGAAAGGAGATCAACCACATAAGTATTATGTAAAGCGATTTTTCTTCCTGCACAAGCGCACATTTACTCTGCATGAGAAAGGGAGGATTCAGTTACAAAAAATGACTGAGCATCCCCCAACTATATGCTCAGGTCCCTTTTCTTTTCTGAAACCTAACTCTGCTCAGCAAGGTCTGGGTTCTTGTCGAGCGTCTTCTTAGAGAACTTCCTTGGAAAGTCATGGAACTTGGTCCCAGGCATGGAGTCAAAGTAAACATTTAAGACACATGCCCTGTATAATTTTCAGGATGGAGCAGTGTTGAAGTGTACTTAGAGGGCGAAGGCAGGAGAAGTGACTTTGGTGCTGTTGTAACATGGTGCAAAGAGCTAGTCTGCAGACAAGGAAGTTTATATTTCAAATAATATTTTTAACTGCATGCGGCAGAGTACAGAACTTATCAGGTTGCTTTTCTTTCCTAAGCCGACACAGTAGTCGCATGAATTGAGATGTACATGAAACCACTCGCAGAATTTCCCTTTACCACAAAGCTCTTCTATATTTATCTATTCATAATCTATTTCATTGTTTCTTGGTTTATTTAACATTTTGCAGCTGCCCTTCCCCCAAAGATTCAAGGGCAGTGTGTAGAAAACTATGAAAACAATTAACACGGTGTATAAATACATTGCATTTAAGCAAACAAACAGAGCAAACAGCAAAATAAAAAATAAAAAATTGTGTGTTTCTTAGTGCCTTTTAAAAATTAGGTTTTCTTTATATAGACAAACAAAAACAAATTATTGAAATGCTAAAGTAAAAAGAAAATCTGTGTTTCGAAAACTTCCTGTTACGTTTCTCTTTAAATTTTTCTCTCTATATAATAAAAATGTAAGGATATCACCATACAGCCCCCAGAGGATAATGCCTCATCACAATCAGGGTTTGCATGAAGTCATGGTGGGCTAGGACAGCAAAAGTGAACACAGGTTACGCAACAATAGAGGCCATAGCATGGGCGGGACATTGAGAGGGGAAAGGTGGGGGGTTAAAACAATGGTGGAAGTTTGAAGAAAGTGCCTTCACTGTATGAATGTACTATGGAATGTTTGAGGGCTCCCCATTCTTGATCTCTCTCATATGAGGCAGCTTAGGAATAGAAAAGGGAAAAGCTTGAATCCAGTGAGAATGGAGAGTCACTGACAGGAAAAAGTACCTGTTTTAAACAAGAGCAGAAGTTTAAGTAAAGTGGACTTAGACGGACACTGAGGGGAAAAATTGTGCTTTTAATCCACAGCAGAACCCATTAAAATAGGCTTCAAACATTTTTTTTAATTCCAGTTTTGTTGTTGCATATTTCCCAGTCCTGGTATGTGACTCTAACCTGGGTTGACACGATTGTCTACCTCTAGTTTGGCTATTGGGCAAGCAAATGTTAAACCGACAAACTCAGCAGCCATATATTAAACCATTATGGTTGCACAGCAACAAGTAACAACCTAATCCGCTCATTACAATTGTGGGTGGCTCAGGGAGAATATATTTCAGCTGAACAAAGAACAAGGAAGAAATGGCTGGCGGATTGTGCCACACAAATGTTGAGGTAACACGCAAACCAATAGCTGTGACCCTTGATCCTTGGAATGATCTAGCAACACTCTATAAACAAAAAATGCTCTAAAAAAACGCCTTATTCTAAAAGCAGGTTCTGGAATTCACTGCTAGCATTCTGCCACCCATTGCCATCAATATGCGGATGTCCAAGCTCAAGGAAGAGTTACCAGAAATATCACATTTATTTTATAATGCAGAATGCTGCAGTCTGGCTTTTAGACGAAGCATCTCTGTATCAACATACAGTGGTACCTCTGGTTGCGATCGGGATCCATTCCGGAGGCCCGTTTGCAACATGAGCAGAACGCAACCCGCATCTGTGCATGCGCAGCTCGCAATTCGCTGCTCCTGCACATGCACGTAATGTCATTTTGCACGACTGCGCATGCGCGAGCGGAAAAAACTGGAAGTAACCCTTTCCGGTACTTCCGGGTTGCCGCGGGACGCAACCTGAAAACACGCAACCTGAAGCAAACGTAACATGAGGCATGACTGTACTGGCTGCCAGTATGTTGCTGAACTAAATTCAAGGTACTACTGTTGGTGTAGAGAGCTAGCCCTAAACAACGTAGGACCACGTTACCTGAAGGACTGCCTTGCCAGATCTGATTATACAGTAGCTAGATCGCTGTGATCATCTGGGGAAGCCCTCCTGACTGTCTGACAGTTATCACATATTGATTCAGTTTCTACACAAAGGAAGGCGTTTAGTGCAATTTAAGGTTTCTGGTGTAATGGAACAATAATAATAATAATAATAATAATAATAAATTTTATTTATATCCCGCCCTCCCCAGCCTTAGCCGGGCTCAGGGCGGCTAACAACAATAAAACAGTACAAAAGTACAACATAAACAACACTCTAAAATCATTCATTCTAAAATTAATTAATTCAAGCCACTGGCAGCCATTGGGCCAGAGCTCCGCGAAGATTGCCGAAGGAGGGAGTCAGGCTGTGCCCTTGCCAAAGGCCTGGTGGAACAGCTCTGTCTTGCAGGCCCTGCGGAAAGATGTCAAGTCCCGCAGGGCCCTGGTCTCTTGTGACAGAGTGTTCCACCAGATCGGAGCCACAGCCGAAAAGGCCCTGGCTCTCGTTGAGGCCAGCCAAACTTCTCTGTGGCCTGGGACCTTCAAGATGTTTTTATTTGAAGACCGTAAGTTTCTCTGTGGGGCATACCAGGAGAGGCGGTCCCGTAGGTACGAGGGTCCTAAGCCGTATAGGGCTTTAAAGGTTAAAACCAGCACCTTAAACCTGATCCTGTACTCCACCGGGAGCCAGTGCAGCTGGTATAGCACCGGGTGAATGTGATCTCGCAGCGAAGACCTCGTAAGGAGTCTCGCTGCAGCATTCTGCACCCGCTGGAGTTTCTGGGTCAGTCTCAAGGGCAGCCCCACGTAGAGCGAGTTACAATAATCCAGTCTGGAGGTGACCGTCGCGTGGATCACAGTGGCTAGGTCAGGGCGAGAGAGGTAAGGAGCCAACTGCTTAGCTTGGCGGAGATGGAAAAATGCCGCCTTTGTTATAGCTGCAATCTGCGCCTCCATGGAAAGGGAGGTGTCGAAGATTACACCCAAACTCTTAACGGACGGTGCTGGCACTAATTGCACCCCCGCAAGAGATGGGAGTTGCCCCCCCAATCCCATATCGCCCCGTCCCAGCCACAGGACCTCTGTCTTCGAAGGATTTAGCTTCAACCGGCTCCCACGTAACCATCCAGCCACAGCTTCCAAACATCTGGTCAGTGTGTCTGGGGCCGAGTCAGGATGGCCATCCATCAACAGATAGAGTTGGGTGTCATCAGCATACTGATGGCAACCCAGCCCAAAACTCCGAACAAGCTGGGCGAGGGGGCGCATAAAGATGTTGAAAAGCATCGGGGAGAGTATCTCACCCTGAGGTACTCCACATACCAAGGAATGGCGCGATGACAATTCCCCCCCAAGCGCCACCCTCTGTCCCCGACCAGAGAGAAACGAGCGCAGCCATTGAAGGACTGTGCCCTGGATCCCCACGTCGGCAAGGCGGTGGTCCAGAAGTTCATGATCGACCATGTCGAAAGCTGCTGACAGATCTAGAAGAATCAGCAGCCCCGACCCGCCTCGATCCAGCTGTCTACGAAGATCATCTGTTAGGGCAACCAGAGCCGTCTCGGTCCCATGACCAGCGCGGAAGCCGGACTGGAATGGATCCAGAGCCGATGTTTCATCCAGAAACCCACCAAGCTGTTCAGCAACCGCTCTCTCAATCACCTTACCCAGGAACGGAAGATTCGAAACCGGGCGGTAATTGGATAGATCTAAAGGATCTAATGATGTTTTCTTTAAGAGCGGGTGCACCACTGCCTCCTTCAGTTCCCCTGGGAATGTCCCCGTGCAAAGGGACAAATTGATGATATCCCCCAGGAGGGCCCGCACCTCGTCTGGACACGCTCTAATCAGCCAAGACGGGCACGGGTCAAGAGGACAAGTGGTGGGCTTTCCAGTTCGGAGGAGTCTGTCCACATCGGCTGGGGATATCCGGTCGAAGTGGTCCAATACTGGACCCGAGGACAGTCGAGGGGCCTCCAGTTCCTTTATTGTATCCAAATTGGCAGGGAGGTCATGGCGGAGCAACAAGACCTTCTCCGCAAAAAAGCTCGCAAATGCCTCACAGCTATGTGTCAAATTGTTATTTAAATTTGGCTGTCCCTCAAGGGACGTTAAAGACCTGATTATACTAAATAATTGCGCTGGGCGAGAGCTAGCGGATGCAATGGAGGCCGAGAAGTATGACTTCTTAGCAGCCTTCAACGCCATCTCGTAGGTTTTCATAAAAGCCCTATAAGATGTTCTTGAGGCTCCGTCACGGGCACCCCGCCATACTCGCTCTAGCCGTCTGAGGTCCCGCTTCATTTTCCGGAGCTCCTTGGTAAACCATGGAGCCCTGTTTCTGCGGGGTCGCAGAGGGCGCTTAGGTGCGATCTCATCGATGGCTGCCAGGAGCTGGGTATTCCAGCCCTCAACAAGCTCAGTCAATGAGTCGCCAGGGGGAGCAAGGTCCCGCAAGGCTTGGCGGAATCTCTCAGGGTCCATCAGCCTCTGCGGGCGAGCCCAAATTGGTCTGAGGAGACATGATCACATCTATACCGACGCCAAAGATCAAATCCAGCGTGTGGCCTGCTTGATGTGTGGGGCCCGAAACAAACTGGGAGAGCCCTAGTGTCGCCATGGAAGACACCAGGTCCAGAGCCTGTGAGGAGGGAGTGGCATCAGCATGGATGTTAAAGTCCCCCAATACCAATAGGTTAGGGAACTCCAAGGCCCAGCCGGCCACCGCCTCCAATAGGCCTGACAGGGTGGCTGCTGGTGCGCTAGGTGGCCGGTACACCAGACAGACAGCCAAGCTCTCCTCGGAGCCCCACACTAGGCCAACACATTCAATGCCGGGGATCGATGGCGGTGGTAGAGCCCTGAAAGGACAATTTTCCCGGATTAATAATGCCACCCCTCCCCCCCGGCCCACAGTCCGCGACTGGTGGAGGATGGAGAAACCCGGGGGCGCCATCTCTCGTAAGGTAACTGTTGCCCCTTCACGCACCCAGGTCTCCGTCACACAAGCCAGGTCGACCCCCTGCGAGATAAAGAAATCTCGCAGGGTGGCGGTTTTATTGCCTATAGACCTGGCATTGCACAGCACCAGTGACGGAGGTGAGTAATCCAAGTATTCTAGAAGACTGTTCTCAGTCTTGCTGAAATCAGACAGGCACCCACAACTCTGCCGAAAACTTGTCTGTTTCACCAAGCATTTTTAGAGAATTAATTCGATTCAGTGTTGGGTCATTTGTTCGGTATTTTACAGTTGCATAACTTTACGATGTCTTATGAGTTTGGGGCTTTTTTTTAATGACTTGGCAATTTAGAAATGCTCTTATGAGTAAATAAATGAATAAATAAGGAAGCTACTTTTCTGGGCACTGCCCATCTTTTTTAAAAAAAGCTCACAGTACAAAAAAAAAGCAATAAACTACAGCATAAACCATGCAAAAATAACAAAACTCATCCAATATCTGCGTCTTTGCATAGGAAGTGACCTGGACCCTGCGATCATCATCTGATGCCCTTCTTCGTGTGCCTCCCCCATGAGAGGTCCAGAGGGCAGGAAGGCAAGAACAGGCCTTTTCTGTGGCAGCTCCCTATTTGTGGAATGCTCCCTCGCTGTGGGTTAAACCACAGAGCCTAGGACTTGCCAATCAGAAGGTCGGTGGTTCGAATCCCCGCGACGGGGTGAGCTCCTGTTGCTCGGTCCCTGCTCCTGCCAACCTAGCAGTTCAAAAGCACGTCAAAGTGCAAGTAGATACCGTATTTTTCGCTCGATAAGATGCACCAGACCACAAGACGCACCTAGTTTTTGGAGGAGGAAAACAAGAAAAAAATTATTCTGAATCTCAGAAGCCAGAACAGCAAGAGGGATTGCTGCGCAGGGCAATCAGCAATCCCTCTGGCTGTTCTGTCTTCTGTTATAGCTGCACAGCCTGCATTCGCTCCATAAGACGCACACACATTTCCCCTTACTTTTTAGGAGGGAAAAAGTGAGTCTTATAGAGCAAAAAATACGGTAAATAGGCAGGAAGGTAAACGGTGTTTCCATGTGCTGCTCTGGTTCACCAGAAGCAGCTTAGTCATGCTGGCCACATGACCAGGAAGCTGTACACCGGCTCCCTCGGCCAATAAAGCGAGATGAGCGCCGCAACCCCAGAGTTGGTCATGACTGGACCTAATGGTCAGGGGTCCCTTTACCTTTACCCTCTAGGGAGGCCTGCTTGGCACCTTCATTATGCCGGGCAAAAACTTTATAACCAGGCCTTTGGCTTTTAACTATCTGTGGCCTTTTAGAAGTGGGTGGGATGTTTTTGAGGGGTCCCCTCCCCTAGTTTTAATTGTTTGCCTGATTGGTTGTAAGTTGTTTTGGGTTGCCTTGGGAAGTGTCGGATTAAATTAAACTCCTCAAATGTTTAGGTTTGAACTTTTGTTGCGCCCTGAGGTGCCTGGTTTTGCTCCCCCCGTCAACCCTTCCTTAAAGGGTAATCAAGGCGGACTTCTGCGACCTTTATCTCATGCCTGCAAACATCCTGACGCGGTTTAAGCCACTTTGTCAATTTCACAGGAAAGATCTAGAATAATGTTTAGCCTAGATCTGCACTATGAGGGCCCTTCAGTCAGTCAGGGAGGGTGGAAAGTGAGGTTTCTGATCCCAGGCAGTCTTGCAGCTTGTACATAAGAGATGCTATCTCTCTACATGCTAGTACAGTGGTACCTCGGGTTACATACGCTTCAGGTTACAGACTCCGCTAACCCAGAAATAGTGCTTCAGGTTAAGAACTTTGCTTCAGGATGAGAACAGAAATCGTGCTCCGGCGGCGCGGCAGCAGCAGGAGGCCCCATTAGCTAAAATGGTGCTTCAGGTTAAGAACAGTTTCAGGTTAAGAACAGACCTCCGGAACGAATTAAGTACTTAACCTGAGGTACCACTGTAGTCGGAGCCAGTTCAGAAGCTAGAATCACATTTGATTTAAACTGATGGCAATACCCATAGCTGTCAACTTTCAGATTTGAAAATAAGGGATCAGCAGCCTCACCTCTCCCGGGGACAGTCTACGGGATATCTAACAATCCGGGATAGCAGTGGGAAACGGTGCTGGAATAAGGGAGTTTCCCGCAAAAATAGGGAAGGTTGACAGCAATGGCAATACAATGTTCTGCATATCTTGTCAATAAATCAAATCAAAGGTTTAAACAGGGGTCAGCAAGCTTTTTCAGCAGGGGGCTGGTCCACTGTGCCTCAGACCTTGTGGGGGGCTGGACTATATTTTGGAAAAAAATATATGAACGAATTCCTATGCCCCACAAATAACCCAGAGATGCATTTAAAATAAAAGCACGCATTCTACTCATGTAAAAGCACGCTGATTCCTGGACCTTCCACGGGCTGGATTTAGAAGGCAATTGGGCCGGATCCAGCCCCCGGGTCTTAATTTGCGTACCCATGGTTTAAAGCAGAGCTGGTGCAGTTTGATTCAAGAATCTGAACCTGTCTCTGGTCTTTTAGCTGAGTTATGGTGGGTAGTGGAAGCTAACAATCCATTGGGCTATTCTACTGTGGGTTTAATCCTAGTGATAAAGGTAGGACACTGAGAGGCCCAGCCAAATTGGTCTTCCTAATGACCCCCATGGGGGTGGCCAAGGTACAGAGAGGGGCAAGAGCTCTCTTAAGGAACGTCAGGTACGTCACAGAAATCTAAATGGCAAATTAATCAACCTCACACATGTTGCTTTTATTCCAAAAAATAAATTTAAAGGTTGCATTCCCCCCCCCCCCCAAGTACAGGAACAGAAAAAGGCAGCTTATATCGACTCAACTGGCCCATCTAGCTCAGCACTGTCTTCACTGACTAGCAGCTGCACTCCAGGGTTTCAATAAATTATTATTATTATTATTATTATTATTATTACTACTACTACTATTATTCTTATTTCAGATGAGTGGGGCAGTCCCAGCCCTATCTGGAGATGGCAGGAATTGAACCTGTGACCTTGTGCACATGAGAAGCAGATGCTCTGCCACTGAGCTATGGCCCTTCAAATGTTAAGGTAAAGGTAAAGGGACCCCTGACCGTTAGGTCCAGTCGTGGCCGACTCTGGGGTTGCGGCGCTCATCTCGCTTTACTGGGTGAGGGAGCCGGCGTACAGCTTCCGGGTCATGTGGCCAGCATGACTAAGCCGCTTCTGGCGAACCAGAGCAGTGCATGGAAACGCCGTTTACCTTCCCGCCGGAGCAGTACCTATTTATCTACTTGCACTTTGACGTGCTTTCGAACTGCTAGGTTGGCAGGACCTTCAAATGTTGGAACTATGCAAATACCCTCCATGGCACATCTTAAATGAGATAGAGTCCTAGAGTCCTATTCTGAGCTTTCCCAGCTTTGGGAAGAAGGCTCTAAGACCCTGTCAGACAGGCTCCTCTTTACCTGCCTTTGGGAGGGCAGAGAGAGGACTGGGTGAACATCAAATTTTGGCCTTGCACAGGGTGTCATAGTACCCCAGTCTGCCACTGGTGATGGGATCTGGAGTCCAACTGCCAGGCCACAGGCTCCCCGCCCCAGTTTTAGAAGCTTAAGCATTTTTGTGCAAACTAATCTATTCTAATTGCCCTATTTTTGTCCCATCTCTACTAAATGCTCCTCGTTTGGCGGAGCAAACACACAATTGCCTGCAATGCTTCAAATTTAGAACACGCCGACTCACCGTAGACGTATATAATGACCTTGCTTTTCATTTCTGATCCATTTCCTCATAGTTCTCAGCTCTGCTTTGGACAGACGAGGCAGGATTGTGGATCCCAAACACATTGCCAATAAAGAGGACCCCACATTACGTTTGTTTTTTTTAGTGGTTTCATAAGTGCAAGAAAGCACTGTTGTGAAAGTTGCTCCTTCCCACCAGGAGACCCCAATCACAGTGAAGCAGGAAGGAGGGCAACCTGCAACACTGAGAAACTGTGGGCAAGGGTAGCAGCAATGTGGCAAAGCAGCTGCCTTGCAAGCCGGAAGTGTCAGGCTCAAGCCATGCGGGAAACCCCAAAGAGCCATTGCTACTCAGTGGAGACAGTGCTGAGCTACACAGAAAACAATGGTCTGAGTCAGAATAAGGGTTCCTATGTTTCCACACAGAGCCTGATCTCCTTGATTTGCCTTGTGTGGATTCTTATGCCAATTGTTCTCTATTGACTGGGGTTTCTTACATTAACTACTTGAGTCACAACTTATGCACCTGACCCACCCACTGATGAAAGGCAGGCTTCTTATTTAAGTGATGGATATGTGTTGTGTGTGTGTACAGTCATACCTTGGATCCCAAACGCCTTGGCACTCGGACGTTTTGGCTCCCGAATGCTGCAAACCTGGAATTGAGTGTTTCAGTTTGCAAACATTCTTTGGAACCCGAACGTCCGACAGGGCTTCCACAGCTTCCGGTTGGCCGCAGGAGCTTCCTGCAGCCAATCAGAAGCCACATTTTGGTTTCCGAATGTTTTCAATTCGAACAGACTTCCGGAACGGATTCCATTTGACTTCCAAGGTATGATTTCGGCGGAAAGGAAAGGAAAATAAAGACATATTTTCCACTCAGTAAAACACAGGGAGCTATTTGCTCTGGGTGAGGACACTCTGATTGCAATGACCCACACTTTCCTTTGAGCCATATTCATTGAAATCTGTATCAATCTCTTATCCCAGGTCTGAAAACTCTTCTTTTTCTTTTTGCTCTGCTTCTTGCTCCAGTGAAAACCCAATATTAACTGCCGAATCAGGTTTTAAAAGAACCAGGGGAAACCCGAAGGGAGTCCCTAAACCTCTCCCAAAATAGCTCCTGTATGGCATTCCTTGTATTTCCCCCCAGACCTGTGTTGTCTGCTCTCACCTCTTCGCCTTTTTTCCCCTTTGCCTACCCCTCAAGGATCATTTTGCAGTTTTCTTTTCAACTTCTGAGCAGTGCACGTCCGGTTCTCAGAAGGAAGGATTCTTAAATCAATACACTGAACTGGCATTCTAATCTGAGAAAGCACAGAACTGGCATTGACCCTAAACCAGGGGGAAGCAAGCTATGAGCTCAGTTAGTACAGTACAGCATGAGATTCGTAATCTCACAGTTGTGGCTCTGAGCCCCACACTGGGCAAAAGATTCCTGCACTTC
Organism: Podarcis muralis; assembly: GCF_964188315.1. Classification (NCBI taxonomy): domain Eukaryota; kingdom Metazoa; phylum Chordata; class Lepidosauria; order Squamata; family Lacertidae; genus Podarcis; species Podarcis muralis. Next base: position 88,378,347 of record NC_135659.1, on the reverse strand, counting down.
AGGGGGTTGGACTAGATGACCCTCGTGGTTCCTTCCAATTCTACGATTCCCTCTGGATGTCTTTGGACCCCAGCTCTCATCACCCCTGACCTGTGCCCACTGATTTTCAGCGTGCTTTCCAAAGTCACTCGCCAAATGACCCGAGACAGCTGATTACCTTGAAGCAATCTGATGATGCTGATAAGACACAAGAGCCACTTATTTCTTTTTAATTAGCTATGTGGATCCCACAGAGCAGGGGATTGCCAGATGGAGAGAAGAAGAAGAAGAAGAAGAAGAAGAAGAAGAAGAAGAAGAAGAAGAAGAAGAAGAAACCGAGGAAGAATTTCAAACCACAGACGGGTTTAAGTAAATAGAAACGAATTGTTTCAAAAAAGCTCCAAATGTAAACCACATTCCCATCCTGCAACTCAGACCCCTCAGAGTTCCTTACAAGTTAGCTTCTTAAGTCGATTACAGAATTCAGTCCACAGATGTGGCTTTTTAAGCAGGGAGAGAATAACATGGAAAGAGCAGGAAGGAGCATGCATGAACTGGGCTGATAACACATGACTAATCCATTCCTAAAACGCATCTACATGAAAGTTAAGGGCCATTCTTCATGCTGGCAGCACTGAACCAGGATATTACTGAAGAAGCAGCCCTGGCTGAACACACTGAAACTATTGGACAAGATGTGTCTGAATCATAAGAACATGAGAACAGAGCCCTGCTGGGTCAGACAGATGACCCGTCTAGTCCAGCATTCTCACAGGTAAAAGTAAAGGTAAAGGTACCCCTGCCCGTACGGGCCAGTCTTGCCAGACTCTAGGGTTGTGCGCTCATCTCACTCAAGAGGCCGGGAGCCAGCGCTGTCCGCAGACACTTCCGGGTCACGTGGCCAGCGTGACATCGCTGCTCTGGCAAGCCAGAGCCGCACACGGAAACGACGTTTACCTTCCCGCTGGTAAGCGGTCCCTATTTATCTACTTGCACCCGGGGGTGCTTTCGAACTGCTAGGTTGGCAAGCGCTGGGACCGAGCAACGGGAGCGCACCCCGCCGCGGGGATTCGAACCGCTGACCTTTCGATCGGCAAGTCCTAGGCACTGAGGCTTTAACCCACAGTGCCACCCGCGTCCCAAGCATTCTCACACATACTTGTAAATCAGGGAAAGCTGCAAGCTGCATTTGATGGATCGCTCAAATAAGTTGATCTGTGCTACATAAGCAAAAGCCCACACATTCTTCTGCTTTTTATTACAGCAGAAAACACAGTGAGGCGTAATTTCAACATGCTTGGTCTCCTCCTGGTTTGGCTTCCCCTTTTCTGTACTTCCCTTTCGGATCTTTCCCTCGAAGCTAGATTAATCCAAATAATGCTTAGCATTTAGAATGACATTTTCCCGAGTTCTCAGAACACTTCACCAAACATTATCTCAGCAACCTTTTACGGCAGCTTTACAACGTGGGACGCTGCTGCGGCCCCCACATGGCAGAAGTGGGAGGGGTGCTCTGAGGCTGAGGGAAGTTGCTTGCCATTTATAGAGAGTTCCTGCCTGAGGTACAAACTACGGCTTTCCTGGCTCAATGTCTGCACTCAATCTCAATACCAGTTCCTCTTCCGGGCATATTAATGGCTTTATCAAAGAGTCACTCTACAAGGGGTACATTCAGATGTGGGAAATACTGAATTAGATTTCCTGGTTACAATGCTAGTGTTTCCATCCTGTTTGCTAACATTTCTTTCATATTGCAGTACCTGTTGCATTATGGAGCTGTGGATTTTTTTACCAATATTACCAGCGTGTCACACTAAATTCCATTCACACCAGTGGCCAACGATGAACATCACTGGGCAGCATTGCTACTTTCCCACTCTTTCTGCACATGCACGCTTCTGATCCCTCATGAAAACAGCAAGGGAAAAATTGTATACCACCCCAAATTTCATCAATCAGCCCTGAGTGCTCCCTGGAAGGACAGATCCTGAAGCTGAGGCTCCAATACTTTGGCCACCTCATGAGAAGAGAAGACTCCCTGGAAAAGACCCTGATGTTGGGAAAGATGGAGGGCACAAGGAGAAGGGGACGACAGAGGATGAGATGGTTGGACAGTGTTCTCGAAGCTACTAACATGAGTCTGACCAAACTGCGGGAGGCAGTGGAAGATAGGAGTGCCTGGTGTGCTCTGGTCCTGGGGTCACAAAGAGTCGGACACAACTAAACGACAACAACAACAAATATTGTGATATTTTCTGTGAACCGCCCTGAGACCTCCGGGTATAGGGCGGTATATAAATTCAATAAATAAAGAAGAAGAAGAAATAATAAAATAGCAAGACTGTTAGCCGCTACAAGTTAAGCAGGCTACTCAAACCGCGTTGCCTGGACTACAGGCTTCAACAGTTCCTATTGCAGAGACAGAGGAGAAGTTGCCTTGTATGGAGCAGAGGTTGATGGCTAGAGGAAAACTAGAGCAGGAGAAACCGGAAATGTGTATGGCCACCAGAGTTTGCTTGGCAAAATGCGAGAAGTGAGAAAGGACAGAGGAGTGAGACAGTCATAATGCTCTGTCCCGAGGAAGGGAGGACAAGGAGAAGTGGTCTCCTGCGGTTCACTGTGGCCTGCAGGTGGAAAGCCGCAGCCGAGTCTGGGGTTTCTGGAAAGAGTTTGGAATCATAGTGCTTTAAATATATGGGGTGAATGTGGCCCTTAACACCCTTGTTTTATAGAGCTTTCTGGAAGGGCCAGTGGCAGCCCACGGCAAAACAGTCAGTTGCAACCAAGAAGCAAAGAATGTTCCACGGGGTCTGCGTCGGCGCTGTGATGCACAGCAGAGGTTCTAGCAAAACTTTAAGTAGCTGTAAGGTTCCTCAGACGGGACAACCGTGCGGGGTAATTCAAAAGTGGGAAGGCAATCGTCTGGTGTCAGTGGTGAGCAGAGCCAGAGGCAAAGCTAAATGAAGAAACATATGCAATATTTCATTTGCATAGAAGGCTAGTCTGCTCTTTTCCTCCATCCAGGCATGCAAAGAATAATTCCAGCCAGGCAAAAGCACTAGCTCAGCTGGTAGGGTAAAAGGTAAAGGGACCCCTAACCATTAGGTCCAGTTGTGGCCGACTCTGGGGTTGTGGCGCTCATCTCGCTTTACCAGAGCAGTGCACGGAAATGCCGTTTACCTTCCCGCCGGAGCGGTACCTATTTATCTACCTGCACTTTGACATGCTTTCGAACTGCTAGGTTGGCAGGAGCAGGGACCGAGCAACGGGAGCTCACCCCATCGCGGGGATTCGAACTGCCGATCTTCTGATTGGCAAGTCCTAGGCTCAGTGGTTTAACCCACAGCGCCACCCGCGTCCCTAGCTGGTAGGGTATGAGTCTCTTAATCTCAGGGTTGTGGGTTAGAACCCCACAACCTCTTCACACGTCCTAATCAACACACTTCCTAATCGAGAGGAGGACATCATCTTCCTTTGCCATGTTCCCAGTAACTCTTTTGATTCAGAAGCAGGCATGCCAAATAAGCATAACTTTACCAAACAAAACCTGAATGGAAGAAATACACCTTGTTCCATGAAGCTAGGGACAGGCCTCTGGAATTTATTGGACGACCGTTCCCATCACCCTCTCTACCAAGGCCAATGATGCGCACAGCGCACAGCACACAAAACACAATTCACAATCCCATCTATTTTCCTTTTTAGCATCTCAAAATACATTATCTTGATTTTTAATCTTATTTTTTTGCCAAGACAGCCTTAAGCTTGCAATATTTTTAGCCGCTATCCTGAATCAGCTGATACCTTGTGGCAGTCATCCCCGCCACATTCCAGACAGGGCATCATAAAACGAACCTGTGCCCCCAGGCCTCAACCACCATCACGACTCCATGAGCTCTGGCTTCCCCCCAATATGTAAGCAGCCTATTGGCGAAAGGAGGATCCCTGGCAAGAACAGATTTAGGGGCACACGGGGGAGAAGAGGGGAGGACATTCTACTGCACAAGTGGAAATCCATGCAATGATAGGATCAGCGTTAGAAATTAGCCAGGCGCCAGGCGCATTTTGCGACCGGCGTGGGTCCAATTGTGACCACATGGAGATCTCTGGAAGCCAGGTTGGTGACTGACATCTCCACCTGGCTGGCCCCTAGCAGGTAAGCAGAAGAACTTACCGTATTTATCGCATTTCTATTCCACTTCTTTCTCCAAGGAGTACATGGTTCATCCCCCCCCCCACCCTCGGTTAATCCCTACAACAACCCTGTGAGGTAGGTTAAGAGGTTGTGGCTAGTCAGACACTCTATCCACTAAACCGCATTGGCTTCCTAGAGTACTTTAGCTATGGGGCAGCTACGTATATCTGTCTTTTCAGTGCCAGGTAGAGACCTTCCTCTTCTCCTAATCCTTGGATGGTTAATTTGTATGTTCTGCTGAGAATTTTACTGGTTTGCTTTTATATAGTTGGAGAGAGACCCAGCATGGTGCAGTGGTTAGAGACACGGGCGCAGGAGAACAGAGTTCAAACCCCACTCAGCCGTGAAGCTCACTGGGTGACCTTGGGCCAGTCACCTTCTCTCAGCCTAACCTACCTTTCAGGGTTGCTGTGAGAACAGGAAAGGGAAGAATCATGTATGCAACCCATATTTGGGGAAAGACTGAATTATACCCACTTACTAATATAGTTTATAGCAGGGATGAAAATGAATCCAATGCACAGACTTCAGCAATGTGGATTTGGGGCAGCAATCCTTAATGTGGTTGCAATATGTACACAGAAATGCCCCGGTTTTCATCACAGGGCCCGCGATTCTGGTCGTGAATATTACAATGTCACTCCTGTTCTAAACGGCACTCTCTTATCCTGGAAACCCCCAGAACTAAACCTGTATCTTAAAAAAAAAAAAAAATTGCAGCTTCCTCCCACTTATCAAACCACACCAACCGTGAATCAGCCTTTGTTTCTGTCTGGGAAATAATGAAAGCGATTAAGCTTAATTCCCCTTCTTGTAGGCAACTGTTGTGGTTCAGAACACATTAAATACTAAATGTAAAATTAGTACAAAGTGCTTTATAATATTCCACCCGCAGTATCCTTTGTCTCAACAACGATATCATATCCTGAGTTGTAGATGCCACAGCTTCACCCCCAGCCACATGAACCTACTAATACAAGTTTGTGGCATCTGTGGATTTAACAACAACAACAACAACCACCACCACCACCATATAGACAGCCTTAAGCTCACAATAAACTCAGGTTTTTAAAAGCAGCAACAACTACAGTTATCCTCGCATATCTGTCATCATCCGGCTGCGTTGCTAAATCCAGCTTTTAAAATATATATATGCAGAGATTACTAATCATTTGAAGACGGGGGCGGGGGGAGGAATAACCATGTTGCAACAGCGGACCATCTGGCTCCAAACTTTCAGCCACAAGGAGAAGACAGCTCCTTCGGGATCTATGCATTGATCTTGAGGTTAAGGGGGTTTCTTTGAGGGTGGGGGTTTAAAGACTAGCAGCAGCACTAACTCCACGTCGACCACAACAAACGACAATAGCAACAACAGCAACCCAAAGGACTTTTTGCATAAAACCTTCAAGCCAGAACTTTTCTGCCAAACGGCGCCGAAGGGGTGGCTGGGGGAGGCGGGGAGGAACCCAAACACAACAGATTAGGAGTGTGAAACCCAAATACAGACCGTAGAGGGAGCTTGCTGCCGCCGCTTATGAACACAGCCTTTCAAAGCTCGGACACGCCAAGCGAGGGAACAAGACGCCGATTCTCTTGCAAAAAAACAGAAAGCAGGCAAGCGGCTTGCTGCTGGCAGACACCACATTTGCAGCCTTGCAGGGGAAAATAAAAAAATCTCGCCCACCGCGCCCCGCAGACAGACAGACAGACAGACCCAGGCACGTTGGCACCCTAAGCCCCCCCCCCCGAACTTACCCAACAAAAGCAGCCGGTGCGTCTGCTTGTATTGCCTCTTCTCGGCTTTGAGCGACTTGTCGATGCTTTTGCTCCTCTTGATGTCCGCTTTCTCTTTGGCCTTGATGTCCTGCTTCAGCTTGACCGCTATCGCCGCCGGACACTCGCCGCCGCGGTCCACCACCTCCACTTCCACGTTGCCGTAGGAGGGGATGGGCAGGTGGTCCCCGCCGGGCCGGAGGCTGTAGCACATCCCCATGCTGCTGGAGGACGGGGTGGGACCCGGGAGACCCCCGGACCGGACACGATGCGCGGTGCGCGCGCCCCGAGCCGAGGGATGGGACTGGAAGGGGGGGGGGCGTGGGAGGCTGGGTTAGTTCTCTCCCCTCCTCCTCCTCCTCCTCACTTTCTCGCTCCTACGGGTTTTAAAATGACCCAGGCAAACTCTGGGTGGGCTTCCCTCCGGGGGAATCCTGCGCTCCCCTTTCCCGGGGTGGCTTTTAAGGTGGAACCGTCTCGTCGGAACTCAAGGGCGCATTTTCTCCTGCTACTCCGGGTTCATCTTTTGCCCTCTTCCAGTAATTACACGTGACTGAGACGCGTTTACCGTAATCTCCAGAAAACCCGAAGGCGCGGAAGTCACTTCCTTCTGCCCCGACACTTGTCTTTTGGTTGGCTCCTCCTCCTCCTCCTCCTCGGGGCCGCTAGCGCAATTTCTTCATCTTTTCCTTCCCTGGTCAATTGCACAAACGACACTGTTGTTGCTGCTGCTGCTTTGAAATAGGGGAGGAAAAGGGTTAAAAAAAATTTTTTTTAAAGCAACCCCCAGGAAGGATGGAATAATTTGGCCGCGCCGGTGGGTTCCTTTGGTTCCAGCGACGGAGTCCCGTTTAAATCAATGGGATTTCGGGGCGGGGGCGGGGACTCGCTTTGGCAGGATTAAACGAGATTGCGGGACACATTTAACACAACATCCCGTTTCCCACAAAATCTTTTTTCTTCTTCTCCCTTCCCCAGTTAGTGACACACCCATGGCCAGGGAAGGATTGGGACCTGCAGAGGCCCCGAGCGCTGGAAAGATGATGGTTGCCCACCCATACGAAATTCAGAATTTAAAGCAATACTAAACCGTAACACAATTTTAATTAATTAATTAATTAATTAATTAATTAATTAATTGCATTTCTTGCGGTATATGACATAATGTGGGTTGTTGTTTTTTGCATTGCTTCCATCTGCGTTAGTAGGACGCCCCCTGGTTGGGTGGGGAGAAGTAATAAAAATAGAACAGAAAAATGGGGGAGACTGTGGAGTTGTAAGGAAGTCTAAGAAAGTTCTGATTTTCCCCATGATGACTACTTCTATATATAATTGTTTCAAAATAAAATTCGCGTTTGCAGAGGGTGTGCGTGTGTCCCCGCTTTGCTGGTGCCCTAAACACTTGCTTGGTCTGCCTATTGGGCGGGGTGCTATTTATTTATCCAAAATCCACAGTGGGGAGATTCCTTCTAATGAGGAACTAGTGAGCCTTGGAGTCCTTCAGCTGTGCTTGGATTCCCAGCTCCCATCAGCCCAGGCCAGCATGCCCAATGGTCAAGGGTGCTGGGAACTGTAGTCCAGCAGTATTGGAAGGGCCACGGGGTCCCCTCCCTCCCTCTGCGTTATTAGGGGTACTGCCTCTAGGGCAGTATTTTGAGGGAGGGATTCGATAAAATGGGATTAAAGTGCTCTGTCGCCCCCTAGTGCAAAAAAAAATAACCATTTTTCAAAACAAACAAGATTTTTGCGGTTTGGAAAGTGATGGGGGAAAATTATTGAAAATGTGGAATGAACAGATGAGTAGTGGGACAATGCACAAGCACAAACATATTCTGATGGATACTCATTGTCACACAACCTCCCTGCAAACAAATCAGTACAAAATGTTCAGTAATGACTGGCTGTAGTCTAACCTCTGCATAAGATTTGTGTAAACAAATCAGGATTAATCCTCAATGATAGGTTGTCTGGAGGAGCCGGAGGCCCAAGCAAAACGTCACAAAATAGTGAGCTGAAGTCCTCCTGAACTCTTCGTCAAACTAGGGCTATGAAAGACAACAAGATTGCTTCCCTTGCATTGCATTACATTACATTTCATGTCACTTTTTTGTTGGGATGTGTATAGATGCTAGGAGAGGATATATTTATTAGATATTATCCTTCCTTCCTCATGTTCAGCAAAGTGCCATCCCTTTGCAGCTTAAAAGGGAAGCTTAGATAGGCTAGTTTTAGCCTTTTAATTAATCCAGGATGCTTTAAGGGAGACAGGGTTTTCCTGTTATGTCCCCCTTTTCTCTCCTTTAAAACAACAATCACAGAAATGGTCTTGTGAAAGGTAAAAATAGCATTTACTCACTCAGAATACTTGTTGCAGAGTAACAGATGCAGCAGCTTTGTTCAGACAAACTTAAAATGGCCACTCAGTTACGAAGACATACCTAAGTCTACCTTAAAATCTGATCTCCGTGCTCAGACTAAGCAGATGTCCTCACATTGCTGGCAGAGCAGAAAGAGGTGGAAAGACTATGAAGGTGTCCCCAGGCAGGTAGGAGAATGTATAGCTACTCAGGGCACCTTGGCAGTGTCTAGCAAGCTTACAGGAAAACTCTGTGACCTTCAGCTCCTATCATGTGCCTGTGTTGGTTTCACTGCACTTTTAATATCCCACCTTTTTGAATTGCCCTGGCTTCTGCTCAATGAAGAACTCAAACTCAGGTTACGGTTTCCACCAAAACCTTTACTGCTCAGATTGGTGCAATGCACAGGCAAAACGTTGGTCAAAGGCACAGCGGGTGCTACAAGCAAAGATGCAGTTGACCCAACAATGACACACCCCTTGCAACCCCTGGGCAGAACTCAGCCCAGCAAGCGGTCCCGATCCTTACTTAGACTGAGCAAGCAACCTACCACTTTTCCATGGTGTCTGAACCAGTCATGTCTGTTGACGCCTGCACTGGTGTCTCCCGGGCCTGGGTGACGGAGGAGTCATTACTGCCTTCTCAGGGGCCAATGGGGCAGGCAGAGTAACAGCACGCACCTGGAGAGGCAGAACAGGACATGTTTTTTTACCAATTCCTATTGGGAGATGCTGGGGATTGAACTGGAGAGTGTCTTCCTGAAAAGCAGATGTCTTGCCATTGAGCTTATGACCCTTTCTCTGACACTTTGGATGGTAGTGGTTATCTGGGGCCAATCCGGCTGCTCCCCCATGTCTGAGTCCTGGCAGCTGCTGGAGGTCAGAGTCATGCTATGTGTCACCCTTAGTAAGAACCAGAAAGACCGGAATCTAAACATGAAGAGAAACTATGGAGGTCAGACATTATTAATAGCTCTTTCTCCTTTCCTTTTCTCTTTCTTTGGGCTTTGGAGAGCACTAGAAGATGAGTGAGGTTATATTTAGTGTCCCGTAAATTTGCCAGGGCCCATTATGCAATAGAAGGGAGTGCTTTACTCCCTGCAGAGAGAAAAAAAGCGCTTGATTAGATATTGGCGAGGTGGGGAACAGGAACCTGTGTAAAGGTACTGGCCAGTGAATGATGGGTGTTTGAGACTTGCAGACTCCCGGACAACAATTACCGGTAGATGCTTGACAAGGCTTTGCTGCTCTCTAGTCCCACAGCAGAGCTGATGTTTGTGGATCAATATCCTGCCAACACATTAGCAGGTGCTGTTAATGTGGAAGCAGTTAACAAGGCTGAACTTTCTAAACTACGTGGTTTTTTAAAAAAGCAGCAGTGTATTCACAGGTCTTTGCAGACGTAATTAAAATTTATACATCCTGCAGTTTACTTACCTTAACACTCATGACGATAGTTGTATGACCTGACATTTATTCCACTTCCTCATGTGGAAGCGCTCCCATTTTGCACCTTCAGCATAATAATGCCTGTTTTACAAACAGCAGAAACTTTCTTCCTATTAGAAACCAGTGAGAAGAATCAGACCGATGTTAGGTAAAGGTAAAGGGACCCCTGACCATTAGGTCCAGTCGTGGGCGACTCTGGGGTTGCGGCACTCATCTCGCTTTATTGGCCGAGGGAGCCAGCGTACAGCTTCCGGGTCATGTGGCCAGCATGAATAAGCCGCTTCTGGTGAATCAGAGTAGCGCACGGAAACGCTGTTTACCTTCCCGCCGGAGCGGTACCTATTGATCTACTTGCACTTTGACATGCTTTCGAACTGCTAGGTTGGCAGGAGCAGGGACCGAGCAACAGGAGCTCACCCCATCGTGGGGATTCGAACCGCCGACCTTCTGATCGGCAAGTCCTAGGCTCTGTGGTTTAACCCACAGCACCACCCACATCCCTTTAGACAGATGTTACTTGTGCTAAATTAAAGGCATGGGTACCAAATCTACAAGGACCATTTCTCAGTGTGTCATCTAAACCCAGACTTTCAGTTTGTCTCTTGCTCCCAAGAAGCCACAAGCTGTAACCAAGGTTTGGTTCTTGGTGTACTGCTCTTGGTTTGATGGGGAGAGACAAATGAGTTCAGACATGATGCTAAACCAAACCATCTAATCCAGTCCAAATCTTTATTATGGTCATAGACCAGCAGAAGATACCACTAAACTGCAGTGGAACCTTGTGTTACGCAACGTCCTCCTTGCAAACGCTTCGGGTTATGAGCTCCGCTAACCTGGAAGTAGATGCTCCTGGTTGCGAACTTCACCCTGGGATGCGAGCGAAAGTCGCGCGGCGGCAGCAGCGGGAGGCACCATTAGTGAAAGCGTGCCTCCAGTTATGAATGGTTTCGGCTTAAGAATGGACCTCCGGAATGAATTAAGTTCATAACGGGAGGTACCACTGTATGGCAAACAACAAACCAGAAACACAAACCAGTCCTATTTTCTGTTTCCTATTTTGGTCAAACAGAGCGTAATGGTGGTCTGATCATCCCACCCCATTGATATTCAGAGGTGTCTTACCAATGAAGCTCTGTTTAGCCATCCTGGCTTTTGATCCAGAAATTCAATACCTCGGGTTAAGAACTTAATTCATTCCAGAGGTCTGTTCTTAACCTGAAACTGTTCTTAACCTGAAGCACCACTTTAGCTAATGGGGCCTCCTGCTGCTGCCGCACCGCCATTGCACGATTTCTGTTCTTATCCTGAAGCAAAGTTCTTAACCCGAGGTACTATTTCTGGGTTAGCGGAGTCTGTAACCTGAAGCGTATGTAACCCGAGGTACCACTTGTAGCTGGTTTTTAAATATATATATTTTTAACATGCAGACACAGTGATGGGCGAAAGTTTCACCTGCTGAGATTGTTCTGCCTTATGCAGGTTTTTAAAGGCACAGGAAGGCAGTTTCAGTTGTAGCCATTATGTTAAGGTGAGACCATCTTAAGTTAAAAATTCTAGCCTCATCCTGCCCCCTTCTCCCCCAGCGCCCCCAACTCCTTTAAAGTGCTCAGGTATTTCCTGTCTCTCCAGCAGCTCCAGCTTTCCTTCCCTACAGACAAAGTGGCATGTGTTGTCAGGAACCATACTGTGGTCCCTTTAATAATCTCGGGTTGCCATGGGACTCCTGATATAAACAGGACAGGTTTTCAAAGATAATACTCTGCATAAATGAGGAGCTATGTTCTGTGTGTGAGCATAAGCACCTTCAGATGCATTTCTTTTTAAAAATAACTCCCTGCTGGATATTTTTAGTAGGTGAGATCCTCTGAACCTTTCCTGAACACCGAGATCAAGTTTGTTCAATGTGAATTCCCCCCCTCCATTTCTTCATTCACTTCTTCCTGTTTGCCTAAGGGGGAAACTTCCCCCAGAGGGATGTGCCCAGAAAGCCAGATACTCTCTTTGCCCTTTGTTATCAATATTTTCTTCCCTGAGTTATCCAGTAAAAGTAGTGGAGGAGGAGGAAGAAGAAGAAGAGGAAATAAGAACCGCAGACAATTTTCCTGACTGATGAGCAACTGCCCAAGAATGGAAACAGATCGTAAAAAAGTCTTGTCTAAGGCTGGAAAGCATCCGTCGTTAGTATTACTGTAATATGTACGGTAATTGTTCTGAAATAAACGAGGAAGGGTACTGGAAGAAGCAAAGATCACGACTGTTGAAGCAATGATTCTTCAACATCAACTTCGTTGGGCTGGTCATGTTGTGGGGATGCCTGATTATTGTCTTCCAAAGCAGCTACTCTATTCCAAACTTAAAAATGGAAAGTGTAATGCTGGTGGTCAACAAAAGAGGTTTAAGGATTGTCTCATGGCAAATTTTTAAAAATATAGTATAAACACCAACAATTGGGAAACACTTGCCTGCAAGTGCTCCAATTGGAGAACAGCCTGGACCAAAGGTGTCATGGGCTTTGAAGACACTTGAACTCAGGACGCAAGGGAGAAATGTGCTAAGAGGAAGGTATGCTTGGCAAATCCACACCATGATCAACTCCCGCCCAGAAACCAATGTCCCCACTGTGGAAGAACGTGTGGATCCAGAATTGGCCTCCACAGTCACTTACAGACTCATTGTTAAAACCATGTTTATGGAAGACAATCTTACTCAGCTACGAGTGATTGCTAAAGAAGAAGTTGTTGTTGTTTAGTCGTTTAGAGGTGTCCGACTCTTCGTGACCCCATGGACCAGAGCACGCCAGGCACTCCTGTCTTCCACTGCCTCCCGCAGTTTGGTCAAACTCATGCTGGTAGCTTCGAAGACACTATCCAACCATCTTGTCCTCTGTCGTCCCCTTCTCCTTGTGCCCTCCATCTTTCCCAACATCAGGGTCTTTTCCAGGGAGTCTTCTCTTCTCATGAGGTGGCCAAAGTATTGGAGCCTCAGCTTCAGGATCTGTCCTGCCAGTGAGCACTCAGGGCTGATTTCCTTCAGAATGGAGAGGTTTGATCTTCTTGCAGTCCATGGGACTCTCAAGAGTCTCCTCCAGCACCATAATTCAAAAGCATCAATTTTTCGGTGATCAGCCTTCTTTATGGTCCAGCTCTCACTTCCATACATCACTACGGGGAAAACCATAGCTTTTACTATATGGACCTTTGTTGGCAAGGTGATGTCTCTACTTTTTAAGATGCTGTCTAGGTTTGTCATTGCTTTCCTCCCAAGAAGCAGGCGTCTCTTAATTTCGTGGCTGCTGTCACCATCTGCAGTGATCCAAAGAAGAAGAAGACTATGTAATTGTTCTGAAATAAATGAGGAAGGGGAGAATCATGTATGCCATCTTGAGCACCTTGGATAAAAGGTGGGATATAAATTAAACAAACAAACAAACAGAAGTTAAATACAGTTAAATAAATAAATAAATGGTATCGATGTTCCTTAAGGGCCAGTCTCACAATCCTGTCTATTTAGTGTGAAGGCTCCAAAGAGTACACAATGTCTGTTCCGAAAGATCACCGACATGGAAATATCTACCTTGGCAGCAATAGTTTCGGTGGAAAGCATCTTTCGATAAAGGAAATGCATATTTAAAAATACCCATCAGCAAAACAGTGCAAGTCATCACATTCACCCTTTGTCAGCCTGAGAAGTATAGCACTTAGGATGTAATTGATATGGAAGGAAAAAGCACATTTCGAAATGGAAAATGAGGGTGCTGGTAATAGCAGCAGATAGAAAGACTGCAAGACAAAGGAGAGGGCGATTTAACTGTCTCTGTGTGGGGAGAGCAAGGGCTTCAGCACTTAGGGGTGGGGTGGGGGAAAATCTAGCTCAATTCACATTTTAATATGAAGATACTTAATTTGCAGTTTCTGAAACAATGCGCTGGACCAAAACACAGCTATACTTCAAGAGACAGTTCTCACAAAATATGCTGTGCCGTTCTCCAGTCAAAAAATGTGTGTGTGAGTACATATATTAGTGAAAATAATATACAGAAAGGCATTATCTTGGGCAAAATTGCATGCAGAAATTAGGGAAAATGCACCCCAAAATGCTGACTGGTTTTTGTGAGGATGCAGAAATGCGATGAACTGAACTTAAGAATAGAAAAATGAGAAAGCGAAAGAAGCTAAAATTGACTGATTTAGCCATCCTGTACTACACTCCTTCACTGAGAAATAGAAGTAGGCAACTGAGAGCCTGAAATGCAATTTTGATCATTACTGGTGCCTCACCAGGCTCAGAAGATGACAATGTGGGGGTTCAGCATCAGCAAAGGTGAAGTAGTGTGCCTTTTCTACCTTTGTGTTGATCATCTACCGCAGGTCTGGGGAGGAGAATATGTAGCTCCCATACGTTGTTGGGTTCCAACTCCCATCATCCCCAGCTACGGCCAATGGTCAGGGATGATGAGAACTGTAGTCTAGCAATGTCTTGAGGGTTGCAACTTCCCCTTTCTTGCTCTAAGTGCACATGACAGTTACCAGAAGGAGGGCAAATATGTTGCTTTCACCATCCTGTCATTCTCCTCTGTTTTCTGACCTTAGAAGTGACATGTGGCAGCCTGGGATACCTCCACCCATCACTGGGCTTAGGATACAGAGGGCTCATCCACACGTCTGTTTGCCCCACACCTAGAAAGCACAGGGTTGTGTGGTTTTCCACAGGTCTTGGTGGTTTTGCCTTTGCCTCATCACTTTTCCCTGAAAAACTCGCTCTCTAGTGCTAAATTGGAACAGACAGCAATCTGTGGGAAATCCAACTGCTGTTTGTTCCGATTCAGCATGAAACCATGGGCTTCCCTGGGGAAGGCAAACAGGCATGTGGATGAACCCTGTGTGTTGAATTACCATTGCAAGAGATAAGATGTTAGAGGTTGTATTCAACCTAGCTTTTACTCAATAGTACCTCAATATCAGAAAACATCAGAAACACTTCCCTGCGAGCGCTCCAATTGGAGAACAGCCTTGACCAAAGGTGTCATGGGCTTTGAAGACACTCAAACTCAGGACGCAAGGGAGAAACATGCTAAGAGGAAGGCATGCTTGGCAAATCCACACTGTGATCAACTCCCAATGTCCCCACTGTGGAAGGATGTATGGAATCCAGAATTGGCCTCCACAGTCACTTACGGAGTCATTGTTAAAACCATGTCTATGGAAGACAATCTTACTTGGCTACGAGTGATCACCAAAGAAGAAGATCAGAAAACATACTTTAAAAGATTGCTGGAAAAGGTCTTCACTAGGTACTGGAAAGTCAACAGGATGCGGGGGAGGGAGTTTCAGAGAATTGGGTCCACAATACTGAACACACAGCTCCAGGTGCATATAAACTGAGCATCTGTACCCTGGGAGATTCTCCCAGAGAAATCAGAGATAGGGCAGGGGAGGTGCAAGGGATTGATCAGTTCTTAGGTTATCCTGGATTAAGGGCTTGTAAATTAGTGCAAGAACCTTGAACTTGTCCTGGCAACATATGGGCAGCCCGTGCAAGCTTTTAAGCACTGGACGAATGTCCTGTCAACTGTGCCATTTATTTGTTTATTAAATTTAGATACCGCCCTTCATCCGAGGATTGTAGGATGGTTTACAGCAGGCTTCCTCAACCTTGGCCCGCCAGATGTTTTGAGACTACAATTCCCATCATCCCTGACCACTGGTCCTGCTTGCTAGGGATCATGGGAGTTGTAGGCCAAAACATCTGGAGGGCCGAGGTTGAGGAAGCCTGGTTTACAGTAAAAAAAGACAAAAACGCATATTGTAACATGACATAACACAACATAACAACAGAAGAACAGATAAATCAATACAATCCCCCTGTCCTGTATAAAAGTGCATAGATTGCTTAATTCAGGCATAGGCAGACTCTGGCTCTCCAACACTGGTCCTGTTAGCTAGGGATGATGGGAATTGTAGATCCAAACATCTGGAAGGCCGGAGTTTGCCTATGCCTGGCTTAGTTAGCCAAAGGCCTGGGAGAAGAGGAATGCTTTGCCTGGCAGCTAAAGATATGTAATGAAGACTATGCTGAAATGTTATAACTAACAGGAAGAATTAGAAATCAGGAAGAATCAATTTTTAACAAAGAATGGGGAAAATATATACAGTAATTTATTTGAAAAACCATTGTAAACAATTAAATTAATTAGCAGGATTGATTTAAAACTTGTGGTTAAAAATTTGAACTAAGGAATATTCAAGGATTTTTAAATAACTAGAATGATAAAGGAGATGGAGGAGAAAAAATATAACATAAGGATCCATAAAGGAGGGGAGGGAAGTCAAAGGGGGTATATATATATATGTATTGTTTTCTATTTTTATTTGATGTTTGGAAAATGAAAATTCAAAATAATTTTTTAAAAAATTAAAAAATGTAATGAAGGGGCCATATAAGCCTCTCTGGGGAGAGCATTTGACAAACGGGGAGCCACTGCAGAAAAGACCCTGTTCTTGTGTTGTCACCCTCCAGACCTCTCATGGAGCAGACACACAAAAAAGGGCTTCAGGTGATGATTGCAAGGTCTGGGGCAGTTCATATGGGTAGAGGTGGCCCTTGAGTTATTCTGGTTCTGAGCCATTTAAGGCTTTACGTACACTTACCAGGGATGATTGTTAACATATGTTGCATCAGATTAACATTTACGAACAACCTCATCACGTGCCAGCAAGACCCTTTGTGGTTTGCAACTAAAACACAGCTTGGAACTAAAGTTTTGTGATCATTCCTGAGAGTTATACATTCAGTGGCTAAAGGAGTTTCACACCGAAGGAAAAAGCAACAACAGATCACATTGTTGGGAGATTGGAGAAATTCCTAACTGCTGATTGAAGGCTGATTCTATTCTGACTGGTTATTTTGATCTGGAAAACAGACGAGTAAGGGAAACTTGGGGAAGAAAAGGAGATTGATGCCTGAAAGCCAAGCACCAGCCTACTTGTTCAGCTGCAAAGGAAAATTAGGATTCAAGTGGGGGGGGGGGAGAAAGCCCAGGTAGATCAATACTTCCCATTTTACAGAACATGAAGATTACTGGAGATTCACCAGTTTTCGTATTACTTATGGTAAAAAATTAATACAGAGCCATTGATTGGAAAGCAGACCATATTTGGAATGAGAGTTTAAAAGCTCGGCGCAGTTTCCTTTAGCCATTGGGTCAGAAGGCTGGGGCAGTAGCTGCAACCTACTTCGCTGATATCCCCGTCCTGATGCTGGACAGAGGAGACCATGACAAATAGTTTAGCCTGTGGGTTAATTTTCAGATTAGGTCTGTCACTCTCCTTGGCAGCAGGTAAGACATTTCCACTTATGCCTTAAAGACTTTATGTTGCACCGTGTTTATAAGGGAAATAAGAGAGAGCAAGGAAATGAAATTTCACTGATTCGGCGGACTTGCATCAGGAATGAAACTGACCAACTTAGGTCAGTTGAATGGAATTCAACCAACTGCACACAATCCAGCCAAAGGTGAGCAGTTTTTAAACTGATGCAAATGCACATACTTAAGTCTCTCCCGCAGATATCAGTGAGAGTTAAAAGTGCTCAGCTTTGTCTGGACTGCGTCCATTGCATTAATTAAACTGATATTGTAGTTTTGAGTTGCTTGCTTTGTAATTATTTGCAGAGGGGAGATTTTTATTTTTTTAATCACTGTAGTTCACACATTTATGGGATGTGGCTTCTGGTGCTTTAAATGTTTCTGATAGCCGATGTGTAAGAATGCCCAGAGGATTAAATGTTTCGGAGAAGAACATTCTATGGTGTTCCATTGGATCCAGAAACCGTAGCTGTCAACTAGCCAGGGCTGTAGGGCTGCTGCTATCCGTCCCATTGAACAGCTTTTGTGCTCTGCTGCCGCCGCAAAATAGAACCCTGCTATACGTAGCTGCTATGGCATTAAAATAAATAAATAGTGGCGTAGCGTGGGGGGTGCAGGGGGGGCCGGCCGCACCGGGCGCAACATCTGGGGTTAGGGCAAATCCACGGGTTAGGGGGCGCAAATTACTTGCCTTGCCCCGGGTGCTGACAACCCACGCTACACCACTGTAAATAAATAAACAAATCGTATCAATTGGACTCATGCATTCCTTTGGAAAGAAATCAGACAGGCTATTTTACAGAAAAATTGCACAACCATTTTAGCAGGAGGAAGTAGGTGTGCTGCTTTATCTGTTAGGTGAGCAAGCAATTGATAATGTCACGCTGGGCTAAGCCAAACAAGGGTTAGAGGCACACAGGACATCAGACAATTGCTACTGTTGCTGCATTCCTATATAGACTTACCTGGAAGTAAGGGCTCTGCGGACTTCCTTTTGCACTGGGCTCCTCAGGCAAAGGTCCACACTTTATAGCTCTGCATCTGAGCAGTTTATTTTTGTCCTGACACTTCCCCGGGGAAAACCCACATTTTACTGCTGAACCGGTGCAAACAGCAATCTGCAGAATGAGCCAGTCTCACTGCGTTCAGTGGGATTTACTCCCATGTAAAGCATTAACTTGCAGCCTTGCAGAAAGTTGTAGCCTATGTTTAAAGGCCCAGCAAGCTCTGGCCATACTGTTTGGGATGGACTCTTAAACTCAGTGTTGGTGCTTCAAGGCTCATGTTGGGCAAAAGCTCTCAGAGAGGGACCATCGTTCAGTGGTAGACAGACCTGTGGAGAGGGGCGGGCAGCCAGATACACTTGCCCCTTGCCTCAGAGGGCTAAGCTGGCTGGGAGCCCCCACCAGGGACTAGCTGCTTTTTTATTTGAGTCTATAACTTTATTCCAACAATACTCCCGACCCAGGCCTTAGGGAAGCTCTGCACGGCTCTGTTGGTACACTAACATTTCTTCAATGAAAATAGGGATGTCCTGTCCCATTATTATTATTATTATTATTTTATTATTATTATTACTACTACTACAGTGGTACCATGGGTTAAGAACTTAATTCGTTCTGGAGGTCTGTTCTTAACCTGAAACTGTTCTTAACCTGAGTACCACTTTAGCCAATGGGGCCTCCTGCTGCCACCACACGATTTCTGCTCTCATCCTGAAGCAAAGTTCTTAACCCGAGGTACTATTTCTGGGTTAGCGGTGTCTGTAACCTGAAGTGTCTGTAACCTGAAGCATCTGTAACCCGAGGTACCACTGTATTATTATTTATACCCTGCCCATCTGACTGGGTTGCCCCAGCCGCCCTGGGCAGCTTCCAACACATATATAAAAAATTATAAAACATTATAAAACTTTCCTATACAGGGCTGCCATTAGATGTCTTCTAAAAGCTGTTTAGTTACTTATCTCCTTGGCTCAGGGATCGCATAACTCCATAGACTCCAACAATTCTCCAATGAAAATAGGGACGTCCTAAGGGAAAGGGGGACATTCTGGGATCAAATCAGACATCAGGATGGCTTCAGAAAATCTGGGACTGTCCCTGGAAAATAGGGACACTTGGAGGGTCTGCATGGCTGGCATTCAGAAGGCCTCAAGTTCAGTTTCTGGCACTTCCAGTTAAAAGGATTAGATAGCAAGAGATGGGCAGATTTCTGCCTGAGATCCCAGAGAGCCACTCCTACTCAAATATTGAGCTAGATGTACAAATAGCCTGACCTGGAACAAGGAAGCTTCCTGTTTATTAAATGGTAAGCTGGAGGCTTTCTCGCATCTCATGCTGAGAATTTTCTTATGTAACGCTTGGTTGTTTCCCTAGCTATAGGTTTCAGATACAATGGGCTTTCTGTGGTCTATTTCTTCTTCTTGCTGCTCCTGCCGCTGTTCCCCAAACCAAATGCTGTCACCATGAAAGGTAGGCAAATTGCTGAAAGTTTCAGATCAAGGGTGGGGAGCTCTTCTAAGTGCTAATTGTTGGTGTTATGTACTGAAGTTCTCACCCTGGGCCAGCAGGGGGATACTCTAGATAGGTTTTACTCAGGTCCCCATATGCAAATAAGGGATCGAAAGTTACGTTCAGTGATTGGATAGTTACAGAAAGTTGTTACAGTTATGTTGTACTGGAGCTCTAGTTCAGTTCAGTTCTGTTCTGGCCTGTGAATAAACAAGAGCTGTTTGAAGAATCGCTGTGTCGTCTGATATGTTCACCCACAACTTAACAGTTAACAGGCAGTTTGAAGGCCCTCATTGCACTCCCTTCCTGGGGTTCTTGATCTTTAAACCCAGTACTATTTTTCTAGAAAAAGAGGTGCCGGAACTCGCCATGAAGGCCTCCCTTGTTCTCTTATAATGGCAGTGGCGCCCACCTGAGAGGTGCCGGAACTGAGTTCCGGCGAGTTCCGGCTGAAAAATAGCCCTGTTTAAACCATTATTATTATTATTATTATTATTTATTAGATTTGTATATACCCACATGTCTCAGGGCAGTTCACAATATAAACAATATAAAAATACATAATCAAAAAACAAACAAACGAAGAATACTTGTTCCAGACAGACAGCTCTTCAAAGAGAGGACATCTTCAATCAGAGGACTATACTCCATGAAGTAGGGACACAGCCCGCTAGTGGGACCGACCCAAAACTTTTTGTTGCCTTCCCCCCATTTCCACATACAGAGAGGCCTACCAGAGTGGCATTTGAATTGAGCGCTGGTGATAGGACAGAATTCTCTACCTTCCCTGAGAAGAAAGATCTAGCTTAGAGGGTGCGCACACAGCTCTGCCCACCCTCAACGTTTTGCTGCCACTCTTGGTACCCCAGTGTCTGCCACCTGAGGTGGCTACCTCACTCTGCCTAACGGTAGGACCGGCCTGTACCCTAAGAACTTGCAAAAGTTCCTGGAGTGGAGTTCCATACCCTCTAACATTTCTCCGTTTCCCCTCAAAGAATGCCACCAGAAAAGGCAGAGGTGTGGGGTCTCAAAGGTATAGCCAGTTTAAATTTTCCTATGCTCTCTCTTTTGGTGGTGGGGTCCATGAAAATAAAGTCTACATTTTTATTTTTCAGGGTCCACCGGGCAGATGCTTAGCGCAATCACCTACACTAGCTTCATTTTCCTTGTGGTTCAAGCAGCTTTTCAGATTGTTTTCCATTACCTGCCACCTAATGGTAATGTCTGCTCAACATCATATGGGAATGATTTAAGAAAGATGCTATTGCAATATTCTGCCCATCTGTAATTCCCAGCAACTGGGAAGTTAGGTTTTTGCATTTTACATTTGCCTGTGTTGAATTGTGTTTCCCTTTTTACTATCCATTCACCCAGTTTAGATTAGAGAGATGCTTTTGTTTCTACCACCCTGAACAATGTGGCATCATCAGCAAACTTGACCACCCCACTGAATCTATAACTATGGTTCTTTTCCTTTTTTAAAAAAGATTTCTTATGGGAGAAAGTGCTGTGCCACTTTGGTTTTCCGAGGTAAGACTTAAATTTTATCTTACATTTTCATTTTTATGCATGGCATATTGATTAACTATTGTACACCTGGTTGGAGGAACATTGTGGGTGGGCATGTTTCCCCAAAGTGATATCTAAGCAAGATACGGAGCACTGAATGTGGGGCAGATTTTTGCCCTTCTTGACTGCAAAGCCTTTAACCCTA
The DNA here is from genome assembly GCF_964188315.1 of Podarcis muralis. Lineage (NCBI taxonomy): Eukaryota > Metazoa > Chordata > Lepidosauria > Squamata > Lacertidae > Podarcis > Podarcis muralis. The sequence continues at coordinate 88,357,002 of NC_135659.1, read as the reverse complement.
CGGGATACTAATGCACCCTCTTTTCTTTAGGTTTAGCAATCTCAATGCTTGGAACATCATTTGTCTTTTGGCTCCCGATATTGGAATGTTTCTCACCAGTCTCACAGTCACACAACTTTGCAAGAAGATGGTCAAGCTTCTCAACCAAAAAGCCCAGCTTCATCCAAGGAACCAAGACCTGTTTCCTTGCGATGATGAAGAAGAGATGGAAGAGGAAATGGTAATTATGTAGACCTGCGTTCAGATTTCTTGCCCTTGTAGCATATGAATAAGGATTGCAAGGGGGAAGAACAAGTGCTTTCCCTTTTTATTATTATTTTGAGTTATTATGTAATATGAGAAACAAAACCCAGCAGAAACCTACATAATATATAAATGCATTTACACAACACATTAAATGCATAAATGAATTATGGGCTAGATTAAGCATACCACTCTTCAAATATTTCATTACTGAGCTAACAATAGACCAAGGTTTAAACAATTTAAATAGTTCACTCTATCTGGTGAGTGTGGGAAATTTGCATGGATTATCTGCTTAGTGGGGGAAATCCTAACTATACATATGTTCTTAAGCTAAATTTCAGAAAAGGGCAACCAAAATGATCCAGGGTTAGGAGCAATTCACCTATGGAGAAAAATTATAATACTTGGGACTTTTTGGTTTAGAAAAAAAAGTCAAGTAAGGGAGGATGTGATAGAGGTGCATAAGAAAGTGGATAGGGAGCATATTTTCCTCCCTCTTTCATAATTCTGGGACAATGCTGAATGTTAGAAGATTCAGGGCAGACAAAAGACACAACTTCTTCACACAGCACATGGTAAATTTGCTCTCACCTGATATAGGGATGGCCACAAGTTTGGCGGGCTTTAAAAAGAGGAGAAAAGCAATGACAAACCTAGACAGCATCTTAAAAAGCAGAGACATCACCTTGCCAACAAAGGTCCCTATAGTTAAAGGTTTGGTTTTCCCAGTAGTGATGTACGGAAGTGAGAGCTGGACCATAAAGAAGGCTTATCGCCAAAGAATGGATGCTTTTGAATTATGGTGCTGGAGGAGACTCTTGAGAGTCCCATGGACTGCAAGAAGATCAAACGTATCCATTCTTAAGGAAATCAGACCTGAGTGCTCACTGGAAGGACAGATCCTGAAGCTGAGGCTCCAATACTTTGGCCACCTCATGAGAAGAGAAGACTCCCTGGAAAAGACCCTGATGTTGGGAAAGATGGAGGGCACAAGGAGAAGGGGACGACAGAGGACGAGATGGTTGGACAGTGTTCTCGAAGCTACCAGCATGAGTTTGACTAAACTGCAGTGGAAGACAGGAGTGCCTGGCGTGCTCTGGTCCATGGGATCACGAAGAGTTGGAACACGACTAAATGACTAAATAACAAAAAAAAAAAAAAGAGGATTAGGCAAAATATATGGAGGATAATGTTTTTGATGGCTACTAGGAATGAAGGAGCTGCCTACACTGCCAGAAGCTGAACATTTCTGCATAACAGTTGCTGGGAATCACATGTGGGGAGAGAGCGGTCACAAATCCTCTTGCATGCATCAGGTTCTCCACTGTGAGAACAAGATGCTAGACTATCTAGTCTTTGGTCTGCTCTAGCAGGACTATGTTATTAGATTATAGTACATTTCCTCTCCTCACACTACCTATTTCTGGATCACATCAGCTGCTGGATGTATTGAAACAAAGGGATTGTTACTAGGACAGGACATAGAAGGGTGTCTCCCACATATGGTCGACCACTGGGAGAACAGGATGCTAGGCTAGATAGACCTGCAGGGATCTTCTTAAGCTCCCGAGTTGTGATGTGTGCTTTCCTTTATCCCTCTCAGTAGGGACAACCAGTTGGAATGCATTAATCTTGCACGATGAGCCACGGACTGAGAAATATTTAATGATGGATTATTTGCACCGACTTCCAGGCTTTGTATTCTGAGCTTTCATATATTTGTCTTCAGTTAGGTTGCTCATTCATTAGGCTGAAGTGTGACATAAACTGGGTTGCAAAAGACTCAGGATGAGCTTATCTCTCTTCTAGCAATCGCCTTCATCTATTTAGGGACATCGAACACTTTGGCAGTTTGAAGAACAACCATGATAACTAGGTGAAACGGCATTGTGGGCACACCATGCTTTTGTTCCAAGTGAAACGTCGAAGTGGTTGCTAGAGTATCAGAACAATATCCATGCTGCAGGACAAAATACTTACATTATGATGTCTCAGAACCAGAGACATTATTAGGGGGCAGTCAAGTGGGCCCAACTCCCAAGAATTTTGCTCTGGGCCCCAGATCTCTACTGACTGAGCTACCTCATAGAATCATAGAGTTGGAAGAGACCACAAGGGCCATCGAGTCCAACCCCCTGCAAAGCAGGAAACACCATCAGAGCACTCCTGACATATGGTTGTCAAGCCTCTGCTTAAAGACCTCCAAAGACGGAGACTCCACCACACTCCTTGGCAGCAAATTCCACTGTCGAACAGCTCTTACTGTCAGGAAGTTCTTCCTAATGTTTAGGTGGAATCTTCTTTCTTGTAGTTTGGATTCATTGCTCCGTGTCCGCTTCTCTGGAGCAGCAGAAAACAACCTTTCTCCCTCCTCTATATGACATCCTTTTATATATTTGAACATGGCTATCATATCACCCCTTAACCTCCTCTTCTCCAGGCTAAACATGCCCAGCTCCCTTAGCCGTTCCTCATAAGGCATCGTTTCCAGGCCTTTGACCATTTTGGTTGCCCTCCTCTGGACACGTTCCAGTTTGTCAGTGTCCTTCTTGAACTGTGGTGCCCAGAACTGGACGAACTGGATGAATTGATTCTTATTTCATTGTTTCTGGATCTGCAGGAATCTGAAGCAGAAACTGACAATACTGATGACGAGGAAATGGAAGGTTCACCTGGGCAGGATAATCTGGAGAACGGCCAACAAAGATTCCTTCTGAAACTCACTTTGTTCCTAGCAGCCTTGAGGATCCTTTGTGAAGGTCTATTCAGCAGTGCTGGGAAACTGGCCGTTGTGCTTCTGTTGGGCTTAGCAGGTAGAAATGTTCTGCACTATTTTCCTGTGCGTTTCATGACTGACAGCTGAATGGCTGAACTGGACTCTATTGAGGGGGGAGGGGAAGTAATGCAAGGCGATGTGTGTCAGTCTCCACCTGTGACATTTCCCTCTCTGATGGGCCATTCACATGTGCAAGTTGTCTCTCAAGATTAGAGTTCTCCAGTGCATGCATGCTCCTCTAGTAATATTCTCCGGTTTTTATCAACAAATGTTTAATATGTGAGAGGGACTGCAGCCTCCTGTTCTAAATTGTCGTAAGTCTGCCAGAGACAAAGGATGCATACATTTAAAGCATATGACTTCCCCTAAAGAATCCCAAGAACTGTAGTTTACCCCTCATGGAACTGAAATTCCCTCCCACCCCTTAACAGATGACATTGCCCATGATTCTTTGGGAGAATTCCACGCACTTTAAATGCATGCTGCATACACAGCCAAACGCAGTTTTCCATGCAAAACTAAAATTTTGCATTTCATTTCTTTATCCATAGGCATCATCCTACCTTCGGCAACTTCTGCAGTTTATTTCTTCATCTTCCTAGGCCTGTGCTCCTGGTGGTCTTGCCATCGGACAATCAGTCCAGTTGCCTTCAACAGTTTGTGTGTTTTGGTTGCAATATTCAGTGCAGGGCACCTGGGTGCTTTTTACCTGTACCAGCTGCCATACTTCCAGGACCTGGTTCCTCCTGAAGACATTTATGCCAGGTAAAAAGATCAAACTCACACACTGAAGAAGATGGTATGTAAGAGGAAGCACAGCAGACCTTGGTTCCGGTTAAGAACTGAGGATTACCGTATATGTACTAGTGTTCCCTCCATTTATAACCAATCAAAAAAATAAGAGCCCTCCTGGATTAAACCGTCAAGTCCAGCATCATGTTCTCACAGGTGCTTATGGGAAACTCACAAGCAGAACCTGAGAGCAACATCACTCTTCCTACTTGCGCCTCCCAGAAACTAGTACACAGGGCCATGCTGCCTCTGACGATGGAGATAGAACAAAGGTTTATCTGCCATGATTCTCCCTCCCCCTGCATCTCCCCACTCCCCACATCGTTCTGAAGGGTCCCCCAGCCCCCTGGAACAGATTAGGGGGCAGCTGCAAGAAAGAGGTGGAATCAGCATACAATAGAATAGAATAGAATAGAATAGAATAGAATAGAATAGAATAGAATAGAATAGAATAGAATAGAATAGAATTGAATTGAATTGAATTTATTATTTATACCCCACCCATCTGGCTGGGTTTCCCCAGCCATTCTGGGCGGCTTCCAACAGAGTATTAAAATACAGTGGTCTGTTAAACATTAAAAGCTTCCCTAAAGAGGGCTGCCTTCAGATGTCTTCTAAAAGTCTGGTAGTTCTTCTTCTCTTTGACATCTGGTGGGAGGGCGTTCCACAGGGCGGGTGCCACTACCGAGAAGGCCCTCTGCCTGGTTCCCTGTAACTTGGCTTCTCGCAGTGAGGGAACCGCCAGAAGGCCCTCGGCGCTGGACCTCAGTCTGAGCTGAACGATGGGGGAAGAGATGCCCCTTCAGGTATACTGGACCGAGGCCATTTAGGGCATTAAAGGTCAGCACCAACACTTTGAATTGTGCTCGGAAACGTAGTGGAAACCAGTGTAGGTCTGGTGTTATGTGGTCTCGGCAGCTGCTCCCAGTCACCAGTCCAGCTGCCGCATTCTGGATTAGTTGTAGTTTCTGGGTCACCTTCAAAGGTAGCCCCACGTAGAACGCATTGCAGTAGTCCAAGCGGGAAATAACTAGAGCATGCACCACTCTGGCGAGTAAGTCCGCGGGCAGATAGGGTCTCAGCCTGCATATCAGATGGAGCTGGTAAACAGCTGCCCTGGACACAACATAAATAATTTCCCTCCCTATTTTGCTGGTGGAAGCCTCCCTCTGCTGGATCAAAGTGCCTTTCAATTTGACCAGATCCTGCCATTCAAGCACCAATGGCAGTAGTTCCTGCACCCTCCCTGTGGAACGCCCTCCCAACAGATGTTAAGGAAATGAACAATTAACTGATTTTTAGAAAACATCTGAAGGCAGCCCTGTATTGGGAGGTGTTTAATGTTTGAAGTTTAGTATGTTTTTATATGTACTGTAAGCTGCCCAGAGTGGCTGGGGAAATCCAGCCAGATGGGTGGGGTACAAATATATTATTATTATTATTACCAGTGAAATTAAAGTTCTGCCTGTGGCCTTGATCTATATGATGCCCCATTCACACAAGCGATGCTGCATTTATTCGGTGATGATGATCAGGGGTGCCAACTTAAATAAAATATGGGGGGGGGCAGGTCCAGGCAAGCCATGCCCCATATAATCAAGCTCATGACACGGATCACACACACCATTTTAATGGCAATGCCCATCAACTTGGGGGGGGGGCTGCCCCCCTCAAATATTTTATTGGGGGGACCGAAGGGACCTCGGCCCCTAGGAGTTGGCTGCTGCAGGTAAATTAGTCTTTCTTTGGCATTATTGTTTTCCCTCTCCTGTTTCCACAAAGATCAAGTAGCAGCAACCTCTTCACCATTTTCTCCATTTCTCTAGGGTCCTGGGCTTAGTGCCACTTATTAAGACAAACATCACTGTGCCCTGGAAGCTCCAGGTTCATCCCCAGCTCAGCTGGCCGGTGGCTCTGAATCCTCTTGCCCTTCTTGTCCTCTATTACACTCTGGTCATGATGCTCCAGCGATGGGCTCTGCCTCCTAAGGTACGGGATAGAGTCAAATACGACATGCATTGCCAGCTGTATCTCTCGAGGTCTGGAATGCCTGTCTGTTTTCTGATTGGATTTTGGCTGTATATTGATGGATCAGTTTTTCTCCAGCTCATCTCAATTTCACATGTATTTAATCATGAGTCAATTCCATCCCATTTTGGGAGGTGGATTTAGGGAAGAGCGGCCGGTTTGGTTGCACTGGGTGCAGAACCTCGGGGACGCCTCAGGGAGCTGCTACTATTTAGAATGGAGCGTGAGAGGGTGCTGAACTTTAGCATCACACTGGGCACTGCTGAAATGTGAGACTCCCAAAGTCCACCACTGCCATTTCCACATTAATATGTGTGTCTGCACTCGTGTGTGTGGCTATGGGGGCCATCGTGTAGAGATCCAGCACTACTGTCCCACTGGTCCCTGGTATGACAAAATGTGATGCATTTCCTGTTCAAAGTAAGTGGTACCTCTGGAAATTCTCCCCACTTAGGGTTATGGTATTCATGCAACTTTGAGCCCGGACTTTGTGAAGCCTCTGTTGTTCAAAATCAAAAATTTCAACCTTCCCCCCCCCCTTCCCCCTGCTCAGGAGGTTTATGTTCCAAATGGAAGCTTTCAGAGTACTCTCCTTTTGCAGTGTCAAAGTCATCGTAGCTGTGACGTGAATGCCTACATCAATGAAGGACACAACCTTTCCTTCTCAGGTATATTTCCTGTGCGATGGCCCCTTTGTAAGGCTTTATTCAATGGATGGTCATTTTTGCATCACTGGGGCATTGCAGTTTGCCAAGATTTCAGTTGATGAAAGGTGTGGAATTCTTCTGTGATTTTAAATGTGTAAAATCACAGAATCACAGAATCACAGAACTGTAGAGTTGGAAGGGACCCTGAGGATCATCTAGTCCAACCCCCTGCAATGCAGGAATATGCAGCTGGTCCATATAGGCATTGAACCTGCAACCTTGGTGTTATCAGCACCATGGTCTAACCAACTGAGCTATCCAGGCTCTAATCTTTGTTGTAAACCACCTTGGTAGGCATATTGACTGAAGTACATTACAGAAGCCTAATTGCTCTTACTCTTCTTAATTTTTTTCATCTTTACTTTTCTCTTATTCTTCTTTCTAAGAACAACAAACAACAACTCTTTGTTATTATCAAGGGATGCAGTTATAACCTAGAATGTTAGGCTGCCCCTTGATGTTATTTTAGCCATTGCATTTTTCAAAACACATTTTCCAAGGGAAAAGGATCATGGTGCTGGATGGGTCATTTATAGAGGGAAATGGGCAGGTAAGAGAGAGGTGCGCTTAAATATAACACTGCAAAGTCTCCAAAACTTTATTAACTGAAGCCAGACACTGGTGTGTGTGTGTGTGTTGTTGTTGTTTTGGTTAATTTACTCTTTACTACAAGTTTTGCATTTCTTGCAGATGAGACATACTCTGAAAATGCATCAGAAACTGATGGTGAACAGGGCACTGAAGGAAATAGGCCTAGTACCTTTTTAGCATTGGCACGATTCCTTATGAATCAGAGCTACATCACTGCATTGATTGTCATGATGGTAAGATACAGGCTGAAATAAAACCTCCTTCTGTGTGCATGGAAAGATGGAGGTTAGTCCCACATCATCACTTTAAAAAAAAAGGATTTGTGGTGCTACGGTGAGAGAGCACTTTAATCTGACTCTGCAAACTTAAATTTTCAATATGCGCTTGAATCTGTCCTGGAAAGTAATGTAGTCTGAAGGCACCCTTAGACAAAGACATGTATGTAGCAATTTCAGAGTTATATACCTTCAGATATCAGTATTAACATGCAAGTAAAGAAAGGTAAAGTAAGGTAAAGGCAAGTAAGGTAAAGGTAAAGGGACCCCTGACCATTAGGTCCAGTCGTGACCGACTCTGGGGTTGTGGCGCTCATCTTGTTTTATTGGCTCAGGGAGCCGGCGTACAGCTTCTGGGTCATGTGGCCAGCATGACTAAGCTGCTTCTGGCGAACCAGAGCAGCGCACAGAAACGCCGTTTACCTTCCCGCCGGAGCGGTACCTATTTATCTACTTGCACTTTGACGTGCTTTCGAACTGCTAGGTTGGCAGGAGCAGGGACTGAGCAACAGGAGATCACCCTGTTGTGGGGATTCGAGCCGCCAACCTTCTGATCGGCAAGTTCTAGGCTCTGTGGTTTAACCCACAGAGCCACACACATCCCTTAACATGCAAGTATGTACAGCTAATTTTTATTTATTAGGGTACAGGGTCCCTGGCCCTGATCTAGATAGTTTAGAAGAAGTGTGCCTTAATTTTGACTTCTTCTACAGTTTTAGGAGTCCATATTGTGGATTACATGATGTTTGGGACTGCAGTGTTACCCAAAATATATGTCTCTCTATGTGCATCCATCTGTCTGTCTATCTTATGTATGCATTTCCAGGTTTGGAGCATCACTTATGTCAGCTGGCTGACTTTTGTTATGCTGATTTGGTCTTGTGTCATTTGGATGTTGCGCAACCGTCGCCTCTACGCCTTGAGGAGCTCGCCTTTCCTTGTTGCCTATGGAAATGTCTTGGTGGTCCTCAATTTCTTTGCAGGCCTGCATGTTTCCCAGGAGGAACTGTTTCCTGGAGTTTCAGCCTCGTTGCTCGTGGACTTGGATTTGAAGCCTTATTCCCTGCCCTGTGTCCACCTAGGAGTCAAGGTGAGCTTCCTTCAGTTCTGCGTTCTACTTTCAGGCTGCAATCCTAAGCACACGTATCAGGCAATAAGTCAGGACGGGGATAAGATGGAGATAGTAGCCAGGTATCTGCAACACACCATGAGGATCCGTGAATGTTATGCAACATTAACTTAAGTGTTAGATGCAGTTTTTTGCTGAGCGATTTTATTGTACCGAACCTTATTGGAATCTTGCCTATATGCCAAAAAAGATTTGAGAATTGAATTGCATGAGGATGTAGCTGCGTGTGCGGGACTTTGGAAAGTTGTGCAGATTGTTGCTGATCTATTCATTAATTAATGGTTGCAATCCTATTGCCTATTGGCAAAACCTATTTGTTGTTTCGCAACTTTCTGACTAGTTGCAGGACCTTAGCCAGACCTAGCAGAGTACACACAAAATCCACGAAAGCAATTGGCGACTTGGCTGCAGACAGGATAGACGAAGCAGGAACCAGGAACTTGTAGTTAGGTGTTTATTATATACAGTGGACTATTTACAGGAACAGAACACGGATCTTATGCTAGCTCTCTCTGCCACGACTCACAACTCCTACACTGACACACAGAACTCTGAACACGAACACTGAACTAACTAAATTCCAGTTAGTAGCCCATTAATTATCACTCCCTTGAGAGAACTTGACCAATCAGGGAGTGGTCTCCATGTCTCTGTTATCACCAGGCAGACTTACTCCTTCAGATTGCCTTCTGGCTGTCTGCCAAACCTTAACTGACTCTGTGTGAGTAGCTGCACATACACAGTTTCCCAACACCTCGGTTTAAGAACAGTCCTGTTTACGAACTATTCAGTTTACAAACTCCGCAAAACTGGAAGTAGTGTCCTGGTTTGTGAACTTTACCTTGGTCTAAGAACCGAATCCGAACAGTGGATGGTCACCGGCAGCGGGAGGCCTCATTAGGGAAAGCGCGCCTCAGTTTAAGAACGGTTTCAGTTTAAGAACAGACTTCTGGAATGGATTAAGTTCATAAACTGAGGTACCACTGTATACAGTATGCCTGTTATACTGAGTGGTTTACAAGCCCGCTCACCCTTTTGCGTGCGGCGGCATTGTGGGACGGAGGACGACGACACAAGTGTTAAAATGTAAACCTCCATAATTGAAGTAGGCAATAAAGCAATCCCATTGACAGCATTAAAATAGGAACATCCACGATAAAACTATGCAATAAAAGAATTCCATTAAGCTGTCTAGAGTTGGCTCAGTTGTGTGGGGTGGTGTTGGTTGTTGTTGTTATTAAAATGTCTGTGTGATTTTTATTACAGATTTTATATCTGTTTACCTTCTGGCTGTTGCTAAAGCAATGGATGATGCAAAAGCAAAGGCAGAGAAAAGAGGAGGAAGAATCGCTCAAGGGAGTGAGAGTAGATGGGGCGGCTGGTAAGAAAATTTAATACTTAGTAAAGTTAGCCCTGAACTACTACTATTATTAATATGTATTTCTAAAGATGGGTTTTACCATCTGTATTCAGTCCAGGGGCAACCCCAGGAAAATTAGTTCAGAAGAGCAAACGGGCAGCAAAGGCGCTTAATAAGGAAGCAAGGGTCTTGTCTGCTTCTAAGCACTGGGCGATTTCTGACAGCATGTTTGTTGAGCATTCCTCTTGAGTTGCAACCTTGAAGGTGACAGGCAAGCATAAAAAGTGAGAAAGAAAAACAGTTTTTTGAGGGAGAGGAGTAGTTTTATTTTAGAGTATACTTGTGAACCATTCAACGATGTTGATAACACTTCCGCATGATTCTCCACTTCTCTTGCAGAAACAGACAATCCGCAAAACCTTCTTTTGGGCATCCTTGGTTCTGCTCTGCAGGGGATGTTTGTAAAATACTGGATTTACATCTGCTCTGTCATGTTCTTTATTGTCAGCTTCAATGGCAAAGTGGCCCTGTACAAAATTCTTTACATTGTGCTTTTTCTGCTTTGTGTGGCTTTGTACCAGGTAAGCAAACCTGGAGAGTGGAAGCAATTGCACTCCTGCTTTTTCCCGTTAGAAAATTGCAGCAGCGGTTTATGAGCTCTTTGTTACCTGTCAACTGTCAGTTTAGTTAGTTTAGGCTGTTCGTGGAATACAGTGCCTCACAGAACTTGAAGCAGGAGTAGGGAGCCTTTTCCAGCATGGAGTCTGCATGCACTTGTGGGCAACCTCCTGGGGTTGGACTAGATGACCCCCAGGGTCCCTTCCAGCTATAATTCTATGAACTCTCTCTCTCTCTCTGAACAGTTTAAACATAGTTCCAATACGGATGCAGACTGGGATAAAGATACCCACTTTCTTTCTTTATGATTTACAATTTTGTACATTTCAATAATAGTACAATCATTTTAACATTTCAAAATTTGACTTCCTTCCCCTCTTTCTGCGGTTCCTTAACTTCATTTTTTATATTTTCTGCATATCCCAAATTAACTTAACTTACTCATTTATTCATCTACTTTAAATATATACTCGTATAAAACTGCAGGTTATTAGAATAATCCTTCAGGGTACAATAATCCTGCCAATGTTCTTATCTGTTTACAGTTTATTTGTAAATATTAAATAAACCATTTCCATTCTTTTATAAAAAGTATCTTGTTTTCTTATTTTTCCAGTAAGTTCCGCCATTTCTGCATATTCCTTTCTTCTTTCCATTTTTGGGCAAGTAACATTCTTGCCGCTGTAGTTGCATACATGAATAAATTTCTATATAGTTTGGGTAGTTCTGTCCCTATAATTCCCAAAAGGAAAGCTTCTGGTGGTGTGTGTGTGTGTGTGTGTGTGTGTGTGTGTGTGTGTACACACACACACAACACACACACACATATTTATACAGTGGTACCTCAGGTTACAGATGCTTCAGGTTACTGACTCCACTAACCCAGAAATAGTACCTTGGGTGAAAAACTTTGCTTCAGGATGAGAACAGAAATCACGTGGTGGCAGCAGGAGGCCCCATTAGCTAAAGTAGTGTCTCAGGTTAAGAACGGACCTCTGGAATGAATTAAGTTCTTAACCCGAGGTTCCACTGTGTGTGTGTGTATACACACACACACACACACACACACACACACATGCATACACACATTATTTTAAACATCTTTTTCAATTCATTATATATCATTTCCCAGTAAGCTTTAACCTTACTACAAGACCACTACAAGATACCCACTTTCATCCATTTGGCCCAGATAATTATGATGTTTTCAGGACTTTCTGTGGTTTGGGGTCGAATTTTGTTTTCCGAATGGGGCGGAGGAACACTGAGTGCTTTGCAGTTCAGGTTGACTTGCCCAGCCCACAACTGTTATACAAATGCATTTCTAAAATGCCCACCATACTGTGTTCAGAACCAGTACTGAGGTTATGTGGAAATGTGGTTTCAGGTTCATTATGAGATGTGGAGAAGAATCCTGAAGAGTTTCTGGCTCACCACTGTTTTTTATTCAATGGTGGTGCTCATTGCTATCTATGCCTATCAATTTGAGATGGTGTCAGCATTTTTCCTAAACACCTTGGCGATATCAGAGGAGAGGTAAGGGCTTTGTTTTATTTATTTTCTGTGATCTCCGAGGCTGACTGGGGATTTGAGGCTGGGTTTCCAAGTCTTTTGTTTCTGACACGGTAAAAGCACCACCACACTGGCTCTCATTTAAAATATTCAAATCCAAATTTTATATTGAAATTCGTTATAGAATCTCTGGTCTATTGCACAATAGTAAAAAAAAGTTAAAAATGTAGATTTTTGTTGCTGTTGAATTAAGTTAGCGCTGCCAGCTTGCTGTGACTCTGATGTTCTTCCCTGGCGTTATCTGCCTAAAGAGCTCTCTTTCTGGCTCGTTATAAGAGGGTTAATTCTGCCCCCTGTTGGCTGAACCTGTCTCTTTCTCAGGAGGAAGGATGAACTAGGTAGCATGGGTTGGGCAACCAAATGGGGTCATTTTGGTGCTACCTCTCCCACAGGATCTAATCACAGTCCAAGAAGGACACTGACAAACTGGAACGTGTCCAGAGGAGGGCAACCAAAATGGTCAAAGGCCTGGAAACGATGCCTTATGAGGAACGGCTAAGGGAGCTGGGCATGTTTAGCCTGGAGAAGAGGAGGTTAAGGGGTGATATGATAGCCATGTTCAAATATATAAAAGGATGTCATATAGAGGAGGGAGAAAGGTTGTTTTCTGCTGCTCCAGAGAAGCGGACACGGAGCAATGGATCCAAACTACAAGAAAGAAGATTCCACCTAAACATTAGGAAGAACTTCCTGACAGTAAGAGCTGTTCGACAGTGGAATTTGCTGCCAAGGAGTGTGGTGGAGTCTCCTTCTTTGGAGGTCTTTAAGCAGAGGCTTGACAACCATATGTCAGGAGTGCTCTGATGGTGTTTCCTGCTTGGCAGGGGGTTGGACTCGATGGCCCTTGTGGTCTATTCCAACTCCATGATTCTAGGATTATAATCCGCACGGATGTATGTCTGTGTGTGAGAGAGAGAGGACTTAAAATACCAGGGAACACACACAAAAATTGCCTGCACAGACCTGGGATTGTGAGCTGTGCAATTTGAACAGAATTTTCAGAATTTGCCATATCAAACATTATTTATCCGTGGAGTACCAGAGCACTAGAACTATTCCTAATGAAAAGGGGGGGGGGGACCCCTCACATCTAAACTAGTGATTATTGTATGCTGGGGAAATGAAAGAACAGGGACTGAAATATTATTATTAATAATAATATCAGTTATTCAATTTATTAGTCGCTTGCTATGCAACTGCGTCTCTAAGCAACTTACAAAACTTTGAAATGTAAAGCATGGCGTAGAATTGAAAAGGAAAGAAAAAAGAACAATGTTTTGCAATATCCATAAAACAGACCCAATAAAACAGCTGCAAAATCGTATTGTCCAGTGTATCATCATAAACTGTCAAATGCCTTGCAGAAGAAATACGTTTTTACCTGGAACCAAAAGGATGACAATGGTGGCACTAGGTGGATCTCACTGGAATGATTGGGTGGCTTGAGAAGGGAAAATGCTGAAAGAAATGGAAACAGGAGCAGAAATTGCTGATGTTCACTTATTCATTCCACGTCCAGAATGGAAATAAATCCAGGGAATGCAATTATTATTCACTGTTGTTGCTAATTTTATTCTGCAAGCGCTACATTTGTTGTTGTTTAGTCGTTTAGTTGTGTCCAACTCTTCGTGACCCCATGGACCAGAGCATGCCAGGCACTCCTGTCTTCCACTGCCTCCCGCAGTTTGGTCAGACTCATGTTTGTAGCTTCGAGAACACTGTCCAGCCATCTCATCCTCTGTCGTCCCCTTCTCCTTGTGCCCTCCATCTTTCCCAACATCAGGGTCTTTTCCAGGGAGTCTTCTCTTCTCATGAGGTGGCCAAAGTATTGGAGCCTCAGCTTCAGGACCTGTCCTTCCAGTGAGCACTCAGGGCTGATTTCCTTCAGAATGGAGAGGTTTGATCTTCTTGCAGTCCATGGGACTCTCAAGAGTCTCCTCCAGCACCATAATTCAAAAGCGCTACATAAGTGATGTCATTTCCCCCTCCCTGCGCTGTATTTCACTTGCATTTAAACAAACAGCCCCAACATTGAAATTAATAGTGTGGGGTAAGGTAATGACAAAGGGACGCGGGTGGCGCTGTGGGTTAAACCACAGAGCCTAGGACTTGCCGATCAGAAGGTTGGCAGTTCAAATCCCTGCGACGGGGTGAGCTCCCGTTGCTCAGTCCCTGCTCCTGCCAACCTAGGAGTTTGAAATCACATCAAAGTGCAAGTAGATAAATAGGTACCGCTCCAGCAGGAAGGTAAATGGCATTTCCGTGTGCTGCTCTGGTTCACCAGAAGCGGCTTAGTCATGCTGGCCACATGAGCTGGAAGCTGTACGCCAGCTCCCTCAGCCAATAAAGCGAGATGAGCGCCGCAACCCCAGAGTCGGTCACGACTGGACCTAATGGTCAGGGGTCCCTTTACCTTTACCTTTAAGGTAATGATACTGCAATTAATTGCAAAATTTGATTACATAAAATTCCACCTCAGCAGGCGGTAAGACAAATAACATAGTTTTTGCCAGAAGCCAAATTGCAGCAGAACGGAAACAGCGTAGCATGGAACAAACACAGGGCAGAATTGAAGTCATTGCCTTCTTAACACGGAGAACCTATTGTGTGAATTACCTCCCAGTGGGTTGTGATGGGTGGATCTCTCTCCTTTCCCCTTGACAGATTAAAAGACCTGGGTCTTGAGCGGTTCAGCACAATTGAGCTGTTTGCACGGATTCTGCTCCCTGGCGCTTTCCTTCTGGCTTGCATCTTGCAGCTTCATTACTTCCACGAAGACTTCCTGAAGGCCACAGATCTGGCTAATATTTCCATCAGGCCACTTTCCGGAAGGTGCTATGCATGATCCATGAGTTCATGTTCTACAGTGACAGATAATTGTGTATTTGTGTGTGTGATAGTGTGATTGTGCAGCTTACATTTGGAAATGTGTGTGTGTGTGAAATATACTCGGAGTCGAGTGTGGATTTCATGCTCTTTATTCAGCTCATAGTAGTGAGGAATGGAAGTTCCCCCAAAATATCTGCTTTATATACATTATTTACACAATGGGCCACACGTGATTGGCTAATTCTGGGATTCTCCTATAGGCCAATCAGGTTGTGGATTCACTTCCACCTGGAGCTCATTTCGGTGGCTCCTGCGGACCAATCATACTGCTACATTGTTCCAGGACCAATCAGACTGCTGCATTCTGAATCCTATTGTTCTAGGACCAATCAGACTGCTGCCTTTTGGATCCCATTCAACTCAGTACATAACAGTGTGTGTGTCCCATCCACCACCAAGGAACATGTAGGCGACATCTGCACCAGATATTTAAAGCACATGGCTTTCCCCCAGAGAATCTTGGGAACTGTAGTTTACCCCTACAGAGCTACAGCCCTCAGTACCCTTAATGAACTACAGTTCCCATGATTCTTTGGGAGAAGTCACATGCTTTAAATGTGCATTGAATGTGATTTAAATGACCACGAAAAGCAATAATTCCACTCTATTTTGTGCTGGCCAGAGCACATCAGGAGTACTACGTCCAGCATCTTATTTTGTTTTTAATTCATTGTCACGGCACTTAGGTAGAGTGAGGTCTAATATTCCTATGATACTGATGGTGAGACCAAGAACGTTTTTTGTTTAAAAAGCAAAATACTCTTCAGTCGTGTAGTGCTAGCCTGCAGCAGCTGGAGTGAAGTATTGAGGCTATGTTCTGTTTCTCCCCAGTGACAGCAACACTGAGACGCGTGTGCATTTCCTGGCTAATATGTGAGTTGGCTTTCTCTCGTTAATCCTTTCCCTTGTAATCTGCTTCATATGTCTAATATAGAGGGGGGCAGGATGAAGCTGAATACAGCAAGGAAATTAAAGAACATCAAACAGTGGACGGCTGAAATTTTGTATGTAAGGGGGCAATTATGAGGAAGGAAAGAGCAGAAAACAGGGGAACAATCTAAATAACTAAGATTTCTAATTTACCATCTCCTTAAATTTTGGCAAACATCAGCTGTGGGGGAGCCCCAGTACAGATCAGATTGGGACACCAAGAAGGCTCACTGGCCCTCAGTGAAAATCCCCTCCCCTAACACTATTTGCTCCATTAGGGAAAACCTAAGTGTGATTTCTCAATTGATCCTGGTTAGGATTCCATTTCCCCAAACCACTACTATTTTGAAGAATTTATTCCACGAGTCTTCTGCCCCAACACTTATTCTGTGATAACTGCCTGTTATCCCATTATAGGCTGGCTGGGTGAAATCACATGGGACTCAGCTACGCACCTGCAAACAAAACGTTTTAGGTGTGTTGTAAAGTGCATTTGTACAAATGTTGACATAAGGTGGTGATGGTGAGCTATGGCAAATTCAATGTATTTTTCAAAAGTGTTTTCACAACGTTTTTTATATGTGTCTCTCACTGTCAGCCACCCAGGTAGATATGCTGGCAAATGCCAGTCCCAGGAGAATTCTAGTCTACTTGAACAGCCTGTTGTTTGCTCATTGTTTTCACAAAGCCAAGACATTGCAAAGCCTATAGACCGGAAATTATTTACCACTTGGAAAATTAGTAAGAAGAACTTTGCACAAAGTTCCTGAGAATCTTTTGGGCTGCATTAATTGGAAAATGTTTCCTGGAACAATCCAGCCAGGATGATGCTCTTAGGCTATCTTGGGACTGCCAGCGATGCTCCTTTTATTTGTTGACCAAACTGGCTGGGCTTGATGGGAACATTTGCATTAATAAGTAGGAAGCAGCTGGGCTGGCCCTATATGAGATGACAGCAGATGCCCTTCTCCCTACCCAATGTCATGGTCTATAGTACCCAAGGCAGGTGAAGTTGTTGTTTTTTTAAAAGAAATACAGCGGTACCTTAGGTTAAGTACTTAATTCGTTCCGGAGGTCTGTACTTAACATGAAACTGTTCTTAACCTGAAGCACCACTTTAGCTAATGGGGCCTTCCGCTGCCGCTGTGCTGCTGCTGCACGATTTCTGTTCTCATCCTGAGGCAAAGTTCTTAACCCGGGGCACTATTTCTGGGTTAGCGGAGTCTGCAACCTGAAGTGTATGTAACCTGAAGCGTATGTAACCTGAGGTACCACTGTATAATAGTTTAGTATTATCATTGTACAAAACGCGAATGCTCACAAATAATTTTATAAGATTACAATAAATTAATAACACCACATAGTTGTGCACTGGCTTAATATTTGTCGTTCCAAAACTGAAGAGGAGGAATTCAAGACTGCACTCTTCCAATTGTTCCTTCTGCATGAGCATTTCAGCCCTACCAGATGGAATCTGTGCACTGTTCTGTGGGTTCTTCTGACTCCCCGCCCATCCAGTTTCAAGTCTTTCGGGTTAATAATGCAATTCTTGATACTGTTTTTTTGTCCCCCGTATTTTCAGGCTTAAGGAACACATCCTGAAGCTGCAAAGTAGGTAAGCTTGAAAAGAGGGACGCGGCAAATAGAAACGTATTTGAGTTTGTTTGACCTTCAAAGTCTTTTGATGCAGAGAAGATCATGACATGTTGCCTGAATCCCATAAAGGAGTTGGAATGTGAATTGAGAGCATATACTGGATCAACATTTGCACAGATAAACACAGGCCTCCTTGCGCTAAGCTGTCAGGGGTTTAGACTGAGCAGAGGCACTGCTCCACTCAACTCTCCTGATTAAGTGGGTCTCCTACCGGCTGTGGTAACTTATCCCTTCCTCCATCCCCCTATTGAATGTGAGCAGGACTGAGCTAGACTAGGATCTGCTGGATTCCAATCTAGCCTCGCAGCAGCAGGCCCAATCTGGACCCAATTTCTATGGCATCCTGGAGCTGGCACCGGAATTGGACCCAATTGTCCTGCCCCCCTTGGCTGCCACCACAACTGGACTGTGAATGCAACAGTGTCACCACCACTCCACAAAGCCCCATGGATGGGTGGTGTTAGGATTGCAGCCTTATGAAGAGGATTTTAGTCTATCTGCACTGAAGGGGTACACATTGTAAGGCATATTCATGTGCACACCCCCATTTTTTGCACAATCAGCAGTGCATTAACTCATTCTTCATGCATTAACTAGAGCTACTATAGTTAGGCTGGTATCCTCAGGTATAGCCATACATCAAGCTTGCGTAAATTATGACCAGGCCATACGTAGTTTGCCAGACATATTTTGGCTCATCGTGTTGGGTGAACCAGACCAGTGTGTTGCTAAAATCTAGGCCTACTCAATAACAGAAGCAAAGCCACGCTGGCCATGCGATAACGGTGGCTTTTTGCTGTTTTCCACAGGCTGGCTGCTGAACAGCTACAAGATGACATTGAAGATGGACTGGAGAAGCCTGAGAACTCAGCAGTAGGTGAAAACATGGGGAAGTGCCACCAGGCGAAACTGGGTAATGGTGAACAACTAGCTCCTGTGCTGAAAGTGTAACTAAGCATGGAAACAAGCCTGCCATTTTGGTTTATGCTAGTAAATAGAGCCTGCTTCTTGCAAGCATAGATGCGTTCCAGGTTGCTCCTCCGCCAGTCCTTGTATTGTTAAAGCGGAACTGAGAGCATCACCTTCACCAGATTAAACTCATTATGGGAAGCCATAGCAGCAGATCTGCCTTATTGCCGATTGCCATGCTCTTCCTCCCTCTTTGCAAATCACACTTCGCTTCTCCGTCTATTGTTTTGCATTATTTGAAAAGTTATTCTCTCCCCCCCCCCTCCTGTTTCCTTAGTGGGAAAGATGAGCAAATGGACAGAAGTGGTTGACAGTGTGGTGCCTCATCTCCTGAAGCTCTTGGCAACGATTCGAGCAATGCAGGCGTTTGCTTGGCGATTTCTGGAGCTCCACATCCTGAAGATTCTGTCCACTTGGATTATCTGGATCACTGTACACGAGGTCAGCTAATAACTACCATGCTTGACTCAAAGCCTGCAGGGAGACCCAGAAAGCAGAGTGAAAATCCAGGCAAGGAGGTCTGGACCATGGACAGCTCTGAATGGAGTTGGAACAAACTCCTGGGCTTGGACCCAAGAGCAGCAGGCTAGGATGTTGCTCCAGCAAAGGTCTGGAGCCAACTGAAATTTAATTAAGCTGCAGACAGATCAGGTTTTTAGCTCCTCTGCTGGAGAAACCTTTATCACACAAGAGAGTGGTGCTTGATTCTTCAGGTGTTGACTTTGCAGTGCTAGTGGTCCTGAAGCCATGGAGCCGGTAGCAGTACTGGTGCCAAGGGTCTCTGTTTCCTGCCAGTGGGGCCACACCGCCCTGGCCTTGCCACCAACCTGCCCTGTCCCAATGCCATCCAGGTGATTTGCAGTGATGCCTGTTTTGGGAGGGCAGCTTCGAGGCTGTGCCATATGACACAGGGCTTCCTAATTTGAAGGTATATATCTGTACCAAGGAATGGACAGGCCCATCAAAGTTTGGCCCATCCCAGTACTTCATGAGGATGGGACTAAATCTGCCCCAACCCCTTTCCATGCAGATTCTTTGAACACACAGATCTTTTTAAAAGTACTTGCGAGTTGGTGCAAGCGCTCAGAGGCAGCTCTGAAACGCATGTGCATGGCTGTGGATTGTGAAGTAGACCCACAATCTGATCTGGGTCATGATCCACCCAGATCAAATCATCTGAACCCACTTTGGAATCTGAATTTGGTGTCCTTATCCATACGTGACCTTACTGGTCCTTGTTCAGGCAAAATGTTAGCACCCACTTCCTCCATAACTGCAATGTATTAACTCCAGTCATTGTTGTTTCTGTTGGTGTTTGACATTGGTTCACAGGTGTCTTTGATGAACTACCCTTTCTTCATCCTCTGGGCATTTGCCCTTCCATATTCCAAGTTGTGCCCACACGCCTCCAGGATCTGTACGTTTTGGTCCTGCGTGATGGTCTTCTGTAAAATGGCATACCAGCTGAAATTTGTCAAGCCTCTGACATATTCTTCAAACTGCACACAGGTCTGCATTCTAATGTACCAAGGACCCAAACTTCTGAAGAATTTTCTGTGCTTGCTTGTGATTTCCTTAGAGCAAGGCTGGGGAATCTCCAACTCACGGCCAAACTTGGCCTGCCTGAGGGTCCAATTTGGCTTGCAAGGCCATTCCCCACCCACCTGCCCATCGGCTGATGTCACTTAGATAGGGCTGCCATACGGCCAGATTTTCCCAGACATTACCGGGATTTCAAAGGCGGAATTGATGTCTGGGGGGAATTTCTGAAAGGTGGAGCTTTGTCCTGGACCTTAGGCAAATCAACTGAAAAATCACATGTTTGGGGGGCATTTTTTTTGGGGGGGGACCCCACCAACTTTTGGGATTCATGACACTTCCTGGTTTTCCAGTGTAAAGATGGTGGCAAATTGGCAAAATGGGGGTTTGTGCTGGTGGGTTTCTTAAAAAAAGCTCAACAATCTTGAGGTCTTCCTAAAAAGTTCAGCATCTTTCAGGGTGTTCTGGTTTTTACTCTTTGAAATATGGCAGCCCTTTGATTAGAAATGCTTGTCTCCTTAGGGGCTTCAGTCAAATATGACTTATTATCACTACACCAACATGGATGAATTACTGGAAAAGTCATTGTTGTACAAGGCCCCTGTTGACCCAGCGCATTGGTTTGGCGGGCTATTGAAGTGCAGTGACAATGTTCTCCCATGTCTAAAGGTATGGATCTTGTTTAAACACTCGTGTTAGGGTAAGTAAACACTTAGATATTACGGTCATTTCAAAAACACTTGATTATGTGCGAGTCATACATACGAAGGCCAGCCCTGCTACTGGGTAGAGTGGATATTTGTCCAGGCCCTTGGTTTCTGTCAGCCACCAACCAACTCACATTCAGTGTGGTATAAGGAATAATCTGGCTGTGGGTGGGGCAGGCATTGTTCCTGTTGTTTCCTGGGCATTCTTCTGAAGCATTCTTCTTTCTTTCATTTTGTAGAATCACCTCACCATCCTGGTTCTTATGGCTCTAGAGGCTACAGTGCATCGCCACCAGCTTTTTTACCGAATTCAGAACCAGCTGGTGCTGCCTCCCACGGGGAGCGTTTTTTATGACGTGGCCCGGGAGAATCTGGATGATGGGCTCCTGAGTTGCATCAAATACTTTGCCAATTACAGTTTCTACAAGTTTGGACAAGAGGTAAAAAATGATTAGCAAGAGAGGAGCTGGGTAGTGAGGCTGGAGGTCCAAAAAGGTTTGGTTTAGAGAGGGACACATTTCAGTGCGACATCTGAGATCCAAGCAGGGCAAAGCTTTTCCTGGAGCTAGTTCACATTGCTTGATATGTACCCAGTTTCATGAACGGGGAGAGAAAGCGGTTTGTGTCGCCCACATGCAAATGAAGGAAGTCTCGTGAGAACAGTGCAAATGGTGAACTGGCAGCCACGGCTATCACCACAGAGGCACTTTTACTTAATACACACCTGCCATCTGCTCAGAGGGCTAGGGAAACCCAGTCGGATGGGCGGAGTAGTAATAATAATAATAATAATAATAATAATAATAATAATAATGGACTAGATAAATATGTTGATATGCATAGATTAAATATGTAAAAATGAACCAATTAAAAGTAAGACTAACAATGGATAGATAACAAACAGGATAATGTCACAATGTAAAATATACGTTAATTCATAAGAAGTCGAGTTGTGGTAGAGGGAAGTCACATGGGTGTATTTTATTGTCTTCATTATTTCAATGTACACAGGGTTTTCCTCTGTTGATTTGTAATTGTAAAACAGGTATTCTTTTGTGATCAATAAACAGAAATAAATAAATAAATAAATAAATAAATAAATAAATAAATAAATAAATAAAGGAAGGAAGGAAGGAAGGAATAGGATGTCCCTATTTTCATTGAAGAAATGTTGGGGAGTATGGAATTTCAGCTTGCCCATTACAGTTTCCTTTCTGAGCACAGGAAGCACATGAAAAACACCTGGGGTGCTCCTGAACACGCCCCCCCTCTTCTGCTCTTTCAGATCTGCTTTGTGGTTGCCATCAATGTGATTAGGCAGCGTATGGACTTCTATGCCCTCATCCATGCCAGCTGGCTGATTTACCTGTTGAGCCGCCGGCGGAGGAAAGCCATGGCTGAAGCCTGGCCCAAATACTGCTGCTTCCTTGCCAGCATCGCAGCCTTCCAGTATCTCCTCTGCATTGGTCTCCCACCCGCTTTATGCCAAGGTACATGAGGAACGGTGTGTTCTAGCAGGTAGCAGGGCAAGTACCTTTGGGGGGGGGGCTGCCGTCTAATTTAGGATGAACCAAAGGGCGACTATGCCGTCTGCTGGTTAGCCAAAGTTTTGCCTCTTGGCAGTTCCCTGTGAATCAAATGTGCCCAGACAGTAAGCTCGGAAATTAGTTTAAGATGCTTTGTGTAATGCAGATAATCTCTTTACTGGCAGATTATCCGTGGAGAACCTCTCACTGGCTGCTCCATTCAAATCTGATTAAGTGGCTGTATCTGCCTGACTTTGCCAAGAGGCCGGATGCTAGTTTTCTCCTTTGTAAGTATAATCTGTAAAGTCATGGGACACCTGCTTAACAGGCGTTAATAGCTGTTTCTTCCAGAGGAGGAAACATCTAAATTGTGGCATGATATAGTTTGTCAGGTAACATGGGAAAACTTGAAAAGCTGGGTGGGTTAATAGCAAACTGGGACGCGGGTGGCGCTGTGGGTTAAACCACAGAGCCTAGGGCTTGCTGATCAGAAGGTCGGCGGTTCGAATCCCCGCGACGGGGTGAGCTCCCATTGTTTGGTCCCAGCTCCTGCCAACATAGCAATTCGAAAGTATGTCAAAGTGCGAGTAGATAAATAGGTACCACTCTGGCGGGAAGGTAAACGACATTTCTGTGCGCTGCTCTGGTTCACCAGAAGCGGCTTAGTCATGCTGGCCACATGACCCGGAAGCTGTACGCCGGCTCATTTGGCCAATAAAGCGAGATGAGCGCCACAACCCCAGAGTCGGCCACGACCGGACCTAATGGTCAGGGGTCCCTTTACCCTTTACCTTATATACTGAGCTGGCCCATTGGTTCATGTTGTCAAATGTGGCCCTCCAAAGTTCTCTGTGTGGTCCTTGGGACTCTCTCCACACCACACTCCCTCCTCAGCCACACTTCCTCTTTCCAGACCTTTTGAGTGTTTTTGCCTGCTTGTCCTTGAACTCTGATAATGTCCTTTGCTTGCCCAGATGAAGGACAGAGAGACGGGTGTTTGTGTGGAGAAACCAGCCTACTGTACAAAGCCTATGAAGCGGTCCATAAATTTGTTTAATGCTGCTGCTACTGCTACCGTTTGCTCTGTCGTCCAAACCCACGCGATGGTTTGTTTCAAACAAACCATGAGCAGTAAGCCAAGAACAAACCTTGGTTGCTCTACCTTCTTTAAAAAAGAAAGAAAGTTTACAGTTAAAAAGCAGGGAGAAAATATTCCAAATAAATCAAATCTCTTTCCTTGCCTCCTCTCTCCCCGCTTGCAGATGACTTCCTGCTTCTGCTCGCCGCCTCTCTCCAGTGGCAGGTGTTTGAAGATGAGAATAAGCTGGTTGTAAGGATGCAGGCGGGAGACAACGTAGAGATCAGCCACAGCCTCGACCCAGCTGGGCTAAGCGAGTACAGTCTGGTACCAAACTTTATCCACTGCAGGCAAGAAACTGTATTTGGGGCCTAGGAGTCTGTGTGCTGTGTGTGTGTGTGTGTGTGTGTGTGTGTGTGTGTGTGTGAGAGAGAGAGAGAGAGAGAGAGAGAGAGAGGTTGCTCCATAAAGCAAATAATAATAATAATTTCCCCCAGGTATATTATGCAACATATCACTGATGCAATAATAGTGCATTAGTGTGGATTTATACAGGACCATCAATCCGCTCTGAAATAGTGACCATCTGGCAGTGCAGGCGGGTCCATTAGGACAAGTGGAACTCTGCTTTCCAAGCTCCTAATTACTTGCAACCAGTCCAGAAGGTGGCACTGGCTGTCAGCTTCCTCTTCCTGAATGTTGCCCTCGCAGAATTCAGCAGGGAGCAGGATGGGGGCAAAACAAGAAGAGTTAGTTGGCTCCACCTACCATTGGTTCTGGCTTCAGCTACCATTCGCTCTGGCTCCCCCTAGTGGTAGCCTCCCTACCTTCTACCCTATCAGTTCCATTGAGCGCCAACCAATTGGGCACCTGGAAATGCCCCCGTGTCACAGGTATGCCATTTGTGATTTGTTCATCTCTTGTTTCCTTCAGGTCTTACCTGGATTTGGTGAAAGTGATTTTGTTCAGATACCACTTTTGGTTTGTCCTTTGCCTGATTTTTATGACCGGGACAACAAGGATAAACATCTTCTGTGTGGGCTACCTCCTGGCCTGCTTCTACTTCATGCGTTTTGGGCAAAGCCTCCAGCTGAAGCCAGTCAAAGACATACTCAGACTGTGGGACTATCTGATCGCGTACACAGCTTTGGTTATAGCCGCGAAGAACCTCCTTGCCGTATGTATTTGTCAAGCTAGCAGAGGTTGAGCAAAATTATCACCTTACCCGTAGTCATTGTCCCATAACAGACTGTGATCTCGGTTGCTCCAGTAAGCCACCTCAGGGATGGGTACAAGTGCAACTGCATGTTTATTTAGACGTGGAAATAATGCACAAGGATGACCCCTGTTTAACATGAGACGTTGCTCATACTATCTTTTATTGTTTGATGCTTTGGTGTGTTCGTTGGAAGTTGTCCAGAGTGGCTGGGGCAACCCAGCCAGATTGGAGGGTTACAAGAAATAAATCATCATCATCGTCATCATCATCTCACTGTATTGGTTTGAAAGGGCCAGTCTGGAGCTTAGACGAATGCATTAGAATCCTCCAAACTGTCATCTTTTTCCCTTCCTCTTTGCCCACAGATTGGAGCATGTGCGTACCTTAGTAAATTACAAACAAGCCATTGTTGGCTAATTCAGACCTTTGGTATGTTCTGCACAATACCGGGATATGACGTAGGTAAGTAGGATGTGGAAAGAGAGGTCCTTTGACATTTCAACTTACATCAAACACTTTTGATGAGAAACACAGTTTTCTTCTACCTTTTCTTTTTTGTAAAAAAAAAAATCTTATTTCTCTCTCTTTCTCTCTCTCTCTCTCTCTCTCTCTCTCTCTCTCTCTCTCTCTCTCACACACACACACACACACACACACACTTTACAGATTTTAACATAGACCATATATTACTTTATCCATTGACTTCCCGTCCTCCCTTTCCACGGTTTCCATATTTATCCTTGAATGCTGCATATTTCACATATATTATTCAATACACCCATTTTAACCTATTTATCTTAATCACTAATGCTGTTGCTCAATATTTCAAGTCCCGATGTTTTTTTCTTGCTGTAGTAGCTCTTCAAATACTCAATAAAGCATCTCTGGCCCTCAATGAATTTTTCGTCATTTTGGTCTCTAATCTTTGCTATTAATCTTGCCAGTTCTGCATACTCCATCATTTTTAAAAGCCATTCTTCCTTTGTTGGAACCACTTCTTCTTTCCATCTTTAGGCATAAAGCATTAGTGCTGCTGTCATTATATACAGTGGTACCTCGCTTTAAGAACAGCCCTATTCCGTTTACGAACTCCGCAAAACCGGAAGTAGTGTCCAGTTTGCGAACTTTACCTCGGTCTACGAACGGAATCCCAATGGTGGAAGGGCAAAAAGGCGGTGGGAGGCGTCATTAGGGAAAGCTTGCCTCGGTTTAAGAACGGTTTCGGTTTAATAACGGACTTCTGGAACGGATTAAGTTCATAAACGGAGGTACCACTGTACATAAATAAATTAACCAACTCTTTTGGTACATCACTACCTATAATTCCTAAAAATAAAAGCTTTGGGTTTCTTGGGAATCATCAACTTGAACATCTTTTTTATCTCATCATATGTCATTTCCCAATAGTCCTTAGCTTTTTTACAAGTCCACCACATATGGAAAAACGTTCCTTCTGTCATTTTGCACTTCCAACACAGACTTAGTTTTTTACATTTTGGCTAACTTATTTGGTGTTATATACCATCTATAAATCATCTTCATATAGTTTTCTCTTAAAGTGTAACAAGCTGTACATGTTAGATTACTCCTCCACAACTTCTCCCATGAAGACAGCTATCTATGATGTCCCTCATCTCTTGCTTGATTTCTCCTACTTTTTCTAACACATTTAACACCCTGCTTTAATGAAAGTGTGAGCTAATGTTTAGATTTTTGCATGCATTTTTACCTAATATACATATTTTTGCAAGCAATTATCTCTAATATAATGGACTGTTTTTATTAATATATTTATTTTTATGTACACTTTCCCCGATATATGTACTTTTATACACATCATTTGCTCAGAGAACTGCATGGCAAAATTCAGAGAAGTGCAGATTTCAATGCATAGCTGCATTTCATTTTGGGTGTGTTTTAAATGCAGATTAGATGCTTGCATAAGTAGACAACTTGACCTGTGCTCCACATTGCTTGTATGCCAAATTCCCCATTGATGATCACCAGTGAACTTCAACTACGGACAATTACACAAAGATCTGAAATTGAAGCTACAATTTGCTTCTTTCCCAGCAGTTATTGACCATGTTTTGTCATCCCTACAAACTCGAAGGGTCATCCCTGGCCTCCACATTGAATAGCATAATTAGAACAATAAGGAAACTGCACGAACCACTCACATCCTGGTCACCTGGAGAATATGTTGTGTGTTTTCCTCTTATCTAGACCCACCTGAGGATGAAATATGCGAACTGCCTGAGAAGGAAGCGGGAATAACCTGGGATGCGATATGTTTCACTTTCCTGCTAATCCAGCGTAGAATTTTTACTAGCTACTACTACATCTATGTTGTTGCAGATCTTAAGGCTGCCAAGACCTTGGCCTTCAGGTATGTGGCAAAGATGTCTGAAGTCCGAACAAGATTGCAGATTGTTATTGAGATAGGAGATGGAATCAATGCTACAGACTGAAGACCAATTCACACAACCAAGTTGGTAGGATGAATAAGTGACCTGGGCGGAACTGGGCTGTTGAAGAGTCAGTTGACCTAGATTGCTCCTTTGCTGTGAGATGTAAGCCTTTCTTATAAGTTACTGGAATAGTGTGATTTGTGGCCTCCTTGTGCCTAGATCCTATGCCACTTAAACAACATGACTTTGGTAGGAAGCAATCAGACATGTTAGGCAACTGATGGGGTTGCATCTCTCTCAACCATATTGGTTGTCAAAACCGCATGATTCCTTTCTTACATGGGTTTCTAGAGCAGTGTGGGTTTCTACCATTGAAGAATAGCTCCCATGCTAGGAAAGTAACATTAGATTTCATCCTTCAGAAATAAGAAACATGAAGTTGGCTTTTCTTACCAGTTTGCATCCAAATGTGACTTATAAGGTAGATAAGATGGTTTCGAAATTGTCTCATACATGCAGAGGAGCTCAGCTGTTTGAAGTAAAGCTTAAAAAGGTGGTGGAACTCAGGATGGAAGAAGAGAGAAAATCAATGCAAACCATGAAGAAGCAGTAAGTCTTGCAACCTCAACATTTATTTACAGAATTGTATAACAATTGACTCAGAAGTGGTTGGGAAGGCAACTTCAACATATTTCTGTTTCTTTTCTGAACCTCTAAAATACAGTCCGAGTATTAAAATGAGCTAGTGAAACAGAGAGATGGTTGAATAGTACTTAAAAAGGACAGCATCTTGGACAGATACTGAAATTGACTGATGCTGACGTGCAGCGTGGTCTGTGTATAGTATGAACTTAGATGCTCAGGGCATCTCTGGGAAGGTACACATTTATCAGTGATATGAATTCCTTGCAATTCTGGATATATGGGCCCTGCTTCTGGTCTCTGTGGGTCATAATGCTGGTCACAAGAGTTTGTTTTTTTTTAAAAAAACAACACCTCCCTCCACCTGTGTTGCTCCATTATCTCTGTGAAAGAGATGAAGGGCACTTAAAGGTGCTGGATGGGAGCTGGTGATCTCTTCTCTAATAAATGCCACTCCCCAAGTAATAGACAAGTCTTGATCTTATTACATAGTAAGCCCATTCAGGGTGTAGCATGTGAGAATGTCTGCTTGCTACTGTGTTCGGAAGCAAGCTCTGT
This sequence comes from Podarcis muralis, assembly GCF_964188315.1. Taxonomy (NCBI): domain Eukaryota; kingdom Metazoa; phylum Chordata; class Lepidosauria; order Squamata; family Lacertidae; genus Podarcis; species Podarcis muralis. Next base: position 88,328,784 of record NC_135659.1, on the reverse strand, counting down.
GAATGAATTGCAGAGGACTAAAAGCAAAGGCAGTGTTTGTTTTTCTGTGGGGAATTTATAGGCTGGAGCTGATCAAACCAAAGAGAAATCTCACCACCTTGGAGAAATGGGGACCAGAAGCTGTGCAAGAGTCTGAAAAAGCAGAGGATTCAGGTGGAAAACATTTGTTTTGTTTTTAAATGGCATGTATCTTGCAATGTAACTTATTAGAAAATGATAAATGGCTGCTTAATGGTTTCCAGTGCATTTTCTCATCACTTTCCTCATTGCAGAAAGTCCATTTTTTTTGGGGGGGGGGGGGAGAGGGGCAGGGTTCAGGTCATGGTACAAGAGCTCCAATTTCACTTTAATTGCACGACCTAAATTTGCTGGTATGTGTGATTGAGCCACACCCCAAAACAGTGGCAGTCCAGAAGCAACAAAAGTTTGCATAATGTGTTGTGTGTTGGCTAGTCTTAAGTAGAGGCAATGAGCTATGGAAGGAGGTCAATGAAGGAAATTTTATGGAGCCCCTTCTGCCTTCTGCATTTGCCCACACACTTTGAAGTCTGTCTTTGTAATCAAGTGGCTTAGAAACTATCTGAAAGGAGGATTTCCTTTCTTGAGTTTGATCTCTTTTCAGAAATGCTGGAGGCAGACCGCTTATGTTGCCTTCTCTTCATGAATCATGTGTGGGGTTGCAGGGCATGCTTTAACTGCCTGTCCATGGGAACATTTTATTGAGTAGGTTTCTTTCCTGGGCTCTTTTGCAGAGGATGGTGCTAACAAGAAGGAAAATGAAGGCAAGAAGACATGGTGGCAACCCTGGGTCACTCACACTTCAAGTAAGTCTCCTGTGTTTACAATGGCTCCCTTAGTGTGACACCTTGTCCCCTTGCAGCTAAAGTTTTCTATTCAAAAATCACTGTTTGACCAATATTTTACCCCAAGGTTGGAGAACCTGTGGTCCTTCGAATGTCATTGGGCTACAACTCCATTCATCCCTGGTCATTGGTCAGGCTGTACGTTGCTTCATTGAATACTCCAGGGATTGCAAAATCCAAACAATTAATAGGTTAGATCAATTCATCAAACAACGTTGGCTTGATCAAGAAGATAATGCTGATTAGCTGGGAAGCAGATTTATTTATTTATGTAAGCAGCATGCAAAACTCACAGGGTTCCCCCAGTAGCTAACATTCAAAGATATACAGTGGTACCTCGGGTTAAGAACTTAATTCTTTCTGGAGGTCTGTTCTTAACCTGAAACTGTTCTTAACCTGAAGCAATACTTTAGCTAATGGGGCCTCCCACTGCCGCTGCGCCGCCACTGCACGATTTCTGTTCTCATCCTGAAGCAAAGTTCTTAACCCAAGATAATATTTCTGGGTTAGCAGAGTCTGTAACCTGAAGCGTATGTAACCTGAGGTACCACTGTACTGCCTTTGAACCTGAAGATTCCATTTAGCTCTCTTGGTTAAAAATGGCCAATAGACCTTTCTTCTATTAATGGGTCTACTCCCCTTTTAGAACCAGTGACCAGCATTACATCTTGTTGCAGTCAGTTCCATATGTAGGCCATTGCATCCCAGAGATTGACATGCAGCTACAGATTAAATTAAATTAAAATCAACATGTCAGCATGCATTGACATTTCCCCATTATTCTTCAGCCCCAAAGGGGAGGTCTTAGAACTATTCTGAAAGGTCCTCTGACCTGCACAGTGGTGGTTCTGCAGTGCAATAGTTACCCATTGACATCTTTGAACTCACACTCAGATGGTTGAGGTGTGGACTTCTGTCATCTTCTTGGCGCAGTAGGCTGGGTGGAAGAGGAAGTTCTAATATGTTTTAGTGGCTGCAAAGAAAAGAAAAACCACTATGAAACTTTTAAAAGCACTTAAGCAGTGTACAAATTTTATGGAATAAGTATGAAACCAGGGGTGGGTAGGTTTGAAACCAGCGGGGTGAATAGATGCACGGTGGCAAGTATGAAATGGATGTGTGGTGGCATAGAGTTCCACAAGACTTTTCAAGTTCTCAGTTGTGTCTGCTTCCTGCATTAAATTTCAGTGGTTCGAAGTGGGAGCTATTACCTCTTTGAGACGGATAGTGAGGAAGAAGAGGAACAGGGGCCCACTGAAAAGAGTGAAAAGGAATCTCTGAAGAAGAAAACAGCATTCCAGGTGTGTGGTGATTCTTCCAGAAGAGCAAAAAGAGCTGGGTTGAGGGCGGGGAGACAGAACTTCGGGAATAAGGCCAAAGGGAATCATCCTGCCAATGGGAAGTGTGGACTGTGAGGATGAAATTCATTCATAAAAAGCAAAGGTAGTCCCACTTATCCAGAACAACCCCTCACCCACCCAAATCCAAAGCTGAGTGCAACACAAAATATTGGCAAGCTTTTGGGTGGCCCAGAACTCTTCATTAGTCAGGATGTTACACAAAATGGGGGGGGGGGGGTAGAAGGGGTGTGTGGGAGAAATAAATGCAAAAAGTGTTGAATATTGTAGCTGTCCTACATCTGCAATCCCTTCCCTATGGCAAAGATGCATAATTAAGATTAGGACTTCATTGCGCCTAGTATTTTATTATATGCACTCAGTACCAGCCAGAAACTCTTTGCACCTCTGCTCTGCTCAGCAAAGCATGGTCAGCATAGGAGAGACTGGGCAATGTAGGAGAGACTGGACCAGGGCAAACAGGAACCGAGCAGGAAGAGCAAAGCTTTGTCTGTTCTGCATTTTGGATCTTTGAAGGGGATGCAGGGAAGGTGCTATATACCATCGTGGCGACTGCAGGTGCTCCTGTCCTAGATTTCTACCTCAAAGTTAAATCCAGGCAGAAATGATGTAGTTTGATGGCCTCTCCCCTTGCCTCACTCCCACCCTAAAGAACTGTTGAATAACAAGCTTCACTTTTTCGCAGCTTGCCTATGAAGCCTGGATGACCAGTTCAAAGTCAGCCCTAAAGATGAGGGAGCTGGATGAAATCAGGGACCAAGGGAAGGAGGAACAGCAGCAGCGCCAATTGGCAGGTAGTGGAAATGATACTTGTAAACCACTTTAGAAGCCACCTTGGCAATTTAGCAGTATACAAAGAAATATTTTTCGCTCTATAAGACGCACCAGACCACAAGACGCACATAGTTATTGGAGAAAAAAAATATTCTGAATCTCAGAAGCCAGAACAGCAAGAGGGATTGCTGTTCTGGCTTCTGGGATAGCTGAGCAGCCTGCATTCGCTCCATAAGACGCACACACATTTCCCCTTACTTTTTTAGGAGGGAAAAAGTGAGTCCTATAGAGCAAAAAATATGGTATGTGTTATAATAATGACAGGCGGATACCCTAAACATGAGGTACAGTCTTGCCTGGGCTTTACAACTTCAGACTGGATTGGTGTGTGTGTCACATTTTTTAATGTTTCCACACTTTTAAAAAATTCCTGCACGTGGAAAGCTAGATTCTTCTCCCCCTTGCATCTTTCTCAGTAAATTTCCAATGGCAAAAACTGGAATTTCTGTGTCACACACCACGGCAGGCGTGGGGTTGGGTTCACAATTCTGGGATGCTCTTCCAATGTGTTGTTCTGCTGTACTTCAGCCAACAGGAAAATGGAACCCTTGGAAGAAAATCTGGAGAAGTCAGCCCCAGAAGAGGACTTGGATGAGCCAGGTGATTAATTCCTCTGCATATCTACCTAGGAAATATTTGGCGTGCTATTGCTGAGGAAGGAAAGGAAGAGTCAGAGCCTCAATATGGTACTGGCAATTACTCTTAATCAAACGGTTCTTGTAAAATGCCCAGTGTTTTTCCGTTGATGACAACTTTCGTCGGGGTCTGTAGCTCAGCGATAAAGAGTATCTGTTCATGCACATGTGTATAAGTGTTGATAATTATCAGGATTCCTGCAAACGTGGAGGGGAAATGTAACTCTTTCCTCACCTGTGGCTCTTTATAATACAATAAAATAGCAATGCATGCAGACCTTCAAAAACTGGAAATGCAGCTGATTCCCTTGGAAAACAAGACATATCTCTGTTTGTGGTGTTTTTATGTATACAGACATAATTTCCATTATACCTGAAGTCTGGAATGTATTGCTAATGTCACTGCCCGCCCCTTTGCCTTTATATTTCTTACCTGTTTTCTGTGATGGTTTTGTTCTAAGCTTGATTTTGCATTTTAATTTAAATAAAAACAAAACATCAGTAAATACGGGTTGGTTAAAAAGGAAGAAAACATAATATTGCAAAGTCCTGTCTAAACAGTACTGTTTTCAGAAGACATCTGAAAGAAGACAGAGATGGGATGATACTCAGATAGTAATCATTGGCATGAGGGAATAGAATTGTTAGAAAGTTGTCTAGTCACACTTCTCTGAAGTCTCTCAGCCCCACTCACCTCACAGAGTGTTTGTTGTGGGGGAGGAAGGGAAAGGAGAATGTTAGCCGCTTTGAGACTCCTTCGGGTAGTGATGAAGCGGGATATCAAATCCAAACTCTTCATTTTCATCTGTGACATGAGGAAGAGTAGAGATTTCTCCAAGTAAAAAAATAAAACAAAGCATTTGTACCGCCAAACAAGCCATCTCCAATCTTGGGAGAACTTCAGATGCTGCGGTTGATGCAGAAAATGGGGGTGAAGTTTCAGGCGTACAGAAGATATTTTGGGTTGCGTCAAGGCTCTTGGTGATTCTTACATGTGCTTTCTCTTCTCAGCAGAAAACATCCTTCAAAGAGCAACCAACATTGTTAAGTTCACTTGGGTTTTTATCCAAGCGTTGCTGGATGACACCACAGAGGCACTGAATTTGCTTTGTAAAGATAACCTGGATGTAGCAAATGTGCTGAGGATAGAAAAATGCATGATTTGGCGGGAGATTCAGAAGGTAAGCTCTCCAGACCTTGACACTGTTTCCCGGTTTAGAAAAGCAAGCAGTAGCAGATCAAGTTGGAAGAGTACAGCATACAGATTCTGGATGGCATCCTTAAGTCCCACCCACTGAATTAGTTTCTCAGCTTCCAGGGTCTGGTTGGAATGTCCTCTGAAGAACTGAAATCTCCACAGCAAACAATTCAGAATATAGTAACAGCTTTTATAGAGTGTTGTATCCAATCAGGGGTGCAAATCAGGGGTACCAGCGGGGGCCCAGGTAAGCCCCTCCCCACATCATCGATCACATAACACTACACACACACACACACACCATTTGAATGGTAATGCTCATCAACTTTGCAGGCCCCTGGCCCTCTCAAATCTTATTGGGGGGGACTGAAGTTGACTCCTATGTCTCCAGAGCTTCACATGCTGAATCGTGCTCATGCAACAGGACTTCTTCTGAAGCAGATTTTGTGTGTGTGTGCACGGGGAGAAGGAAATTCCATTGTGCAAGCAGAAGTGAACTGTGTTAGCGGAACAGCAGTGTTGGCTACTATCCAAAGTCTTTCTAAAACCCAAGGTCTTTATGCAAAACCTGAATTGCTGTTTGCTCTGAATGAGCTCTAAAGAGCAGTTTTCCCCAGGTGAAAGCAGCAGGGCAAGAGGAAGAATGGGTAAGCCCTAACTAACTGTCAGGGAACTGCCATCAGTGCCGGAGGGAGAGAGCAAAAGCCAGAGGGATCATAGAGAGCGTCCAGGGATTGAGAGAAGCAGCCCATCTTCTGGGGAAGGAAATCAGCGTAGCACCAGTGGAGAGGGGGGGCAGGAGGCTGACGTGGCGAGGCGGTCCCATGACTCCTTGCCTGGGACCAGCGGGGAGAGTAGGGGTCCTCCGTTGCCCATGCCCTCTCTGCGCAGAAAGCTCCCGCGCAGAGAGAGTAGGCGGAGACTGGGCGTCAAAGAGCTTCTTTGCTGGAAGAAGTTTAAGAAACGCCCACTCACGGATTCTGCCAGCGACTGAGTCAGCCACGGGTGAGTGGTGGTCCGGACAGATAAGGTTTACTTTGGCAGCCCAGCCAGGTGTTTGCACCCAGCCAGGGAGATAGTTGCCTGCTTGCGCACGAGCAATCCCTAGAAAACATTACACTAACTAACTAGTTTTTCTTTAAAGGGAAAAGTGGCCTCAGCGGACATTGTCCTTCAGTATTATAACCTGGAGAAAACCCAACCAGATTATGGAAAAAGTGAAGCTGAAACAACAGAGATTAATGAGACCAACAACAGGTCACCCCAGTGCCCACCTGGAGAGTATGAGGACCCATCCCTTGTGCAGCTCCGCAGGTGAATGGTAACTTGTTGCCGACAGTTGGAAATGCCCAACAAATTCCCTTGTTGTGACTTTTCCTTTATTCATTTCTCTTTATTCAGCAAGAGCGTAGAGAGAAGTCTTTAGCTGTGAACTCTGAGGGCTGGAACTCTGTGAGGGGGATGTTGCTGTTTAGTCCTTTAGTCGTGTCCGACTCTTTGTGACCCCATGGACCAGAGCACGCCAGGCACTCCTGTCTTCCACTGCCTCCCACAGTTTGGTCAAACTCATGTTGGTAGCTTCAAGAACACTGTGCAACCACCTTATCCTCTGTCGTCCCCTTCTCCTTGTGCCCTCCATCTTTCCCAACATCAGGGTCTTTTCCAGGGAGTCTTCTCTTCTCATAAGGTGGCCAAAGTATTGGAGCTTTAGCTTCAGGATCTGTCCTTCCAGTGAGCACTCAGGGCTGATTTCCTTAAGAATGGATAGGTTTGATTTTCTTGCAGTTCATGGGACTCTCAAGAGTCTCCTCCAGCACCATAATTGAAAAGCATTGATTCTTCGGTGATCAGCCTTCTTCATGGTCCAGCTCTCACTTCCATACATCACTACTGGGAAAACCATAGCTTTAGGGTCTCCAAACAACACTCAGCACCCTCAACAAACCAGAGTTTCCAGGAGGGAAGCCATTGCTGTTTAAAGTGGTATAAGAGTGCTTTAAATGTCTAAGGCAGGTGGGACCTTACTGACTTGGATGTTGATGTTTTCTGCCTTTGGGGAGCAGGAGATCCAGCGATGCTTCCAGGGGTGTGACTGGAAAGGAGAAGGTGGAAGAAGGGAGCCACAATGGGCTCCGCCCCCAAGGGCTCACTTCAGCATCTTCCTGTACAGAATTTGCCAGCTGGGGCTCTTCTTCATCAGTAATGGAAGGATCTACACATTCCCTATTTGTGAGAAGTGAAGAATCAGGTGCACCACCATCGAGCAATGTTCCTGCTACAATGACAGCCAGTGAATATCTCCTGAACAGGCAAGAATCTTATTGCATTTAAGCATCAACTAATTGAGTATACTGGAGGGATGGGGAACCTGTGGCTATCCAGATTTTGCTAGATTTGCAACTAGGGACAGGGGAGAAATTTCAGCTCAGTTTGTGTTTAAAAAGAGAATCCTGCCTAATTTGCACTTCCTGAAGCATTTCACGAACCGAAATGCAGCTGCAACTCACGTCGGTTGTGCAAAGCAGTTCTCCAGCCAAGTAACGTGTAAAAAACCAAGTGCGCGTGCTAGGGGAAAACATGAATGAAAATGCACGTGTGAGTGAAAATAACATGCAAAAATACTTCATATTAGGGGGCATTGCTTCGAAAAATGTGGATTGGGCAAAACCTGTTCCCAAGATCATAAGTGATTTGCTTTATCTAATGCATTCTCTTTGTTAGTGTGGGATTTGAGCTTTTAAATATTTTGTGCCATGTAATAACTACAATGAATGAACATAATATGATAAATGAACAGGTATATATTTACCTTCATGAATAATTTATATCCATCTTCTCCAACCTGGCGCCTTTGATATCATAGAATCGTAGAGTTGGAAGGGACCCCGAGGGTCATCAAGTCCAACCCCCTGCTATGCAGGAATCTTGGCTAAAGCATCCATGGCAGATGGCCACCCAACCTCTGCTTAAAAACCACCACTGAAAGAGAGTCCACCACCTTCCAAGGGAGTCCTTTCCACTGTTGAGCAGCTCCTGCCGTCAGAAAGTTCTTCCTGATGTGCATTCAGAAGCTCCTTTCTTGTAACTGGCCTCAATCCAGTATATCGTTCTGCCTGGACGCTGAGGTCCAGCGCTGAGGGCCTTCTGGCTGTTCCCTCACTGCGAGAAGCCAAATTACAGGGAACCAGGCAGAGGGCCTTCTCGGTAGTGGCACCCACCCTGTGGAACGCCCTCCCACCAGATGTCAGAGAGAACAACAACCACCAACCTTTTAGAAGACATCTGAAGGCAGCCCTGTTTAGAGAAGCTTTTAACGTTTGATGTATTACTGTATTTTAATATTTGGTTGGAAGCCGCCCAGAGTGGCTGGGGAGGCCCAGCCAGATGGGCGGGGTATAAATATATTATTATTATTATTATTATTATTATTATTATTATTATTATTATTATTTGAATCCATCGGTTTGGGTCCTGCCATCCGGAGCAGGAGAAAACAAACTTGCTCCATCCTCCATATTATTCCCCTTTAGATATTTGAAGATGGCTATCAGATATTTTGGAGTACAACTCCTATGAGCCCCAGCCAGGACAGCTGAGAGGAGCTGCAGTCCAAACCCCCAGGTTGGGGAAATCTGTTTTATATTCTGTCCCAGTCTAATCTAACTGCGCTACTAGTTTTAAAATGTACAAGCCAGTGGATATGCCTTTTTCAACAAATGGAAATAATCTACATTTCATATTTTTTGTTTTGTTTTGTTTATGTCATGCAGGGTATTTCATGACAATGAGCTGGAGCAGTCAGATAAGTTCTACCAGAGCCTTCCCAGGCCCCTGAAGCTGGGAGTTGCTTTGTACAATGCTATGGTGTCTAAGTCAGAAATGCTGTGTTATTTTGTGATCATTCTAAACCACATGGTCTCCGCATCCATCCTCACTTTGGTTCTACCTATCCTGATATTTCTGTGGGCCATGCTGTCTATTCCAAGGCCTACAAAATTCTTCTGGATGACAGCCATCATTTACACTGAGGTGAGTGTTCAGTAGATCCTGCTAATATAGCTGAGTGATATTCTTATCTGTGTGTTGTTCTGCTAGTCTTCCTAGAAGTTTTAGCCTCTGACTTGGGAGTCCTATTGCAGACATTAATATTGTGCAGCTTGAAGTCACAGGGTGAATAAAAACCAGGTCATCTTAGAATAAAAATTGTCCAGACTAAAATATGTTTCCAAAGCTTTACTAACACAACTTTATTCAAACAGAGCAAAAATAATAATGATACATGCAAATAGTTGCATAAAATCATGTGCTTCTCCATGCACAGGTCCAGCTTCTTAAAAATATCAAATTACTCCAAACAGACCTGAAATCAAGTGTCTTTCTCTCCAGCCATAGACTCCATTAGCCTGCATTCCAGCCTGAGGCTGTTTTCTCCAGCAGAGACTCATTTGCACACCTTTCTTCTCTGGTGACAGAGAACAAAGGACCACTCCTTCATAATGGAGATTTGCAACTGAATAACCGTACCATGTGATCTAAGGTTAAACACTACATAAGAGAGTAGCAGATATACATCCTAAGTTAATTATCAACCCATTAGGCACTCAGAGAGCTCTTCTTAGCTTCAATGGAATTTCAATGGAACAGAGTCATTTTCCATTTCAATGTACAGTTAAACAATTATACTTAACAATCTCTTCTTCCATTGAAGAGCTACTTGTTGCAACTAGGAACAAAGGATATTATAGAACAGTGCAAGGAACCCTTTTGAGCCTCGGGCTCATCTTCCTTTGGTGTCCACTTTCCAAGAGATTCATGTCAGCAATGGTTGGGACCAAAAATGGGGGCTAGGCCATGCTTCTGGGGGTCAGTTGTGGTTCTCTAAGCATCTCTGTCTGGCCCTCTGTACTAAGATAATATTTACATTTGTTGCTCTACCCACTAGCCCCTACCATCACTGGTATGTTGTCCAGAAACGAACGCAGCCTTTGTGCTGTCAGAGGTTCCCCATTCCTGATATATAGGAGAGGATGGCAACCTGGCAACCCACTCTGCCACATAAGGGAGGGTGGGGAACCTTATTCCAATCCTCTTCCTCAATCTAGGCACCTTGATTGATGGGACCCAGGTACTTGGGCTTTTGTATCCCTGCTAAAGGCATTGGGAAATAAATTTGTTTAAGGGCATCCAGCATGCCCTGTGTCAAACAGATAGAGCAGAAACTTATATATCACAGTTGAATCCAGCAAGAAGAAGAGGAGGAGGAGTTTGGATTTGATATCCCACTTCATCACTAACCTAGGGAGTCTCAAAGCAGCTAACAATCTCCTTTTCCCTTCCTTCCCCACAACAAACACTCTGTGAGGTGAGTGAGGCTGAGAGATTTCAGAGAGCAGCTGCATGTGGAGGAGCGGGGACACGAACCCGGTTCACCAGATTACAAGTCCACTCCTCTTAACCACTACACCACACTGACAAGGGCACATGTTGAACGTGTTATCTGGGCCTCATACAATTTCCGCGGAACTTTTCTGAAAATGAAATTGTCAAATAATTGGGATAAATGCAGGGGGTCGGTTTCTCATAATAAAATTGGGTTGTGTTCCCATATTCCCAGCCCTTTGCCTTTGGAATCCAGCATCTTTGAGGACTGTGCCCTTTCCTTCCCTTGCCAGGTAACAGTTGTGGTCAAATACTTTTCTCAGTTTGGATTCTTTCCTTGGACCACCAAGGCCTATTGTGGGGTCTACGCAGAAGAGCCGCTTGCTTTGCCCAATATTGCTGGGATTGAGAAGAAGGATGGCTACGTGCACTTTGATCTGGTTCAACTGCTGGCCTTGTTCTTCCACAGGTATATCTTGAAGGTAACGCCACCCATTCTTTTATGGAGCTATTTTAGAGCACGGACTCATTAACATTTATTCAAGGGAGGATTCATCATAAGTAGGGATGGGCAAAATTCATCAGTTTTTATTTCTCTCGGCTTCTCATTTTCCAGTCTTAAATTCAGTTGTTCACATTTCTATATTATTACAGCTTTACCTTGGTTGTCAAACGCATTGATACTTGGATGTTTTAGCTCCCAAACATCGCAAACCCAGAAGTGAGTGTTCCAGTTTGCAAACATTCTTTGGAACCCAAACATCTGACGGGGCTTCCATAGCTTCCGATTGGCTGCAGGAGCTTTCTGCAGCCAATCAAAAGCTGCAGCTTGGTTTCCGAATGTTTTGGAAGTTGAAAAAACTTCCAGAACGGATTCCGTTTGACTTCCAATGTACCACTGTATTATTATCTTGCCACTTATGTTTACCTATTTCCATTGAAAGGTCAGATTCTGATTGCAGCCTGGGTAGGCAAGGGGGCTATCCAAACCCAAGGTCCACTTGGATGAGTGGATCTCCTGGCTCAATCAGAGATACGCCAGTGTAACTCCCTCATCCCGGCTCAGCTGACTGAATCAATACTGGTAGATCTTACTGTTAGGATTCATTCCCTGTGTTGCAGTCATGGGATTGTTTTTATCACATGACGGTGTATGTTTTCATTCCACATTGTGGGAAGTGACGGAGACAGGATATTTTATTACTGTGTCTCCGTGATGTAGGATTTTTGTCCTTTGTTCTTTCTCTTTACTGTCTGATGCTGAAGAGGAAGGAGCTGAGTTACGATGCTCCAAGTGTGTATATGTAAATAAACGTAGTTTAGCCAAATTGCTGCGCTACCGAGTCTGAATGCTGACTGCCTATACTCTGCTGAAGTGTGATGATGCCTCTTGGTATCAGTCGCTGTGATATTCGGGCTGGAGAAAGATTTTGAATCTCCCGAAAGAACAACCAGGAGGGAGAGAACATGCCAGTCAGGCCTATGTCTCTACCAGACTCCTACTCATGTGTAGGACCTCCTGACACTTACGCCGGCATGAGCCCTGAAATATTGGTGTTCTTTGGGATCCTCCCTGCTAACCTAAGAGGGTTGTTGTTGTTGTGGGGATGAACCTTGAACACTTCGGAGGGAAGGTAGGATACAAAAGTAATAATAAATAAACACTGAGACACCTCCTGAGAGGACTCTGTCGATGAGTTGAGGGGCCTCCGGCCTCAATCTCAAGAAACTCTCTGCTAATCTGTCATCGTCTCTTGCTTCCTCAAACAGTTCGTGGTCCCTGTGTTTCACTGATTTGTTTCACTGTACTGCATTCTACAGTGCTATGGACTTTGGGATTCCAAAGGTGTCAGTATACCAGATGCTGAAGAAAAGAACCTGGCAGGGAGGCAAAAGAAGAAAAGGCACAGAGGCCATCTAAGGGAACGTCCATCTGGATCGGGAGGAAACTATTCTTCTAGATACCCAAGTCCCTCCAGGGCCTCCGCCAGGAGTGTTAATGAAGGTAGTTGTGTTCTGTGTTATATAAATCAAGCACTGCTTGACTTGTTTCTTTTGGTTTCCCCATGTATTTCTTATCAGTAAAAAAATTCGGTGAGCAAAATTTTATTCCAAAAGGGTGGCCAAGAGGAAAAAGTTTTGGGGGGAAATACTGAGCTAATGGACTCTAGATGAGGCAACTTCCTATGTTCTTGGGATCTTTAAATGAATTGTTTGTGTCCGTTCTGTTCCTGCTCCACCTCCTCCTCCTTTTACGGCTGATTGGCCATCCACCCTTTTCTTCCCTGTTTCTCTGAACTTCTTTTACACATACGAAACAGAAAACTTGACCTCCCTGTGTTCATTAAACTGTTGCGGTGCCAGCATTTGGGGGCGGGGGACCTCTGGGGCAGAAATTGGCAGAAGAGCTTCCATTTTAATATTATGCAGAGGTCATTGGAAGTGATGCTTGGAGGACTGGCGGCACGGATAACGTGACTGAGTTGGTGGCGGATCAAGTGTTTTGTGTTTTGCGGACGGACCCCACATGAGTTGGTGAGAGCCTAAAATGAGGTATTGCTCTCGTGAAACGAATGCTTCCCAGATAGAGAGCTGTGATTAACTTTCTTTTTTGGCAGACAAAACTCTGGAGGAAGCCAAGAAGAAATGGAGCCTTTTCAGGAAAAAACCCACTGGCGGGAAGAGACTTACTAAAGCAGCAATGAAACGGCAGATGGTGAAGGCAAAGAAGCTGCTGATTAAAGTGTAAATTGGGATTTTTTTTATTTTTAAAAAATTTATTTAAAAAGTCAGATGTTGCAACATGAATGAACAGAGCTGGGGGCAAGATGGTGGGTGGGTGGGAATACGGGTGTCATCAATGGACCTTCCACTCCCTGTAATAGACTGTGCTGCTGACATCTGTGTGTCAGTGGTGGCTGGTGCCCTTTGGGATGGGTAGAGCCAGGAGGCCAACAGTAGGTGGCGCCAGAGCCAATTTGAAGCAAAGCTACGCAGTGGCTGGAACTGTCAATTGTGGTTCTCTCAGTTTCTCCTTTTCCTAGTCATGAATTCAGTTGTCCACATTTCTGCAGCAATCTGCAACGTTTAGCTTTTTTAAAAAAGAAATCCTTGTGAAAATTCAGCAGCGTTTTAGTGCAAATTTCCCATTTAATATTTTTGTATTCAGTGTTGACATAGGAAGACATTTTCCCAGGCAGTGTTCCCTAATATAATGCATTTTGCGTGTGTGTGGTATTCATGAGTATACACATTTTTATTTATACACTTCCCCTTGTATATATGCACTTCGGTTGGAGATGAGATAATAATGAGATAAGAATCCAATGTCTTTGTTCAGACCAGGTCTCTCCATGGTTTTAAGTTTGGTAATGAGTTGCAATTCAGCAGCTTCTCTTTCCAGTCTATTTCTGAATTTCATTTATACACTTCCCCTTGTATATATGCACTTTTATACATGACAAAGCCATTTTTCACCTTCTCACCCCTTGCTTTTTCCTGTAAGACCTATTGCAGTCGTTAAGAGTCGTCAACAGGCTCATCACAGCTATCTGCCAATCACCCATTCCCACCACCCTTCTGAGTAATACCCCTCCCCACCTTCTCACTATATAGAAGGATCTGGCAACTTCTGTTTCAGTGTATCTGAAGAAGTGTGCATGCACACGAAAGCTCATACCAAGAACTAACTTAGTTGGTCTTTAAGGTGCTACTGGAAGGAATTTTTTTTTGTTTTGACTATGGCAGACCAACACGACTACCTATCTGTAACTGAAATTCCACGTAGTTGGTTATACTAAGCTATCTTTCAGTACTCTGTGAGTACGAGTATTTAATAAGGAAGCAGGTCCAAAAAGTTTGTGAAAGTGCTTGACATGCTTTCTCTTGGGAATATTTGTGACGAAAGGATTCTCCTTTCAGCCCTAGAGCTTTATGGGTGTGTGACACTGCAGTCACAGCAACAATGCTGTACTTTTAAAGCCCGCTCACACTTTAAGAGTCACGACATCACCTCAGTGCAGTTTGTTAAGGACACCCTTAACAGGATGCATTTCTGAAGATTTTTGCGTGGTAGAAGAGATATTTTAAAAGTATGGTATGGATGTGACCAGGTTCTTACGAGCTACGGTGGATGATTCACGAATACAGCCGAACCCTTTGTTGCTAGACATGCGGCATACATTCCACTGAGCTTTCAGAAAAGTAAGTGACCCTTTTGAAAAACACGACTCTCCTTTTCAACTGGACCTGACCTAGATAAATTTTCACTTGCAGCTCTCTTCAGATATACCGACCCATAAGGCAATTCTTCTATGACATTATTCATCCAGAATGCAGCCTAATCTGTGACGTCTATGCTCTCATGTTCCTGGTCGATGTGATTAATTTTATTATTGTCATCTTCGGCTACTGGGCTTTCGGTGTAAGTATCAGCTCGCTTTGCTAATTACTAAAGCAACAGGTGCCTTGAATGTTTGCCAATTGGCTTGAAACCACTCCTCCACAATGCCTGATGTGGAGGAGATATTTGTTGTATTTATTTATTTATTTCCTAAAATTTACACACCACTTGATTGTAAAAAAATAAATAAAAAACAAACAAACCTCAAAGCAGTTTACCAAAAGATAAAGCCATAAAATCAAGAAAGATTTGCAGCAATAGTTTAAAACTTACAGAAAGTCAAAATTCACATCATTTTCCCCCCTAGGTAGGCTTGTCTAAATAAGAATGTTTTTAGGTAAAGGTAAAGGGACCCCTGACCATTAGGTCCAGTCGTGGCCGACTCTGGGGTTGCGGCGCTCATCTCGCTTTATTGGCCGAGGGAGCTGGTGTACAGCTTCCGGGTCATGTGGCCAGCATGACTAAGCCGCTTCTGGCAAACCAGAGCAGCGCACGGAAATGCCGTTTACTTTCCCGCCGGAGCGGTACCTATTTATCTACTTGCACTTTGACGTGCTTTCAAACTGCTAGGTTGGCAGGAGCTGGAACCGAGCAACGGGAGCTCACCCTGTCGCGGGGATTCGAACCGCCAACCTTCTGATCGGCAAGTCCTAGGCTCTGTGGTTTAACCCACAGTGCCACCCGCGTCCCTAGAATGTTTTTAGCAGGTGCTAAATACAGTGAAGGTGCCTTCTCGATATCAATAGGCAGGGAGTTCCAAAGTTTCTTTAGCTGCCACACTAATGTTCTGTGATGGTTCGTACTCCAAAGCACTTTGTTATTGCTTTGCATGTTCCAGAACCAAGGAGGTATTTGACACCAGATGCTTAAGGAGGCTTGAATCTGTCCTGCTAATCTGTTTGAAAGTGTGGAAGCTATAGTGGGGTAGGAGAGCGGAAAATGATGCCAATATATTTCACATCTGCCAAGCAATGTGGCCCTTTGGTTTCAGATAGTACATGGGTAGACGAGTCTAAAAAGCCTGGGACACAAATTTTCACGGCCCTCTAGTGGCTATGGGAACTCATTTGCCAGAAGTGATGTATTTAGCGATAACTCTGGAAATGTATATACATGTAGTCATACCTTGGAAGTCAAACATCTTAGTTCCCAAACATTTTGGCTCCTGAACCTCACAAACCCAGAAGTGACTGTTCCGGCTTGCAAACTACTTTGAGAGCCAAACCTTCAACGGGGCTTCCGCGGCTTCCGATTGGCTGCAGGAGCTTCCTGCAGCCAATCAGAAGCCGTGCTTTGGTTTTCTAACGTTTTAGAAGTCGAACGGACTTCCAGAACGGATTCCGTTCGACTTCCAAGGTACGGCTGTACTTGATTCTGACCAAACTAAGCCTCCTATTCTTCCAGTGTGAGAGCCAGTGTGGTGTAGTGGTTAAGAGCGGTAGTCTCATAATCTGGGGAACCGGGTTTGCGTCTCCGCTCCTCCACATGCAGCTGCTGGGTGACCTTGGGCCAGTCACACTTCTCTGAAGTTTCTCAGCTTCACTCACCTCACAGAGTGTTTGTTGTGGGGGAGGAAGGGAAAGGAGACTGTTAGCCGCTTTGAGACTCCTTAGGGTAGTGATAAAGCGGGATATCAAATCCAAACTCTTCTTCTTCTTGACTTTGTGGTTATGACTTGCTTCTGTTTTAGTTATTTCCTGTAAGTATTGGACAAGAAAATAGAGGATTTTTTTAAAATTTCACAACTTTGCTGTAGTAGCAAAGTAGTTTATAAATTCAATTAATAATAATAGCTTTGTAGTGTTGATCTGCCCATAGACTCTGGCTGGAAGCCTAGGCTTGCTCCTTTTCTTCGCACCCACATGTTATCAACGAATACTTCTAATTTGTTTCAGAAACACTCGGCTGCCGCCGACATCACAGAGTCCCTTTCAGAAGACCAGGTGCCTGAAGCTTTCCTGGTGATGCTGTTGGTGCAGTTTGGGACGATGATAGTTGACCGTGCCATCTACCTGAGAAAGAGCATGTTTGGGAAATGTGTTTTTCAGGTGTTACTTGTCTTTGGCATCCATTTTTGGATGTTCTTCATCTTGCCTGGAGTAACGGAAAGGTATGACAATGAAAGATGCCAGAGAATTCCAACAAAAACAGAAACTAGAGGGGAAATCGCTGATAATAGAATCATAGAGTTGTAGAGTTGGAACAGGCCTGGAGGGTCATGCAAGAATCTCAACTAAAGCATCCATGTTTGCTTATTTGTCCCATGTCCAGATCAGAAATCAACCCAGCAAATGAGATCAGTATTCACTGCTATTGCTGCTTTCATTTCACAAATGATATGTAGATAATTTCATCCCCACCCCCTATTTGCATTGCATTTCCTTTGAATTGCAACGAATGTATTGGTGCTTAGTCCTCCCCCTTCACACATAGACACACACACAACCGATGTTTACTACTTTTTCAATATGTCTCTGCATGCTCAGACTAGACTGCAATTGGGAATGCTGGAGAGTTCTGCTGGAAAGAGAAACGGGAGTAGAATTTGGCAGTGTGGTGTAGTGGTTAAGAGTGGTGGACTCGTAATCTGGGGAACCAGGTTCGCGTCTCCGCTCCTCCACATGCAGATGCTGGGTGACCTTGGGCCAGTCACACTTCTCGGAAGTCTCTCAGCCCCACTCACCTCACAGAGTGTTTGTTGTGGGGGAGGAAGGGAAAGGAGAATGTTAGCCGCTTTGAGACTCCTTCGGGTAGTGATAAAGCGGGATATCAAATCCAAACTCTTCTTCACAATTTGCATATTTGGCCAAGATCAGGGATGGAAATTGTGTGATCAAATATAAGTGGTATTGGCCATTGTTCTGTTTTTATAGCCTGTGAACGTTACCAAAGTTACTGCATTATTTTCTGCATTGTTTTTGAGGTTTCCTTTACATTGAAATGCATTGAAATTAAGTATGCAATCAATTACATTTTGGCCATAGCGGATAGCAAGATGCATAAGGTAGGCTTCAGCGGAAGCCGAACTGTAGCAGAACGGAAGCAGCGCTGACTGCAGCAAGCACAGCATGGGGTGGAAATCTCTTCCTCCTTACATCCCTAGCTGCTGCGTTTGCCTGCAGAGTTCAAGGAGGGCCATGCTCTGAGAAATCTTTCTTCTAACTAGTCATGGTTGTTAAAGATGGAGATTGGAACATCTCTCTTGTTTACTTGCAGGAGGTTTAACAGGAATCCGGTGGCTCAGCTGTGGTATTTGGTCAAGTGTGTCTATTTTGGTTTGTCGGCTTATCAGATCAAATGTGGTTACCCCGAACGGGTCTTGGGCAATGTTCTGACTAAGAGCTACAATTGCATAAACCTCTTCTTATTCCAAGGGTAAGCAGCACTTTTATAAAGGAGGGCAGAGAAACCTAATAATATCCCCATGAAACGCAAGCCATTATGTTAACAAGCCAATCACAAAAGCAAGAAAGAACGGCTGACGGGGGGGGGGGGGGGAAGGGGGTTGGTGGGTGGGTGGAAATCTCCAGGTGCTTGAAGGAAGATTTATTGCAGGCCTGTGCTGGAACAAATAATTCCTCAGGGGTTCTATAAATATAGAAATAACATACATAGGAAACGGAATAGTAAGGTAGAAGAGGTCCTTACAGTCTCACATTGAGTTACTGTGAAACAAAATTACCAATTTACTATTTTGTGTAAGAAATTTTATTTTTATTGTTATATTAGTTGCTTTTTTGCCACAGCCCCTCAAATAAACACAAACATACATTAAACTAACATTTATAAAAATCGAAAAACCAATTCTTTTTTAAGAAAAAAAAACTAGATTGAAGCATCTCACCCACGTCAAAAGGCCATAGCCTGACGAAGTACTGTAGGAATGTTTTTGCCTAGTGCCTAAAATTATGTAGTAGTAAAAATTAGGAAAAAAACCTTTTCATTGTAATAATTGTTACTAGTTTTTTTTTTAGAGTAATGTAACCAGCTCAGAGGGCAAGAAGGCAGGAGGCAGATGCTGGCTTGAGATACCTCCTGAAGTTGTGTGTTCCAGCAGCTGTTTGGCTGTAAACATTATTGGGTGGCCTTAGGCAAGTTGGGATTCCTCCATGTAGCCTGCATAGAAGAGGCTGGAATGAGAAGTGTGAAGCAGTTTGCACACTGGAAAGGAGGGGAGCAGGTTGTGTATCACACACACACACACACACACACACACACACACACACACCTGCCAAGTGTTTCCATTTGCAGCCTGGTGCCTCTAATCTTGGAGGTGGCATATAGCCATGCTTACTAGTCTCTACCGATATCCTTGCCCTCCACAAGTTGGCCTGAACCCCTTTTAGAGCCCCTCTCTCAGTTTGGCCATCACTAGGCTACAGCAGATGCACAATGGTCTTAATCGCCCCATTGACTAGGACACAGTTGGGCTTTTATGCAATGCCAAAGGGTTTCCCTGACTTCTGAAGTGGGTATAATATGTAGGGGGAAGCGTCGTGCTCCTTCCGGGATAGTTTGTCAACTTTGGGTTCCCATCCTGCACTCGGATCTCACCTGTGGCTCCTAGAAGCCGTCGGTGTGCCGTAGCGGCCACACCCCGGGAAACGGCTTCGACTGGCTGGCTAAACCAGGTGAGGGTAGAGGATGAGTCACAAATCCTTAGTGAGTTAGGGTAGGGACAAAGACAAAGCTCTGGTGGATTAAGTGGACAAGACGAAGAGTGGGTCCAACGGTCAAGGAGGTGGTTTCTGCATGTGCTGTGGAGGGAAGAGAGGGGCAGATGGGGCTCATCAACCTGGGAAGGTAGTCCTCCTGGAGAAGGAAAACTCTGGTCCTTAACCTCTACTACCTTCTGAGTTACCTTCAGGAGAAGAAGTAAACCCTTCAGGAATCCAGAGTGGAGTCCCTAAGACAGTTGGATGGTTCCTTGTACACCACCTTCCGGCAACTCCTGCAGCCAAGCTGGTTTCAGTCCCAGAGAGGTCACTTCAGTGCTGCTAAGACAGCAAAAGCAATGCAGGAGGCAGCAGTTATGAGTTACTGGTCTCTGCAGCCACAGCAGGTGCCGTGATTCTCCAACGGTTTGACTTCACATTCTGTTGTCTCTCAAGACAGATGGATGCCAACAAAAGGCCATCAGAGTTTGAGAATTTGCATCACTCTTACAATACTGGGAAAGCCTTTTTTTGTAGAAAGGCTTTGACTGTTTTGGGTCCTTATTGCCCCATTAACCAGCCACCGTTCTCCTCCTCTGTGCAGCTTTCGCCTGATACCGTTTTTGACAGAACTGAGGGCTGCCATGGATTGGGTTTGGACTGACACCACACTCAGCCTCTCCAGCTGGATCTGTGTGGAGGATATCTATGCTAACATTTTCATCCTGAAATGTTGGAGAGAATCTGAGAAAGTGAGTCCTGTTGCTTAAGGGTTGCCATTAGCCCCGCCAATCAAGATGACTCCGGGTGGTCCATCAGGAGCAATGACTGGGGCGAATCTCTCTTGTCTGGCTGCACAAGCCAACAAGTTTAAGTGTGCCTAACTCTGTGGTAGAATGTGGCCTACACTTCTCTGCTCATATTTTGAAAATGCATGTGGCCCATAATAACTCCCTCTCACAAAAACACTTGTAAAAGGACATTGAATGTGAGCCAGCCCAAGCCAAAGAGAAATGCTTTTGTCTGGCACCTAAAGATATGAGGCAAGGTGAACTGACCGCCTCAGGTAGCAGGATGCAAAGGGTCAGCACATCCCAGTGTAGATAATTATTTCCTCCTTGTTCCTGGTGTAGATTATCACTCCCTCCCTCTTCCTTGGTGGGGAGGGAGGTGTTAGGAGCCAGTGTGGTGTAGTGGTTAAGAGTGGTAGTCTCGTAATCTGGTGAACCGGGTTCGCGTCTCGGCTCCTCCACATGCAGCTGCTGGGTGACCTTGGGCTAGTCGCACTTCTCTGAAGTCTCTCAGCCCCACTCACCTCACAGAGTGTTTGTTGTGGGGGAGGAAGGGAAAGGAGATTGTTAGCCACTTTGAGACTCCTTAGGGTAGTGATAAAGCGGGATATCAAATCTAAACTCTTATTATTATTATTTTGTGGTTTGCCTCAAGCGCCAAAAGGCTGGCCCTGAGGGAAATATATGTAGGGTAGTCAAATATATGCAAATTAAGCAAATGCGTGGAATTCTGTTTTTCAGAATGCTGAGTTTGTCCTACCTTGATGCACAGATTGGGGGGTTTTAAAATTTTTTTTATCAGCGGAGTATACACACAGCTTTGTTCCCGTTCTCCGTTTTGCAGAAATACCCCCAGCCCCCTGGGCAGAAGAAGAAATTGCTTGTGAAATACGGGATGGGAGGCTTCATTGTCTTTGTGCTCATCTGCATTGTGTGGTTCCCACTGCTTCTTATGTCTCTGGTCAAATCAGTGGCAGGAGTAACTAACCAGCCTTTGGGCGTCTCTGTCAAAATTACCATCAGTGGTTATGAGGTAGGTCCGCAGGAGGTGGCGGGTCAATTTATAATTAAGACTGGGGATAAGTATTTTCGATGAGTCCTGGGACATTTCCACCATCCAAAGCTGTTGCTTTAACACAACAAAAAACAGGGTGGAGTTATAGCTCAATGATCCTTAACGTCTCCAGTTAAAGGGTTGTGTCTAACAGTGCCATTCTGCTTGTAGGGACACGGGTGACTCTGTGGTCTAAACCACTGAGCCTCTTGGGCTTGCCGATCAGAAGGTTGGTGGTTCAAATCCCCATGATGGGGTGAGCTCCCATTGCTCTGTCCCAGCTTCTGCCAACCTAGCAGTTCGAAAGCACGCCAGTGCAAGTAGATAAATAGGTACCGCTGCAGCGGGAAGGTAAACAACATTTCTGTGCACTAAGGGTTCTGTCACGGTGTCCCATTGCACCAGAAGCCGTTTAGTCATGCTGGCCACATGGCCTGGAAAGCTGTCTGTGGACAAGCAGCAGCTCCCTCAGCCTAAAAACGAGATGAGTGCCACAACCCCATAATCACTTTTGACTGGACTTAATCGTCCAGGGGTCCTTTACCTTTTAGTTCATAGCAAGTGTCAACGCCAACCAACCTGGTTCTTCCCTAATCCGGAGCTGCCAAGCACCCTCTTCTCCTTCAGATTCCTGTAGGAAATGCCCACTTTATTTCCCATTGGAACTCCCATTCTTTCAGAGTCATATGCTATTATCCTCTGGGCTCACCTATGGATCTATTGGGAGCCAGTATGGTGTAGTGGTTAAGAGCGGTAGTCTCGTAATCTGAGGAACCGGGTTCGCGTCTCCGCTCCTCCACATGCAGCTGCTGGGTGACCTTGGGCCAGTCACACTTCTCTGAAGTCTCTCAGCTCCACTCACCTCACAGAGGGTTTGTTGTGGGGGAGGAAGGGAAAGGAGAATGTTAGCGGCTTTGAGACTCCTTAAGGGGAGTGAAAGTCAAATCCAAACTCTTCCTCTTCTTCTTGTGTTGCTGTGTGATGCTTCCAAGTGATTGTTCTGCTGATGCAGCTGTGAACCGTGCTGCTACAGAGTTTGAATTATGGGTGCTGAAATGCAACTAATCCAGAGCTGTGGAGCTTGTGGGTTGGTTAGCATCAGCCTGTGACTAGTGTGTAAAACTGACCTTTGGGTCTGAACCAGCTAAGGTGTGATGAGGTACGTCTGTATAGTGGAGCTGAGGTTTGTAACGCAGGATTTCATCCTCTTTCTCCTAGTCTTTGTTTACCATGAGTGCTCAGCAGCAGAATCTGGTCCCTTTCACTCATGCGGCGTATAATGAACTCACCACTCAATATGCCCTCCATCCTGTAAGTATATTTTATTGTGCACAAGGAAACTCCTTCAGAAAAAATTGCCATCCTTTTCTCTTTCTCTCCAACAATAGCTGTTGAGACCCAATTTGAATTAAAACTGGATTTGAATGGTATCTTTACTGGATTGCCAAAAGCAGGTTAGATAGGAATTTATCTCAAGGAAAAGAAGTTTCTCTGTCTTGCTTGGAACAACAGCAAACAAACCAAAAACATTTGTGTTTTCTCCAGTCTGCCATGCAATTTATAGTCAACTATAGCCCAGAGGACGTCATCGTTGCTAAAATAAAAGGCAATGCCAGTTTGCTATGGAGCATCAGCCCTGCAAGTCGGAAAGCTATGATTGCAGAACTCTCCAATTCCTCCGCAATCTACATCAACTTCCACTGGACTCTTCTCAGGTTTTTATCTTTTTAATATTACATGTATTCTGTGTATGTGTGTAAACCCCCCCCCCTTGCAGGTTTCCCATTGGTATTTGGTTGGATACAGTGAGAACAGAATGTTGGGTTAGATCCAGCAGGCTTTTCTTGTGTCCTTACTCACTGGTATGGAGTAGCAGCACCTCTCTTTCTTGCTGCCCATGGCTGCCACGTTGTTGTTGTTGTTGTTGTTACTAAGGAACTAACTGAAACCTGCTCTGTTTCGTGACCTCACACCCAACCCTCCAAGTCCCACCTTTTGCACTGCAGCCTTTCTGTGACACTTTGTCAAGTAGATTTTCCAGAGGAAGCCATCTCTTGGCAAACCCATAAGAGGCACATAGCATAAGAGGAGAATCTCTCTCTTCCATAATGCCTGCCCTGAAGAACATCTAAATCTTCCCTTAACCTTTTCTTCCTATCCTTATCGAATCAGGAATGCCTCTCTCGTGAAGAATATTGAAGCATCCGGCCTACACACGATGCGCTATGAAGACAAGGAGATTCAGGAGCAAATCGTTGAAATGCTACGTGGGACCAGAACGGAAGGCGTGTTAGTGTTATGTTTTTCTCCTGATTCTTTCGGTGGCCATTAGCTCTTCCCCTGCTACTGTATGTGTCCCTCAGCATGTCGTATTTGGTGGCATATGGCTCCTGTACGTGGGGTCTCCACTTGGCTACCATAGCTGTGGATTAGACCGTCCTCCTCCATGGATTTGTATAATATCTTGGAAGCTGTGTGGGGTACATGTGAAAAATGAACATGTGTTGATCTGGAAAGGAACAAGACCTTTAGCATTCACCAAGGTTTTGCTTTGCTTTCGTTCTGCTCCCCCACCCCCATTTTAGTCTGCTTCCTGGTGTCCTACCAAGGTATCTGAGAGCAGCTGGCGGAGCAGAAGCTAAAATGGCCCATCGGCTGCAAGTGGGTAAGTGGACAAAAGTGGAGGAAAATCCTGCCTGCTTGAAGATGAGAGGAGGCCAGAGCTGCAGAGTTTTGCTGTAGGAAGGCAAAGCCAAAAGATGCATGTTGTATCGTATGAGCAAAAAGCCACTGTCTAATTGTTCCAGACATCAGGAAATGTGCTGTCATTGGGTCAATCTAGCAAAAGGAGCACACAGGTGCCATTTCCTCCCCCACACCCTCACCCCAAATTCTTTTCACTCAGCTGCCACTATCATGGCAAAAGCTCCAAACAGTCAGCCATACCGTCTTCGTTTCTCATGAATGCCTCTGAACCCATGCAGGGCCCAGAAGCGCTTTGGGGAATTAAAAATGGCAGGCGGGGCTGCTCTAATTGAAGCAAAGGTTTTTTTAAAACAACAACAACCAAAAACCAAAGGTGTCAGAGACTACTGGCTAATGAGACGCTGCTGTTTTGGGGCCCAGGGGTTGTGGGGTTCCCTGGCTGGATATAAACTTCAGATGTGCGGTGGGTTCTGCACTCCTGATCCAAGTGCCTCTTTTGTTTTCAAAATTAGACGTCTATATAGCTGTTCTCTGTTTAGACCAAGGGTACCCAACGCCCCTCATCCTTGACCATTGGCCATTCTAGCTGGGGCTGATGGGAGCTGCAGAGCATCGTGTTGACTACTCCTGGTTTAGACCCATGGAGCTTCTGCTTTCATTGCTGATTCTTCACAATGTCTTGCTGAAGACTCAGGGAACACACTCCTCTAAAGCCAATGAACTACTCCTTAGCACTCCTTTGCCACTTCCACCTCTGTTTTTGAAAGCATTTCCTTCTTCATGTGTGGCTAAAGTGGGGTTCCAGTTCTCCCTGGGGATTTTGAGTATGGCATTAGAAAGTGGAAGTGTTGGCAAGGACACTTGTTAAATGTTAGGGTAGGAGGAAGTGACTCCACTCCTCACTCTCTGGAAGAGCCCCAGCTCAGTGGTAGAGCATCTGTTTTGAATGCAGAAGAGACCCTCAGTTCAGGCTCAGGCATCTCCAGGTAGGTTTGTGTATTTCCCATCAGAAACCCTGGAGAGCCACTGCCAATCGTAGGCAATACTGAACCGGGTGGACAAATGGTTTGACTTGGTGTGGGGGCATCTTCCTGTGTTGCAGCTGTGCAAAGCGCCCACAGCTCTGTGGGTTGTTCTGTGGGTTGGGAGAAAGGTCAGCTCACCCCCACCCCATAATTCTCATTTCCGCAGCTCATTCCAATGCGCCAAAGGACGTAGACAAGATGGCCTTCTTCAGAAATATCACCATCGAACTGCAGCAGCTGCCTGCCCAGGAGTCCTTAAGCCATGTTCCCGAATGGTGGGTCGTGAAAGAGCAGAGGCCCGGCTGTTTGGGTAATGGATGCAGTAAGAATATGGAACTCTTCATCTTCAACGACAAGGTCAGCCCTCCTAGCCTGGGATTTCTGGCAGCTCATGGGTAAGGATGTCAAACTGGAACCTGTTATTTCTGGGGCAGCAATTTGAGATTTGGATTAAGGTGGAGAGAAACTTTTTCCCGCTGTGCTGCCTTGAAAAATACAGAACAGGTAGCCAATCGCTGGCAGGAATTCAATATTGCACTGTTGAATGTTGTCAGTGCAAACATTTCAGCTTGCCACATAGACGAGCCTTCCCTCTTCCTTCCACCCTTGCCAGTGTGCTGTTCTGGGTTTTTTTTTCCTAAACCCCCAGAATAAATTTATGGGGTACACAAGGCAAGAAGAGGGGAAGAAAAGCTCATTACGCAAGTGGAAGTCCTTGTGCAGGGCTTCGGCTGATAGGACTACTTGTGTCAATTTTGCCTATGGAGCATAAGACTCTTAAATCTCAGGGCCACAGGTTTGAGCCCTACATTGGGCTAAGCACTGCAAGGGGTTGGACTAGATGACCCCTGAGGTCCCTTCCAATTCTATGAGTCTATGAAAACTCAAAGAACACCCTGAACATCACCACCATCTCTCTCTCCCCGCTACAGGATTGTAGGCCTCTACATGTCTTTTGTTCTGGTCATCGGAAAGTTCATCAGAGAGCTTTTCAACGGCATCTCGCGCTCCATCATGTTTGAAGAGCTGCCCAATGTGGACCGCATCCTGAAACTCTGCACGGATATCTTCCTGGCTAGGGAGGCCGGGGAGCTGGAGTTGGAGGAGCAGCTGTTTGCCAAACTCATCTTCCTCTACAGATCTCCTGAAACAATGATTAAATGGACCAGGGAACCCAGGGAAGACTAAAGCCGCTGTGTGTGTGTGTGTGTGTGTGTGTGTGGAGTCACAACAATGCATTGTTTCGTAAGGGAAATGTTGAGTGGGGCACAACTGCAAAGGGACATGGCAGGAGATACTGAATTAAGAGGTGTAGAGGGGACTGATTCGTTAGCTGCTCAATCTGATGCAAGGCAGAAGTGTAAGCTTTATATGTACGCTGTTTACTACCCTATGTACAAGAGCAGAGATTATGTTGCACATAGCACAGGACTCTAAAGCCACAGGGTGTGTGGTTTTTTTTTGGGGGGGGGGGGAGATTAGAAATCATGACAATACTTTCAGCAATTTGCTTCCTTTCTCCACTCTGCAAATGTACCATCATAAAATAAAAGTGCTGCATGCTGGGCATTCCTCTTCCTGTGAGATGACCAGATGGTTATGTGCATGTATGACAAGTTGGCTGTGGCAAGGAGCAGCGAATGGGATATGCTGCTCAGGCCCTGAAAATGAAGAATGCATGAACTGCCCAGGCTGCATCGAGCCACGGTTCTTGCCTAGTCCTGTGCCCAGCAAGATGCCCCACGGTAGCTCGAGAGAGCAAGCAGTCTCCCATGGCCTGCCCTCAACACCTGGCCATGAGAGCGCCATTGCCCAATTCCACATAGCTGCCATGACTCATAGCCAGTTTTGGATTTGATATCCCGCTTTATCACTGGGGCGCGGGTGGCGCTGTGGGTTAAACCACAGAGCCTAGGACTTGCCGATCAGAAGGTCGGCGGTTCGAATCCCCACGGCGGGGTAAGCTCCCGTTGTTCAGTCCCTGCTCCTGCCAACCTAGCAGTTTGAAAGCACCTCAAAGTGCAAGTACATAAATAGGTACCGCTCCAGTGGGAAGGTAAACGGCGTTTCCGTGCTCTGCTCTGGTTCGCCAGAAGCGGCTTATTCATGCTGGCCACATGACCCGGAAGCTGTACGCCGGCTCCCTCGGCCAATAAAGCAAGATGAGCGCCGCAACCCCAGAATCGTCCCTGACTGGACCTAATGGACCTTTACCTTTACCACTACCCGAAGGAGTCTCAAAGCAGCTAACATTCTCCTTTTCCTTCCTCCCTCACAACAAACACTCTGTGAGGTGAGTGGGGCTGAGAGACTTCAGAGAAGTGTGACTGGCCCAAGGTCACCCAGCAGCTGCATGTGGAGGAGCAGAGAAGCGAACCCGGTTCACCAGATTACGAGTCTATCGCTCCTAACCACACCACCACACTGGCATATCCTTTGTCCTGCATATCCTTCTTACACTCTTTGTGTCACCTACCCGCATTTGCAGAAAGAAACGGCGCAGATACCTCGATTCAATAAGCTTACACTCGTGTTGAGAGTAGGGTGGGTTTTATTCTAGGTTGCCTCCCATTAACACTTTTATTCTAAACGTCGATGAAGTTTGTCAGCAGAAGGGTGTTAAGAACCGTCGTGGAGAAATGCACCGGCTCAATTATAGGGTCGTATCCATAATGATCAGCAAAAGATGTAACATGCATGAATGGTAGCTTAGGAATATTATTATTATTGAAAAGCTGCCTTAGAAAACAAGGCCTCCCTTATGCCAAAATGCTGCTGCTAAGTGAATAATGCAGAGCCTCAAAGTGGCTTCATCCCAGCGGTTGCAACCCTGCAAACTGAAGTGGAGCCTGTTATGCTGTTGGGCATGGCAGCTGCAGTTCCTTCCGGAGCAGCAGTCCTGACCTGGGGGCAAGCAGGATTTCAGGTATGCCTCCCAGCAGGTGAAAAACAAACCAGAGAAAGAGGCCAGGAGGCACAGCAGCTGCCTCATCCCCTGCAGCGTCAGGAGATTTAAAGGGACGCACCTGGTGTTTGACTCCCAAGGTGGCAACCCCTATATTCCTCCAAACCCCACAACACTATTGAATTCTGTAAAGCAGAGGGGTCGAGAAATAAAACCTGCAGAACTAACTCGAAAGGCTCTATTGGCATCAAGAGGTGAAGCTGTTGCAGTAATAGGCTCAGATACTTTTTGAAAGGGACGTGGGGGAATAAGACACCCCTAGCCCCTTCTCCATAAAGACTGGAAGCAGCAAAGTCACCAGGTTTGGTAGAAAACCCCCAAGCGCATTAAAAAAAGAAAAGAAAAACACCCAACCCAACAGAATACAGCCTTTTGCCAGAGTGAGATGGGAGAATCAAATGTGAGCAACTTGTTTTCGTTTTCTCGGTCACGTGGGTGCTTTCGTGGTTTGGGAAACCCTTCAGTGCAAAGTGAGGTAATTCCTGTGTGCCCTCTCTCCAAAGGGGGAGGAGAGCGGGCATTAAACCAAGCGGCGCCTCTTGGAATCTCTCTCCATATCTTCCAACGGGGAGTCCCCATTGCAGCCCAGCGGAGAAACCATGTTCAGGAGAGGGTCTTCGGAGGCACGGCCAAACAGGGAGAGCAACAAAGCGACGCCGTAGCCTGTGGCTCGTTCACCCTAGGAGCAAAAGCAGAGAGAGGCGAGTCTCAGCACTGAATGCGGGAGAAACACTGAAGGCAAATGCTTGGAATGCTGCCTATGAGGGCTTGTGTGTTGTTTAGGTGAAATAAAAATAATAAGCTGAATGGAAAGAGGCACACAAATTAAGTCATTTTGCAGCATCCTAAGGCTCTAATCCTATACCTAATTACAGTGGTGCCTCGCAAGACGAAATTAATTCGTTCCACGAGTTTTTTCGTCTTGCGATTTTTTTCGTCTTGCGAAGCACGGTTTCGGAAAAGTTTTGGAAAAGCTTCAAAAATCACCAAAGTCTTCAAAAACCTCAAAAAAGGCTACCACACCGTGTGCTATGAGTTGCTCCTCGAAGTCAAGTCGCAACTGTATTAACGGTGTTAAGAAAAAGGAAACAAACTTGCAAGACGTTTCCGTCTTGCGAAGCAAGCCCATAGGGGAAATCGTCTTGCGAAGCAACTCAAAAAACCAAAAACCCTTTCGTCTTGCGAGGCATTCGTCTTGCGAGGTACCACTGTAACTGGGAATAAGACCCACTGAACTCAATAGGACATACTGTGTATTTATAATTTGCTAGAAGTTGCCCAGAGTGGTTGGGGCAACCCAGTCAGATGGGGACAACAACAACAACAACAACAACAACAACGTATGTACAGGGATCCCCTATCAAACAAGTTGCTTTTTAATGCATCTCTTGCCAATGCTTTTACTAGTATATTCTGCTATTTACATAAAGCTAAGAAATGAAGAGAAAAAAATCCAACACCGTGGGCTGTAATCCAACAAGGACTTTTGGGTGCACAACGGAACTCCCCCCCTCCTCTCCCCACATGCCCCCCAGAACTGTTCTAGGTCCCCCCCCCAAACCTCCAGAGCAGATGTGGAGAAGGGGGGTGTGCAGTAGAAGGAGAAGTGTTGCAACAACACTTTACGGTGGTGGAAATACTTTGCTGGATACTGCTCTGTAGTTACACTGCCTGAATTCCACAACCTGTTTAAATGACACAAAACCTGCATGTATCTGCTGCTTTTGTTTCATTGATTTTGCTGCTCCCAGGAAAGGCCAAGGATCTCCCGGGTGTCCAGTGGCCTCTCTTGATCTCTAGAATTTGTACTAATGCTGTGATTTGGCGTATTGCACTTATGGAACTTAAGTCCCATTGAACTCAGTGGGACTTCTGACAAAATATTTGCAAGACTTGACTTTCAAACCTTTCCTTTGACTTCTGAGGTTTCACCAGGCTGTATCTACCCATTTTCAACCTCCTCTATAAAGGCTAGCCATTTGCTTTGAAAAAGATCTAAGATTCTCAAAACATTGTTGTTTTTTATTTTATTTCAATCTTTCTGCTTGCGCATAACCAGAGGACTAGCTTATTATTGCACTGCAGAAGACAAGATCCCACTCCACAAAGACTCAAAACTTTCGTCTTAGTTATTTAAAACATTTCTGAATCGCTGGCAATGTTGGCTCCATCTAATTTTGTGTGGCTGCGGTGAGGATATACCGGCCTTTGACTTAAGAGAATGGAATCAATCATACACAACTCACCGCATGGACCGGGGCAGCAATGTCTATGTGGACCCAGACACCAGGCCAGTCAAACCCAATGTGTGAAGCAATGAAGAGTCCAGCACAAGAGCTTGGGGAGTTATCTCGGTCCTGGAGAAAACAGCAGAAAAGAGGCTGTGTTTAGTAAGAAGCATTTTCAGAAGCCTCAGTCTACAGATAATGATGCTCAATTGTATTTCTAGAGAAGGTAGGCAGAAAGCAAAGCAGTTCTACACAGCAGCACTTTTGATCTGATGGTGATGATAATAATAATTATCAACAACAACAACAACAACAACTATACCCCACCCATCTGGCTGGGTTTCCCCAGCAACTCTGGGCAGCTACCAACAGAACACCAAAAACAGAATAAAACTTCAAACATTAAAAACTTCCCTAAACAGTGCAGAAAGTGCCTCACAGGCATTGTACTCAGCGTAGGCATAAAATAGTAACTGATAATAGTAAATCTGATAAACCTACTGCCACAGAGTTCTTCATGTCAGCCACAGCAGAGGTAAATTCACTAAAATGGAGCTCAGGGCAATAGACAAGAGGGTGAACCAGATCTCCACAGTTTCTGCCCGCCTTGACACAGGCTCGTTCCCACTCTTCGTTGTTGGTGAGGACAGCAGCGTGGTATTTCCCCGTGGCAATTCCCTGAAAGGTAACAAGAAGGAAAACGTGAAACCCAAGAAGAGGCAGGCCATCTCTGCCTAAATTCTGAAGTGCTTCTGAAGTGCTACACAGTAGATGGGACTCATGGATTGCTTCTGCGATGCAATCTCCTGATGCCATGGGCTGGCTGGAGGAATGCCAAGAAGCATCTGTGAGGGAAGTGGTGGTTGTGAGAAGACGAAGAGTGGTCAGAGGGAGAAGACTGGGAAGAGGAAGCATAGGGAGCTGAAGAGGGAGCAGGGTTTACTGAGCAGGGAAAGTCTGTGGCAGAGAGGTGGAAAACAGGAGAAGAGGAGGCCAAGAGGCAGAGACAAGTCAGGCTGGTGAAAAAACCAAACTATCTCCTCATCCTGCTGCGACAAGCTCCCCTCTGCTCTGGTCTCCCAGTACCAGAAGAGGTATGAAGAGGGAGGTGCAAAGGCCGGACGGCGGAGTCTCAGGTTGCTTGGGAAGCACCCAAGGGAGGAGGAGACTTAGGCAGCTGTGGGAAGATGGGGACCTTTGGTCCCCACAACTGCCTCAAAAGGACAAGACCTACTGAGAAAAGAGCTGTTGTGCTCCTTAGACCAGGCACTCCTGAGCAGACCTTGTTTCTTCTAATAAAGAGTTGGCTTCACTTATTCCATGGGATTTATTGCTGGCACCCGCTCCTGTCGCCCAAATGACAAAGACTGGTGTCCTACAAGCCATTTCCTCCTCTGTTTGATAGCAGATGCTTTGGGCGGCAGGGAAGGGAAAGAAGAAATGAGAGAGGGGGAAAAGGACAACACCAGTAGCAGCTGGTGCCCACTGGTACTTGTAGGGAAGAAGGCAGAGAAGCTGACAGTAGGTGGAGTCAGAGCCAAACAAATCTAATTTTGCCCCCATTGTCCTCCCTGCTGAGTTCTACGAGGGCAACACTGCGACTGAGGAGAAGCTGAGAGGCAAGTTATACCTCCTGGACTGGTTGCAAGCGAGAAGGCAGGCAGGTGGAGGTTGCCTAAGGGCCGGGAGAGGTTGGTGGGGCAGTGCCACCTTTGCACTGATGGACAGGCCTTCCCCAGACAGCACTCTTAACTTGCTTGTAGTATTCCATATTTACTCAACCGCCTTCCCTTCCTTCCCTGCTCCTCCTCCTCAGCCAACAAGAAGGACAACTGAGTTATCCCAAGCCAAGAAGATGCACCTGAGAGGGCTGTGAAGACATGCCACTGTCTCCTTCTGTAAGTGCTGTGTAAAGCAGTGGTTTTCAAACTCTTTCTCCAGGGAACTCTGGGGTCACTCTGAAACTTAGCAGACTCTGGTAAGAAGGCACCTAGCATGCCGCCCTGGGGAGAATTGTTCCAAAGCAGGGAGCTATCGCAGAGAAAGCCTGTTTTGTTTTGACTCAAAGTACCTGAGCGCCAGTGAGAGTAGCCATATCCAAAATAATGTCAGCACAAAGGTCTTTGCAAGCGTAGGCAACTCCATCAGCGAGCACCAGCCTGCCCTCGGCATCAGTGTTGTTGATTTCCACAGTTCTGGAGAAAGAGTGGGGTAGTAATAATAATAATAATAAGGCAATGTTTAAGGGTTATCTATTCATTTAATCTAGTTAGGTAACTGCTATGCGCCTTAATGTAGAAAAGCTAAAACAGCAAGCTAAAACAACAATAACAAATGTTACAAAAAATACACAAGAAAAACATTAATTCAAGTTTACCAATTAAAATATAGTCATACCTTGGGAGTCAAACGGAATCCGTTCCGGAAGTCCGTTTGACTTCCAAAACATTAAAAAAACCAAAGTGCGGCTTCCGATTGGCTGCAGGAAGCTCCTGCAGCCAATCAGAATCTGCAGAAGCCCTCTCGGATGTTCGGCTTCCAAAAGAACGTTCTACACTCACTTCCAAGCAGTGGAAGGCCAAGGCATTTGAGATCCAAGGTATGGATGTATACTGATGGAAATGCCTTCTTCTATGGCCCAAACGAACTCGCAGATCAGTCCCAATCATAGGGACTTGAAACCTTCCCACAGATGAAAGCAGAGATTCCAAGAAGCTGATTCATGTGTCCCAATATTGCAACCTGCGCTTTTTCTGTACCGTCTGCAATTGTGGCCTATACACCTATCCCTGCTCATGCTTAGCAATCTCCCTGAGCCAATGAAATCCTCCAAGGACCCAGGTGTGCTGCCCCAGCTGTGCATTTTTTAAAGTTAGGAGCAGGTGGAGAATTCCCAAAGTAAGCACTAGGCAGCAGCCAGGTAGGGTAAGAGTGGAGGGAAGAAATAAATCTTACTTTCCGGAGTAAAGAACATGGATATCATCCGGCCTTGTTGCATTTGGTCCGACAGAATTCTCAGCCAAGCAAAAAACAGCATGAAGATTGTCTTTAAAGCCCTATTGCAGTAAGGAGAAAAGAAGAGCTGTGAAATGAAGGGAGAGCCGAACCTGCAAAACAAATGAAAGCTAACAGGAGAGAAACCATGCCACACATTTTTATTTATTGCGAACAAAGTCTCTGATACAGCTCCATGCAAGAAAAATGCATTTTAAAGCAGCAGCAGCCTTGGGAAATGTTAATTTAGCATTTGAGTGCCTCCCACCAGATTTCTTGGCTGCCCGGCTGCCCCATTAAATGACTGCAGTGAGATGCTTTCAGAGCCCTGGATACTATTGCCGGGTAGAGAAGTCTGCCATCAAGATTCATAGCACTATAGCGAGAGTGGAATTTCTTTGGCCTTTCTCGTTTTTGAAGAACACCCATCGGTTTGTCACAGTATTCCAAGGCGTTTTTATTGTCTCCCCTCCCACCTGCCATGCATATAACTGTGCAATGCCCACAATAGACTGCATTTTGTACAGGGGCCTAGCCTGGCTTTAGGCATGCCTGGTATTTATTTCTGAGTCAGGGTAAGGAATCTAGGAATGCCAAACCTGGAGAGGGGAGCAACACCCCACCATCAATTTGTAGTGCCATAACAGAAGGGCAAGCCACCATTCATGAGGAATAAAGGGGAACTTCTGAAAGTCAGATAGTTGTTTATTTCCTTGACATCTGGTGGGAGGGTGTTCCACAGGGCTGGCACGATTACGGAGAAGAGTCTCTGCCTGGTTCCTCATAACCTGACTTCTCGCAGTGCCAGAAGACCGTTGGAGCTGGATCTCAGGGTCCGGGCTGAGCAATGGGGGTGAAGATACTCCTTCAGGGCCAAGGCAGTTTAGAGTTTTAAAGGTGGATTTAAAAACCAAGTTCCCCATCCCTGGTGCAGACAACACTGAACTAAATGGATATACAGGGCCAAAGGTCAGCCAAGGACTCAGGCTGAGCAGTGACCTTGAGGCCAAGAACAATTCAGCAAGTTTCACAGCAATGAAAACTCCAGGCCTGAGGGGGGTTTGTTTGCTGAATGAACTTCAAGGAATACTCTCTCATTCTAGCGGGCATCGCATTCTTGAATCCTCCAAAATAAGGAACGGCCGTGATGTTACATCACTGGTAGGCCACTGAACCACCAAGGCTCTACTGCATGGCTAAAACAGGCATTACAGCCTTGGATAAAAACTGCTCAGTTTCACTCACTTGTTTTACGGTGGCTTTGAAGGCGCCCAAAATAGCAGCAGCTCCACCACAATCTCTCTTCATCCCAGGCATTGTTGTCTAGACAAATGTAAACACAAAGAGATTCATTTATGCAGAAAGCTTTGGTGCTGAAGGAGCCATGCAAGGTGATTACAGCGCAACACTGCAGTGTATCCCTCACTGAGTAAACTCCATTGAGTTCGACAGAACTTCCTCTCTGGTAAGTGTGTACTGACTGGATTGCAGGCTTTATCTGTTAAGACACCCTCCCAAGTGAATTTATGCCATAAAGCATATTCATCCTTTGATTACTCATGCCTCTCCTTCCCCATCTAAATTTAGAATGATTGTAAGCTCTGTGGGGCAGAGACCTGCTTCTTCTTGGCTTACTCTACTTTGTGTAGGAGTAATTATGTGCCCTGATGGCATTATACAGATAACAAACACTGCCTCACCTTTAAGCTCCACTCAGCCATTCAGGGAGTGCCCAACTAGTGAAGGGGCTTCTCAAGAGTGAACTAGGCCAGCCCAACCTTTATTAGTTATTTCGCAAATTCATAAACGGCTGCACAGCCGGAGGCTATCAAAGTGGTGCACAAGATGAAAAATGCAATTGCCACAGGCCCATCCAGTCCAACACCCTGTTCTTACTGTGCCCTAGCAGGTGCCCCAGAGGGGAAGCACACAAGCAGAACTCAAGTGCAACAGCAGCTCTCCCCACTTGTGATGCTCAGCAACCAGTATTTAGAGGTGCATGGGTGGGCAAACTAAGGCCTGGGGTTAGGATCCGGCCCAATCGCCTTCTAAATCCGGCCCGCAGATGGTCCGGGAATCAGCGTGTTTTTACAAGAGTAGAATGTGTCGTTTTATGTGTTTAGGGAAGCTTTTAATGTTTGATGTATTACAGTATCTTAATATTTTTTTGGAAGCCGCCCAGAGTGGCTGGGGAAGCCCAGCCAGATGGGCGGGATATAAATAATAAATTATTATTATTATTATTAGTATTATTATTATTAGTAGTATTATTACTTTTATTTAAAATGCATCTCTGGGTTATTTGTGGGGCCTGCCTGGTGTTTTTACATGAGGAGAATGTGTCCTTTTATTTAAAATGCATCTCTGGGTTATTTGTGGGGCATCGGAATTCGTTCACTTCCCCCCCCAAAAAACATAGTCCGGCCCCCCACAAAGTCTGAGGGACAGTGGACTGGCCCCCTGCTTAAAAGTTTGCTGACCCCTGGATAGGGCCTCGGACACTGGAGGGAGAACATAGCCATTGTGGCCTGCAGCATCCATCTGAAGGAGCCCTACCTGAATATGAATGAATGCACCAGGTAGAGGGACTCTGCAAGTGTGCAGGCCCCCTTTGGATCGATGGAGATCACACATGCGTCTACAGTCTGGACTTGTGGCCAGGTAGGCACCTTTACACATACCGAACACACAAGCAGGGCATCAGTACACACTGAATTTTGATGTGTGCGAGTGAGTGTGTGCAGCTGCTGCTGTGTCTCCAGACACGCTCACCTTTCCTTTGATGCTGAGT
Source organism: Podarcis muralis (assembly GCF_964188315.1). Lineage (NCBI taxonomy): Eukaryota > Metazoa > Chordata > Lepidosauria > Squamata > Lacertidae > Podarcis > Podarcis muralis. The sequence continues at coordinate 88,292,906 of NC_135659.1, read as the reverse complement.
CCTCCAGTGTCGTAAACAATGCCCTTCCCAACCCAGGCGATGGTTTGTGTGGCACCTTCCGGGGTGTGGCTCAGCATGGCTAGAGCCGGTGGGTGCACGGCTGCTTTGCCAACGCCGTAAATACCTGGAGACAGAGGTAGAGGCAGGAGAGCTGGGGAAATTATCTGAATTACCCATGAGTAATGTCTTAACCACATACAAGATTTTACCATATGAGGGAGTGGGGAAGGGGGAATGGCTTCGGTTTGACTGACCTCCAAATCCTTTCTCCTTCAATTCTGCGTTTCGAATAATGGTTGGAACAATCCCCAGGTCCTTTCCGACTTTTCTGATTTCCTTCAGGTAAGGAAGACACCAAAGTCACATCACAACACCTTTAAACACTGTGCTTCTTAAACTCAAAAGTCAGAATCCAAGACCCAAATCCAAGGGACCAGGATGCAACAACCACTCGCCTGGACCCCTTTTTTCCTGCAATGACCTCCCAGGACACCAAAACCATTATCAGTGGCTCTCCACCCGGTTGCCTCACCTTCTGAGGCAAGGGGACCAGTGACTGGGGAAAGGGCCTTATCGGTGGTGGGTCCCCATTTATAAAAAACCTTGTCCATGCTGTGCTTCACCTAGCACAAACTTCCATGTCTTTTTGCTGCCAAATGAAGACCTTTTTTAAAAAAGAATCTTTCTAGCCTTCAAAACCTTCCAAGCTGCTGTTGATTTGCTTGTAAATTTTTGGGTAAGAATTGTCCCCTTCACCAGCGGAGCGTCAGGGATTTTATGGCAGATGTGCGAGTGAGGCAAAATTCACCCAATCTTTACAGCGCGTCTTTCCATCCCCACCAAAACTTGCAAACATCGATGGGTTATATCAGCACAGCATTAAAAAGTGTTCATGGACATTTTGAACGTCGCTGTCCTCAGGTAGTCAGGAATGAGGTAAGGCCCTTTGTTGTTTCTACGTGAAATCTGTCTGAAGAGACTCTTCAAAACAGGGCCTGTGTGGGACCAATTTGGGGGCGGGGACGGGGGGCTGTAACCCTTGCACATTCTTTCCTGGATGTCACCCACCCAAGCCTACAAGCAAAACCTAGATCATTTAGTCCTACTGATTTATGAGCCTCATTAAAGCCACCTGGTTCAAAATGGCAAACCATTCGTCATCAAATGCCAAGCGACAAGTCAGCCACCTCCCTGAGCATCATGGATAAAATACAGCTTCGCTACAGTGAAATCCTGGACACAAGCTTCCCAAATTCAGCGGACTGTTCAAGCTAACGCTGTTAAAAGGTTATCACCAACCTCCAGGAAGCTGTCGGTGTTCATTTCATTGCATGGGGTGTCTACGATCCGAGCTGCCAGCCTTATACCTTCCGCAGCACTTTCCAGACACTAGAATTCATACAAGAAAGAAAAGGGGAGCATGTCAAGAGTGTCTATGCATCACAACATTTGGCTTTGCTTTTCATCTGCATCTGCACCGCTCAGAGACTTTCTGGGTGTCAGGAAAATTCAAGTGTCATGGAAGTCTGTAGTGTAGACCAGAGACTACTTGTGGTGGATCGACCTTAGCAAGTCTAATCACTCACTTCTACACAGGAGAAGGTAGCATCACAAATTCCAATTCATTTTTATCACTGCATTACTGTAAGGAAACCTAGGAGCTTGTAGCTTTCTTTCTTTCTTTCTTTCTTTCTTTCTTTCTTTCTTTCTTTCTTTCTTTTGAAGTACATAACATTTCACCTACATTTCAATTTTAACGCACTCTCGTGTTTGCAAATTGCCTGTTGTGTTCTATGAAAACCAGCTAAAGTAAAACCAGCCATGCAACTAGGGGGAAATAAGCCTTTAACATTAACCCAAAGTATTATTTTTGTGTCAAAAAGTATAATTTAACTTAAAAACCATTGTAAACTGTAAAAACTGTTAGTAGGATTGGAATAACACTTGTAGTTTAATGGTGAATTTTGGATGTAACAGAGATGTAAAAGATTTAAAGGTAAAGGTAAAGGTACCCCTGCCCGTACGGGCCAGTCGTGTCCGACTCTGGGGTTGCGTGCTCATCTCGCTTAAGAGGCCGGGAGCCAGCGCTGTCCGCAGACACTTCCGGGTCACGTGGCCAGCGTGACGAAGCTGCTCTGGTGAGCCAGCACCAGCACAGCGCACGGAAACGCTGTTACCTTCCCACTATAAAGCGGTACCTATTTATCTACTTGCACTTAGGGGTGTTTTCGAACTGCTAGGTGGGCAGGAGCTGGGACCGAACGACGGGAGCTCACCCCGCCGCGGAGAATTGAACCGCTGACCATACGATCGGCAAGTTCTAGGCACTGAGGTTTTACCCACAGCGCCACCCGCGTCCCTGTAAAAGATTTGGATCATTATAAAAGATGAGGGGGAAATGATTAACAATAGGACCCACAAAGGGGAGGAGGGAAGTCCTGGAGATTGTATGGAATCTTGTCTTTATGTTGTATATGTGACTGTAAAACTGTAATCTGAAAAACCAAATAAATATTTTTTAATTTTAATTTTTTAAAATAAAAGTATCAAACTTCTTCTGTTGCAACAAACCGGCAGCTTACTTTAAGCGTCTCCACCTCCACAGGGCCATTGTTCTGCCCAACCAGGAAAAATTCCACTACCACACTTTTCTTCTCTGTGCGTCTAGAGGCACTGGATCGCTGTGTGAAGAGCGGAAAAGCTCTTGCTATAGCACAGGCTGAGGCAAAGACCTCCGAGCGCTCGCAGACCATCTGAAAGGGAAACAGAAAATCAAATGCGTGCCAGAAACCTGAGAAGGGGCTGAGGGTTGAAAGAATATATCAGGCATAGGCAAACTCGGCCCTCCAGATGTTTTGGGACTACAATTCCCATCATCCCTGACCACTGGTCCTGTTAGCTAGGGATCATGGGAGTTGTAGTCCCAAAACATCTGGAGGGACGAGTTCACCTATGCCTGGAATATAGGGAGCTCAGATATCTGTCCACACTTCTGAGGGGGAGGCAACCTGGTGTCAAGCCTCCTAACAGCAGAGGTCTCCAACTGTCTCCTCAGAAGGAAGCCATATTGAGTTATGCTGGGCTTGCTTCCAATTAAGTGGGTGTGACATAGCACGGGAACCTGTGAAACTCCAGGTGTTGTGAAGCTACAATCCCCTGACCATTGCCTTTGCCGAGGCTGATGGGAGTTGGGAGTCCAATGATACCTAAAAGGCTAAAGGTTTTCCCTCCCTAGAATATAGGACTGTGACCTACCTAAGAATACTAAAAATTACCTGTACAGAGATGCCAGCTTGGAGCTTAGGACATCTTGCCTCCTTTTTTTTGAAATTAAACACCGGTGGAGAGACTTGAAACTCAGAAGTTGGCAATAATTTTATTGATTGGTTTGTTTTATTTCCATTTCATGGAACTTATACAGTGGTACCTCGCAAGACGAATGCCTCGCAGGACAAAAAACTCGCAAGACAAAAGGGTTTTATGTTTTTTGAGCTGCTTCATAAGACGATTTTCCCTATGGGCTTGCTTCGCATGACGGAAACGTCTTGCAAGTTTGTTTCCTTTTTCTTAACACCGTTAATACAGTTGCGACTTGACTTCGAGGAGCAACTCATAGAACGCGGTGTGGTAGCCTTTTTTGAGGTTTTTAAAGACTTAGGTGATTTTTTAAGCTTTACCAAATCTTTTCCGACACGGTGCTTCGCAAGACGAAAAAAATCGCAAGACGACAAAACTCGCGGAACAAATTAATTTTGTCTTGCGAGGCACCACTGTACTCCATTTGATTAAAAAAACAAAATCCCTCAAAGAGATTTACAAAAAAAAGTACAACAATAAATTTATAAATTCAGACAGCAACCATTTTAGGCATGTCCAATATGTGTGCAACAGCACATGCACCGAACCAAGAAATGACCCAAAAATGTCACAAAAACCTCACGAGAAGGGGCGGAATGGGGGGTTCGTAGGGTTTTCCAATAGCGTTTCAAATATATGTGATTTCACTTAAACGCACGGTGCCTTGGAATGTAACCCCTGCGTAAATCAGGAGTTGCCTAAACTAAGATCATTTAAGACCAAGTATACCCAAAGGCATCAACTGCTTCCACAAGAAGTGAATCACAAATCTGCAAGTGCAGAACAAGGTGTTTCAAGGTTCTTCCAAGAGCGAACGTGACATTTAATCAGCCCCTTTGCATTTTAAACGCTTGCGGATATTTTTAAGCCACTTCCCTGCTCACTTTCACTTACAAGGATGCATCTGTTGGTCCCTCCCGGGAGACAGTTCCGAACGAGGCGCGTGAGGAACTGGGCGGCTGACGGGCTGTTGTGTCTGCTGACCCGGGAAGGTAAAGCGGCTATGGTAGCATAGTTCAGGTAGAGAGGGCAGCTGTCGGTCGGGTTTGGGTTCAGGGTGCTTAGCGCAGCTTGCCATAACTGAGAAAAAGGAAACAATGGGAGAGATTGAAAACCCTTCTTCAGAAGATGCACCACCCGTTCACAGTTTTTTTCAGTTGTACCCCTTTAGCCTGGCAAACGACTTACCACAGTGGTGAGGGATATGCAGCAGCAATGCTGCAGTGATGCAAAAACCCCAGACTGCATGGTGACCCAGTGATCACAGCATGACCCGATTCACATCCAACCCTAAGTCCAAACCATGGCTTAGCGCAAACCTGTTTTCTCCTGGAGAGACTGACCACTTTACTCCTCGGTCCTCCTGCTGCTGCACTGCTGTGAGCTAAGTCATGGTTTGGATTAGTGCGTTGTCCAAACTGTTGCTTAGCACGCAACAGGAGGTGCAAAGAGTCTGCACACTCACACATGTGCACTAAACCATGGTCTGGCTTAGTGTTACCTGTGAACTGACAATGGCTTAAGAGCGTCTCCATCAATACATCAAGAGGGAAAGAGAGCTCGCGGTATTTCAGATTTTTACCATGCTTCTTTCAAAATGGCAGAACAAATAATATACATTAATAAGGGCCTCGTGTGGCTGAACCCTGTTAAAGAAACTCAGTAAAACAAGGCTGGGCAGACCTGCATTAGGAACCCTGGGGCGAGGGTTGCAGGTAATGGTGGTGTACACCTACTAGCCTAGATGGGCCAAAAATTCTCACTCAGGGTGCTTCCAGACTGGTGTTTATTGTGGAATAAGTGCCCCCCCCCCATGCATGCATATTTTTCACAGTGCCCACACTATGTCATTGGCATCAAAACATCAGTCTACATATTCCCTGTTTAATCTGGGTTTACCCTCTCCAGGAAAAAATCCAAACACAACAACAACCCCAAACGTGTTGACAACGACCCATTTACAATATCAAGCTCCCATCTGAAAGCACCTTCAATAGGACTGTTTTATTGTAACTGCCTGACAACTTTTGCTGGTCTCCTCAAAACAGGTCTTCAGTTATGAGCGGATTGCAATGGCTTTGGGGTAGTTGCTGCAGTGTGGAGACAAGTAAAACGTGCCTTTCTCCAAATGGACAGGCTGGCTCAAATCTTCACAGGTTTCTTGTTCCTTCTGTCACGATTTGGACTGTAATCTCCATTTTGGGACAGAGTCCAAGGCAGACCTCATGGCAACAACATCCCACCTAATTTCTGTTCTTAAAAAAGAACACACACACACCCCACTTTGCCACCCCATCTGCTGCTTTGTTTAACATCTTGGCCAATGAAGAGTTCTGGATAACTTGAAAACTGACTCAGTATTTTGTGGCAATTTGACTGATCCTGAGAAAGGTATTGCCCAACTGTGGATTTCAGCCCACAGGACTGATTGCAGATTCATTAATCAGCAGCAACAATCTTTCAGCTTGGTCACTCACTCTTTCAAAGGAACAAACTGCACAAGGTACCAAATTCAATCACTAAATGGCCCTGGTTTGTGCCAAAACCATTTTCATTCCAATATCTTAAACTGGGCTGAAAAGGCAATAAGAGTTTTTTATTATTATAAAAGTGTTGCAGAAGCCCCAGACTGTTGTTTGGGCTTCTTGGTCTAAAGTACAAGGCTGAGTCCAGATAAAAGTTCCAAGATATGGCTATCAGCAGACATTCCCTCCTCTCCACTGTCTACATTTTGGAAACAAACCAGACGAGGACCTCTTCTGTGGATTTAAACGGCTGAGGGCACTAGAAACTGGAATGGCTTTGGTTTGCACCAAAATGGAAAGTTCAGCATCTCAATTTTTCAGTATTAGCCATCGTTAGACTTTAATTCCATCGTTTACACAACAAGGGAGATAGAAGTAAGGCAGGCGTACCTAATAAAATGCAGACATCTGGGAAAGAGTTGCTACCCACACTCCATGGAGGTATCCCCCCCTCCAAAATGCATTCAAAGAATATGTGAGGTGAGTCGCTGGGTCACAATGAATAGTCTGCACATTTTCACCTCTACATCAGGTGAGCGGGTCCTACCTTCTGCACATTTGGCACACTGGGATAGCTCAGTTGGCAGAGCATGAGACTCTTAATTGCAAGGTTGTGGGTTTGAGTCCCACGTTGGGCAAGAGATTCCTGCATTGCAAAACGTTGGCCGAGATGGTCCCAACTCTACAACGCTATGATTCTATGATAGGCACGCGCCAATCAAGGTGTATAGAACTCAACAACACAAGGGGGATTTGAGCTCTATGCCCATTCATTGGTACATGCAGAAGGGCCTTAGCTCTGTGTAAGAGCTACTGCTTTGAGTGCAGAAGGCTCCAGGCCCAACTTCAGACATCTCCAAGTAGTTATGGGGAAGATGCCCTGCCTTAAATCAGTGTTTGAGTTTTGCCAGGTGCCAGGCACCTTTTCCACCTGGCTATTGGATATTTGCAGCCAAGTGAGGATGCCTGGGCACCAGGATGGCACCTGACATCTTCACCATCTGGAAGGGCAAGCCTAAGGATCATTGGATCTTGTCTGTTTTCACACACTAATTCCATGTCCTGTAGAATTCTATCAGTTATACTTTAACTGCACAATCAGAATGAATTTCACCAAACCAAAATACTTTTTTCTGTGCGGCCTAAGCAGGAGCAGTGAACAAAATTGTAGTTAATTGTTGTAGCTTCTCTTCACTAACCCCACCCCAGTTGTGAAGAAAACTCTTTATGTTATGAATGGTCCGTGTCACCATTAAGGAAAAGAGGTCGGAATAGGCCAGTATTTATGTGGACTGTCCCTGGATCAAGTGACTTTTCTTCTTCAAGTTCTCAAAGTTCTTAACCTAGCTCAAGGCAGTCACCTGAACTACCCAGATGTTTAACTGAGAATCAGTCAGTCCATCACTTGAAAAACATAACTTTCGAGCCACCTTGCCCCCAAAATGGCAACTAGACAGTTTTGGCGACTGTAACTTTGGTTTAAGGTGCCTAGCTTATATATCTGAGTTTCTAACATTGCCTGGAGAGGTGCTGCAGAAGTCAGTGTAAATAATACTGAGCTAGGCCGAAGCCTCTTCCCATGTATGCCAGATACACCAATGTGTGGTGTATTGGGGGGCGGGGGAATGTGGCCAAAAGGTGTACCAGTCACAGGGTACAAAAAAGGGCAAGCAAGACAAATTAAGATGCTTTATCTGCCCATATAGCTTTAAATTTCCTGATGCAGCAGGAAGCAGATCTGAATCCGCAAATGTTTGTGTCATAATAAAGGAATGGGGAGACTGCTGCTGTTCCAGCTGTTGTTGCTGTATATCTCCCATTATCCCTCACTGTTAGCCATGCTGGCTGGGATTCCTGGGAGAAAGCCCAACAACAGCTGGGGGGGACAAGACGCTTTAAGCACCTACTGTTTCCCATCTTTGCTAAACATGTCAAAGAAAACAGGTAACAAGCCTCGCACATATGCAGCAAAGAAAAAGGAGCAAAAAGCAAAGTGAAATAAGAGTTACAAAAATCTCACATAATGGGGACGTGGAGTTTCTAAATAACAAAGTCAAACCAATGCCCGATAAATCCGTCTGGTTTTTGTTGACCTCGAAGCGCACAGAAGCCTCTCAACCCCCGCAACTAATTGCTCAAATTCTGTCAAGTGACCTTAAGGCCTGTGTTTTGACTTCCCGGACAGTTAATAAATCAACAAATCTGGGACCCACGCAGACAAGTTATCGGTAAGCTTTGCAAAATATCTTTAAATTGCTGCTGCACTGAGTTGATATAATGTACAGATCTTTTAAAAGAAAAGTCTCCTTCCTCTCTCCAACTTCTGTTGCCCATGCTTGTTGCAAAAAGCCAGAATGGAAGTTAAAGGGGATTAAAGGAGACACTCCTTCCTAGACTTTTAGGGTTTTTAATGGGCCACAAGTCTTTCTGGGTTTTTGGGGGGAGGAGGGTTTGCCCAGTATTGTCTGCACTGACTGGGTGCATTCCCAGCTGTACCTGGAAAGGGCAGGGATTGAACCTGGGGCATTCTGCATGCAAAGCAGATCTCCACAACTGAGCTATGGCTCAAAGGTTAGCGCAGCTGTCTGCATTTGTCCTTAGGCCAGTGTTTCCCAACCGGTGTTCCGCGGCACACTAGTGTGCCGCGAGACGTTGCCTGGTGTGCCGCGGGAAAAATTAAAAAATTCGAAAGATATCCGGAGAGGCGGCCTTCAGGCGAGTTTTAATTTTAATTTTCCTTCTCCCACTTAATGCCCCACGCTCGCCCGAGCAGCTTGCAGTCCTCGGTAACCACGGCGACCCGAGGGAGGGGAGGGAACAGGGAAGTCGAGGGCGGCGGCGAGCCATGGTGACGTCAGTGGGCCGCGCCGCCTCGCCCTGGCACGGTGTGAGAGCCCCGGCTAGTGGCGCGAGCTTCGGAATAAGTGGGATCCGCGTGCGCGAGACCGAGATCGCGGGTAAGGAGCTCAGCCCTGGGCAGGAGGAAGCGGGGCCGCGCGTGCGGGCCACATCCCCACAGAGAGCGAGCCTCCCCCGGCCCACCACTCCGGGCAGGTCCACTCGCATGAGGGGGCGGCGATGGCGACGGCCGGCAGCTTGCCTGCAATGCCATCCCTCGAGCAGGCGAGGAGCCCGGAGGCTACCAGATGCGAGTCCTCTTTCCCACCCTGCTCGGGAGTCCAGAGCACTTGGTCGCATTCAGGATCTAGAGTGGGGAAGCGGGGCTTGTGTCTGGGCTGGACACATTGGGCTGCCTGTGCCGCTCGACCTGCGGGGAGAAATCAGGGTGGGAGTCACGACCGTGAGGCAGGGCTGCCAAGTGTGGCAGAAGAGGACACGGCCGTCGCACCTGTCCTTAGGTAGGAGCTTCTTCCGTGTCGACCTGCTGCCCTAAAGTCTTGGCTTTTTTCTTGGCTTTTTGGCGGTTGGCACAGAAGGAAGGCAAGGGGGAGGGGGGAAAATTGAAACTTACACTTTCGTGCGTCCCTCCCGGCGTGACGCTGCGCGCTGACGTCACGGGGCTGTAATGGTGGTGTGCCTCGAGATTTTTTTCATGAAACAAGTGTGCCTTTGCCCAAAAAAGGTTGGGAAACACTGCCTTAGGCAATCACTGAAGCCCTCTTTTAAGGGAACATCTTCTGTTTTTGCTCTCCTGTGCTGTGTAGAACAGCTTCCATTGATCTAAACTCCTCTCATCAGAATTCCATGATGTGTTATACTTACTCCCTCCTTAAGTGAACCTAGAACAGGCAAGAACTGGGTGGCGCTTTCCTAAATATATAAATATGCACCCATGCACCAAATCCAAGCATTTGCAACACAGCTGGTTTTTAAAAGCAAAACTCAAAATCAACGAGTTTGGGTAGGTTGACCATTTAGGCGAAAAAGGAAAAACTAAAAACTTTAAAGGGTTTGAAGCTGTGATCCTAGGCATACTTACCTGGGAGTAAGTGAACTTAAAAAGGGATTTGCCTCTAAGCAAGAGAGGGCTAAGGGACACGGGTGGCGCTGTGGGTTAAACCACAGAGCCTAGGGCTTGCCGATTAGAAGGTCGGTGGTCTGAATCCCCGCGACGGGGTGAGCTCCCATTGCTCGGTCCCAGCTCCTGCCAACCTAGCAGTTCGAAAGCACGTCAAAGTGCAAATAGATAAATAGGTACCACTCCGGAGGGAAGGTAGACCGGTGTTTCTGTGCACTGCTCTAGTTCGCCAGAAGCGGCTTAGTCATGCTGGCCACATGACCCGGAAGCTGTATGCTGGCTCCCTCGGCCAGTAAAGGGAGATGAGCACCACAACCCCAGAGTCATCTGTGACTGGACCTAACGGTCAGGGGCCCCTTTTCCTTTAAGAGACGGCTACAAGGCTACCATCTGAAAGTACCTAAGTCCCTTTGGACTCAGTAGGGCTTACTTTGAAGAAACACGGGCAGGGCTGCACAGCTGCCTACTGAGAATAAACCTAACTTGCAAACTGCAAATAAATCAAGGAAGGAGACGGGTTCGAGATGAGAGCACGTGAATTTTTGCTTCCTCCAGGGGGAAGCAATTTTTTTCCCTCCCCTTCGTGGGAATCTCATGGGAGCAACTCATTTAGGGAGGACAGAGAGTCAGCAGCTTAACAGATAGGGGAAAAATTACCTGGGGCGGAGCTTCAGCACGTGGGAATGAAAGGATGAGAGGTAGTTCTTTTGTAAAATATAACAATAATAACAATAAAAACAACAACAACAATAATAATTGCAAGTTCCGTCCTCCCTCTCCAACCAACCCCCCCTTCCAGCAAGGCGCTATCTAACCGACAGGAGAAATATGGTAAATCCAGCCCACCCCCACCGCTGCTGGCGGCGCTCTCTCCAGCCCAGGCCAGGCCTGGGGGAAGAGAGAGGAAGCGTTTCCCGAGGCAAGAGCAAGAGGAAAAGGAGATTTCTATTAATTATCAGGAGAGCTTTCAGTTTGGGGTGGGGACCCCGACGAGCTCCATGGGTCGGGGGAGCTCCCTGCAGCAGCCTCTCCTCCCTGCCCAGCCCGCCTGCCCCGGGCGAGCCCGGCGTGCCTTTACCTCCTCGGTGACCCTGGGCTGCAGCTTCCCCCGCAGCTGGGCCCAGGGCAGGCGGTGCAGGTTCTGCAGCTGGCCCAGCACGAGCAAAGGGCGGCTCTGCGGGTCCGCCTCGCCGGCGCTGGCCTGGAACTCCAGCTGCACGTTCGCCATCTTCCTGCCCGCAGCGGAGGAGGAGGAGGAGGAGGCGGCGGCAGCGTCTCGGCTCTCGCTCCGGCTCCTCCCCGGCGAAGGCAGCGCGCCCGCCTCCTCCGGCCGGGCAGGGAACGGCAGCGTCGCCGCGTCGAGCCTCCATGGACCAGGGCACGCTACCCGCAAATAGCGCTTGCTGCTAGAGGGGGGGAAAGCGCTCTCCTATCAGGTATGAAGGAGGTGAAAGGAGCACGCAACTTTTGGAAGAGACCTGAAGGCTCTGTATAAGGAAGGGTATTTTTTTTAAAAAAATAAAAATAAATCAATAATAATAATAATAATAAATTTTTATTTATACCCCGCGCTTCCCGGTTCAGAAAACCGGGCTCAGGGCGGCTAACAACAAATTTAAAACACTTAACTGATGCAACAAAAAACACCATAAAATACAGTATAAAACGTGAACAACAATAAATTCAGAATTCAAAAATCAATTTAGGGGGGAAATCCATCCAATAAACATTAGATGATCACCAGGGCTTGACGTTTTATTATGTTTTTATATGTGCTGGAAGAGTGGCTGGGGAAACCCAGCCCGATGGGGGGGAGGTATAAATAATAAAATTATTATTATTATTATTAAATCGCCTTGGCGCCCGCTGCCCTCAAGCTTTCCGGGTTTGCTCTGGTTTGCCCCAAACTGGCGTGGGACCTTTGGATCATGGAATGTAGAATGGTATTGCTGGGAGGGACCCTGTGGGTCATCTAGTCCAACCCCCCCCCCTGCAATGTAGGAATTGCAACACGCAGCCCCCATCCAGTTTGAAACCGGGCCAGACCCTGCTTAGCTTTGGAAGTGTGCTAGCAGGTCTCTTGCTTACAGCGTGGACACCTTGATTTATTTGCAGTTTGCAGGCCTGCTTAGTCCAGCACCCTGTTTTCACAGTGGCCAGTCAGATGCCTGTGGAATACCAGGGAAGCAGAACATGAGTGCAAGAGCAGCTCTCCCCTCTGGTGGTTTCAAGCAAGCGTCGTTGGAGGCCGAGCATAGACATGCATGGTCAGTCTCCACCAAAAGCCTTATCCGTGAATTTGTCCAATCCTCTTTTAAAGCCATCCAAGTTGGTGGCCATCACCACCTCCTGGAGGAGCAAACTCCACGGTTTATAATAATAATAATTTATTATTTATACCCCACCCATCTGGCTGAGTTTCCCCAGCCCCTCTGGGCGGCTCCCAATCAGTGTTAAAAACAGTACAGCATTAAATATTAAAAACTTCCCTAAACAGAGCTGCATTCAGATGTCTTTTAAAGATAGGATAGCTGCTTATTTCCTTCACAGCCGAAGGGTGGGCGCCACTACCGAGAAGGCCCTCTGTCTGATTCCCTGTAACCTCACTTCTCGCAATGAGGGAACCGCCAGAAGGCCCTCGGCGCTGGATCTCGGTGTCCGGGCAGAATGATGGGGGTGGAGACGCTCCTTCAGGTATACAGGACCGAGGCCATTTAGGGCTTTAAAGGTCAGCACCAACACTTTGAATTGTGCTCGGAAACGTACTGGGAGCCAATGCAGATCTCTCAGGACCGGTGTTATGTGGTCCCGGCGGCCACTCCCAGTCACCAGTCTAGCTGCTGCATTCTGGATTAATTGCAGTTTCCGGGTAACCTTCAAAAGTAGCCCCACGTAGAGCGCGTTGCAGTAGTCCAAGCATGAGATAACTAGAGCATGCACCACTCTGGTGAGACAGTTCGCGGGCAGGTAGGGTCTTAGCCTACGTACGAGGTGGAGCTGGTAGACAGCCGCCCTGGACACAGAATTAACTTGCGCCTCCATGGACAGCTGTGAGTCCAAAATGACTCCCAGGCTGCGCACCTGGTCCTTCAGGGGCACAATTACCCCATTCAGGACCAGGGAATCCCCCACACCCGCCTGCCCGTCCCCCCAAAACAGTACTTCTGTCTTGTCAGGATTCAACCTCAATCTGTTAGCTGCCATCCATCCTCCAACCGCCTCCAGGCACTCACACAGGACCTTCACCGCCTTCACTGGTTCTGATTTAAAGGAGAGGTAGAGCTGGGTGTCATCTGCATACTTATGAACACCCAGCCCAAACCCTATGAATATGCACTGCGTAAAGAAGCACTTTCTTTTATCTGACCTGAACCATTCAGCTTCCTCAGAAGTTCATGAATTCTAGTGTTACGAAAGAGGAAATCATTCTTCTGTCCGCTTTCTCCAATATGAGGATCTGTTGAGGGCCTTGCATCATTGTCAGGGGCAGAAGTTGCTTGCAAAAACTGCTTTGTCGTAGTGGACCAGAGGCCCATTTAGTTCATTCGGAGACCTCTGCAAAGTTGAAGACCAGGGCATGAAGGTGGCAGACACACCCACCCACTCCTCATGCACTCAGGGCTGATTTCCTTAAGAATGGAGAGGTTTGATCTTGCAGTCCATGGGACTCTCAAGAGTCTCCTCCAGCACCATAATTCAAAAGCATCAATTCTTCGGCGTAAGGTAAGCCAGCCTGAGCTTTATGGCTGAGTGAAGGTGGATGTCCCTGGTCTAATGCCCACCCTATCTTGTTCCAGAGACCAGTGCTTTGGTCAAGAGAGAGTAAACTAGGACCATTCACTTAGGTCAGGCTTCCTCAACCTCAGCCCTCCAGATGCTTTGAGACTACACTTCCCATCATCCCTGACCACTGGACCTGATAGCTAGGGATCATGGGAGCTGTAGGCCAAAAACATCTGGAGGGCCGAGGTTGAGGAAGTCTGACTTAGGTCCTAGTAACTGAATGAATTATTTTGCTGCATTGACTTCTTAAGATTTCTCCTCTAACCACTGCACCACTCTGCACCACTAAATACAAGATGCAGTCAACTTCTGTTCCTTCCGTGTTCTTTAAAAAAGGGTATATTCCCTCCTTCACTTTTTTTCCTACGTGGAAAGGAGAAAGAGCAGTCGTCTGTCTCATGAGACAGCATGGATAGAAGGCTACAAAGATGTCATGAGGACTAAAAGTTAATCGCCTGAACTTTTTGTAGCTGAGAGATGCATTGTCTCTAGCTGCAGAAGTCGTGTCTGTTTATAGTCAGTCCAGAGTGAAAAGGCATATGTGCAAGACATACTAGGGCAGGATGGCGTAAGAACCAGTTCCCCAGAAATCAAGAAAACATCTGAAACTAGTGCACTCCTGTTAGACCACAGAGGCTTTGGGCTCACACCTGTTGACAGTAGAAGAGTTTGGATTTGATATCCCGCTTTATCACTACCCTAAGGACTCTCAAAGCGGCTAACATTCTCCTTTCCCTTCCTCCCCCACAACAAACACTCTGTGAGGTGAGTGGGGCTGAGAGACTTCAAAGAAGTGTGACTGGCCCAAGGTCACCCAGCAGCTGCTTGTAGAGGAGCGGGGAAGCGAACCTGGTTCACCAGATTACGAGACTACCGGTCTTAACCACTACACCACACTGGCTCTCCATAGCAGCTCCATAAGGTTTTCTGCACTGTTAGGAACAGCAGTTTGGGAGAAAAGCCAAACTAGCAAGATGCTAAGTGGAATGATGTTTAAGACAGGCAGAAACCAAGCAGACTGGGGGAAATTTAACGTATGGATCCTTTTAATAAGAAGCTATGCTAGCTTTCTTCATATGCAGAAGGTCCTGAATTCAATCTCAGGCACTTCCAACTAAAAATGAACCCAGTGGCAGGAACCGAGAAAGATCTCTGGCCCCAATACTGGAGAATTGTGAGCCAAAATAGACAACAGCAGGGATAAATGGGCAAAGAATCTGACCTGCTATAAGACGTCTGTTCGAGACGTTTGCGAGCCACTAATCTAAGAGGATTTTCAAGGCAATTCAACATTTCGCACACCACACTGGAGATTTGATGGTTTATTCATACATTACAAATTGTTTCACAGAAGTGGAAGAAAATATACTGTACATAGTTGGGCAAGACGTGAGGTCCCTTCTGTTATATATGGCATAGATTCAGGCAGCAGTTACAGTATACGGCCATGACAGCAATCAACACTGGCTTCTGCTGGAGTTCAGACACAGTGGGGCATTGAAGAACAGTCTCTTCCCAGTAATGTTGCTGCCTCATTGTTTCTTGTAGGGTGAGCCACAGAACTGGACATTCACTTTGCATGCAAAGATTGAAATGCAAAAAAGCCTGAGAGTCTTCTTAAGTTATATACAGGATTTTGTACAGGCAAGGTTTCTCTCATTACTGTAAAAGGATCCGGGCAAGCTTTGTACAAAGCACTGGAACCTGGGCTGAGGAATATTTCCTGTACAAGGTTTGTACATAAGCTTCCCTAACACTGGAAAAAAGTTTCGGCTGTGCAGAGCTCCAAGTGTGGTTCTGGGATCAGGATGAAAATGAGAGTGAGGTCACAAAAGAGTTGTGGAAGAAAGTATGCCTGAAACAGACAAAAATGGCCCGTATCTGCTCTGAGCTAGGATGCTTTCCCTTAATGTTATGAAAACAAAATTAAGCAAGCCTTAAAATGTAAGGGATGCTTCATACACGTTGGTCTTCTATAGTATTCTGTGACTATTATTTCTTCGTTAAATAAAGTACATGGCAGTTCCGTCCTTCACGGAGGCACAAATCTAAGCAAGTTTAAGATGTATAGTTTTTAATATATATATATTAAATGCCTGGAAGAACACCCAGCAGAGGTTCTCAAACCTTGCCCTAATAAGCATCTGTAAATGGGGCTTTCCCCATTTTATCCTCTCTCAATGTTAAAAAGAGGCAGACCCAGCAGATGACATTTATTTAGGTTGAAAACGGATGTAACATTGTAAACATGGCAGACGTAATTTGAAATCACTTGCGCTGCCCTAAGAGCACATTTTCCTCTCTGCACCCTCTTAAAAATTATACCATGAAAAGACCAGTTGTGATGGGCATCTATTGGCCAGTGTTTATTACATCAACAACATACCATCTCTCTGAAACTTCAGAGCAATTTTGAAACTCTTTAAAAGAAGATTGATTTGTTTTAATAATAAGAGTGAAGGACATATGTACATACATGTAAGCACACATCATTTAATGATTAGGGAATATGTGATCCTGACCTCACCATTTTTAGATATAAAAACGGAATAGTTTCTTCTTCTTCAAAGAACAATATTGTTGAGGCATAGCCAAGGAGATACATGAAACATTGCAGAAGTTTAGAGAAAACATCCTATAAAAGTTTATGATGTCCCCTTAACTGTACAAAGGTCCACAAAAAAGAGGCACAGCCACAATCAGGCATGAAAATCACTGTCAAATCTCTGCCAATTCATTTGTTAATCTTAGACTTCACTGTTGTCTCCCTGGTCTTTTACACCCATCCACTGTGAACTATAAGCCTACTGTACTTGTCTTACCAATGTCACACTTGTGTTACAGTACCTAGAACACGGCTGGCATGGAAGAAAGCATGTTAAAAGCGGTAGAAAATGAGTTCGACAATGTTACTCAATTTCAATAAATAAATAATATTAAATAGAACTTTATTCCTCTTGGACTACAGTCATCTGACACAGAAACTATGATGGATGAACAGAAGGAACCTCAGGGCTGAAACCCCTTTGGAATGTACATATCTTACATTTGAGTCCTCAGAAATTGTCCCAATCAAGTTAATGGTTCTCAGAGCAATTGAGGATTTGTGTTAACCTTCAGAAAACAGAGCGCACTAGACATTTACAAATGGGTAAAGTACAATATACAAATAGAACCTCAGAAGGATTTCCCAACAGGCTTGGGAAGCTCTGCTGGATGAAGATAAGATTTTGTTCTAGTGTCTTGAGAGATAGGCCTACGCAGGGCTGTGTCTTCACGAAAACAAGTAAGTCCCACACACATTTAAATCCTGCATCCACAAAGATGCCCTTCTTCTCCCCACACCTGATCTGCCTTGCTTTATCCACATTTTACCATTTTAAATATTAGTAACTTTGCTCAAGCTTTCTCCCATATGATTTACTTTTTTACCCCCTTCCTAGCTTCTACAGCCTGTTATTTTATTTTATTTTTAAAGGAAAAAAGAATCTCTGAGTGCTTGGTTTGCTTTTTAGGCACTATATATGAAACTGAAGTTAAGCAAAATTTGCATCCATTTACTTTGTATGATTTATTCTGCGCCAGATATGGCATCTTTTTTTTTAATAATCCGACATTTTTAGGCAGGATTGGTATGCTAACAATAATAAAGCCTTTATCAGATGCTCCCCACCTGGGTTTTGTTCTGTGACTAAGTGGACAAGAAGGAGTTGCTGTAAAACAGATTCTTGCAGAAGGGAAACCTAAGTGCCCAGATGTGAGACTTCATATTATAACCATGAAATGATAAGACTCAAAAAGCACATGCACAGCTCTAGGTATACTAAAAGCACTGAGTTGCATTCAACCGATTATTAATTTTAAGTTAGCAATGCCTGTTAATTTAAACAAATTTGCTCTGAGTAGGCCTGTCATTAGCTTGCATCATTCTTCACAGGGTTCTTTTGAGGATGGCAGTGAAATAGATTTAAAACTGCTACCCCCAAAATAAGCTTGCTGCCCACTTTTCCCTGTCTGTATTTATAAGCAGAAGGCTTTGAATTTTAAGCCAGGCAGATGAATTAAAAGCGGTCCGCAATCATACATGCCATTTGCCAGCTATTGTTGCGACAGCGTTTCATGTATTATTCTGCAACCCCGTGGCTGGAGAAGTTATTTGTCGTTCTTCCTTCTGGCCCATCAGTGTTTGGATTTGAGGAACATTTCAGCAATTCCTGGCTGCCTTTCAGAGTTTGGAAACTGAGTCTAAAGTACATGCAGTTGCATTGGTTCACATTCATCTGCTGTTAGCTTAGTCCTCATTCTCTCTGCATTGTCCAAGCTTAGAGACTGTACATTTCTTGAAGCAGAAAGCTATTCGTTTATTCCGTAAGCCAGCAGCCACATCGAGCGTGGGAAAACAACAGTCCAAGGGGCCAAATGCACCTCTGTCTGGCCCTTGGAACTACCCCTGGGGCATACCTCTCACTGCCTTGCTTCACATCCAAGTGCTTTTGCAATTGAACATGGACAATGCCTTTTGCTTGCCTGGGTGGAAAATAAAGTAGCCAACTGTACAAAGGGTAAAATTTAAATTTGTGCCCTTGCCTCTTACTGCACCCACTTTTGACATACGGCCCTGGCAATGTTGCCCAGTAGGAAGCAGAGCTTTCAGGCAGAAAAAAAGAAGATTCTTCGCCCCTAATATACATGAACGGTGCTATATAAAATGATACTCTTATCAATGCTGGCACAGTGGGTCACATTATGGAGAACTTTTGTACAGGCAGACACTAGTTGTGTTCTAGGGTTCGCATTGACAGTAGCAAATTGTTTATGGACCATTTCAACACCATCATGTCAAATTTGGGCAAAGGAAAAAAATGAAGGAACTAGGAAGGAAGAGAAAGCACTATGTTGGATTGTTCATGATTTTAATTTAATTCATAGGTTGTAAACCTGTGTCCTGGCTACACCAATTCATCTAAGACTGATATGGCTATGGTTGCCATATTTCAAAACACAAAAGTTTTTGAGCTATTTTTAAGGAAATTCGCCAAAAACTACACTTCCAACATGGGTTGCCATATGGCTGGATTTCCCCAGACATTTCAGCAATTTCCGCCTGGGCACTGTTTCCGATGACCAAATCCTGCTTATGTCCGGGAAATTCCGGGTGTATGGCAATCCTAGATAAGGCTTAAGCTAAACAAAAATCCCCACCTGCAGAAAACTAAGCATCAAAGAGAAAGGTGCAAATCTTGCCTTCTCCCTAGTATCTAGCTTTCTATTTTTGGAGATTTTTTGTTTAATAGAAAGAAGCATTCAATCGTGTGAGCCACTCCCTTATCTCCTATGGTTAGAAGTGGTATAGTCCAGACAGAGAATCAAAGATGGAAGAGTTCAAAGCACTATCCAGTTAAACGTCCTGTTCAATCAACCGAATAGTTCCTCATAATCCAGGGAAAAGGTGACAAGTTGGTTGTCACAGGGTTCTTTCCTGGGCCCGTTGTTGTTCAACATCTTTATAAATGAAGGAATTGAGAGGATGCTCATCATATTTGCAGATGACCCCAAACTTGGAGGGGTAGCTAATGTCACAGAAGATAGAATTGGGATCATTAGGTCATTAAGATGACCTTAGCAGATTGGAGAACTGGGCCAAAATGAATTAAACAGGGACAAAGGTAAGGCTGCACACTTAGGCAGGAATATAAGATGAGGGACAAGGAGCTAGAGGTCTTAGTGGACCACAAGCTTCATGAGTCAACAGTGTGATGCAGCAGCAGCAAAAAAAAAAAAAAAAGCTATTCCGGGTTGCATCAACAGAAGTATAGTGTCCAGAGCAAGGGAAGTCATAGTACTGCTCTATTCTGCCTTGGTTAGACCACACCTGGAATATTGTGTCCAATTCTGCACACCACAATTTAGGAAGGATATGGATAAGCTGGAATGTGTGCATAGGAGGCTGACCAAGATGATCAAGGGTCTGGAAAACAAGCCTTATGAGGAATGGTTGAAGGAGCTGGGTATATTTAGCCTGGAGAAGAGGAGACTAAGAGGAGATGATAGCCATCTTCAAATATCTCAAGGGTTGTCACATGGAAGATGGAGCAAGCTTGTTTTCTCCTGCTCCAGAGGGTAGGACCAGAAGCAATGGATTCAAGTTACAAGAAAGGGGATTCCTACTCAACATGATGAAGAATTTTCTAACAGTAAGAACTGTTCAACAGTGGAACCGTCTCCCTTGAGAGGTGGCGGGCTCTCCTTCTTGGGAGGTTTTTAAGCAGTAGGTCTGGTACAGCTGCAACAACACCCAGCTATGAAAGCAGCAACGCGTTCCTGCAAGGTGGGCAAACTTAACTATTCACTGATGCAATTCTAGTTCCCAGCGTTTTGTGGTGTCATGTCATATATCGAATAGTCCGAAAAGCAGGAAGTACAGGCCTTGACAGCAGCCACCATTCATCACCAGTGCCATGCTCTTTAGTTATACTGCCCCATCATGAAGATGTAGCTCGTGAAGACCGGGCTCATTTTATAGCCCTATCTGATGATCTGTACGAGTAGGAGATCTGAAAGTGCTGACTTGAACACAAGTCACAGGGACAAGCCACACTGATACAGGGAGCAGCACGAGATCACGACACTGGTATGCTGCACCTCTTCATTTCAGATAATTTTTCCAGGAGCCATTCCTAGGGGGACATTATCCTCTGTTCTAACCAGCAGGCTTAATCCTGGTGTGGATCAAGGCAAGCGTCTCTTTATTGTTTCCATCGTTCTACAAAGAAATCTGAGTGGTGCTGGGGGAAAGGTGAGGTGCAGAGGGCACAGACAAGATCACAGTGACTGCAAAACACTGGCAGATATGCAACCCCACAAGCTTTAAATAAATTATTCACAAAAGGAATGGTATCTTTTTAAAAAAAAACAACAACAAAGGAATGAAGCAAAGGCCCCTAAAATTGCCCAGCACTTTTAGGATCCAGTTAAAACTGCTAAAAACTGCTCCCTCAACTGAGTTGCCATCTGCATTAGAGGAACCAGCATAGTAGTACAGCATTTTAAATCACAGCCGTTGACCCCAGTTTCTCTTGAGGCTTTTCCACAGCCCGACAGAGGACAAAAGTTCTTCTATTCAGATTCATGATTCTGATATATGCATTGGTTAGCTTATTTCATCTGATTTAAGCTACAGGTTTGAAAAACCACCATCCCTTTTCCAATTCAGTATCTGGAAGTAGGGGATGAAGGCTGTCACCACCGATGCTCACATGATAGTGGATAAAGATTTGGGGTCAGGGGGGAGGAGGAGGAGAAAAGCAAAAGATTTCCTTCCAGCTGTGGCCTTAATATTCAAATATTCCGAAATATATGTAGTAGAACAACAACAACAGTGCATAAATCAGTTTAAGGGAAGGACATGTGTCGAGGCAAGGCAGGGAGAGAAGAAGCACATTCTGGATTATTTGAAGCCAAGAAAATAATTTAAAATTTCTGTTGCACTCATTATGGTTGGGGTGTTATATTTACACTGCTAAATACCACTCAAGTCACATGATATGAATTATCTGCTGTTTTAAAAAGTGTTTCACTTCCACTAAGTCTACACAGGTCTTAAAACTGGAGGAAAACTTGTTAAAATCAAACACTTTTTACATTTAAGGCAGTTTTACCACCAACCCATAGTTTTTGGTATTGTGTCCAAAAATAAACCTAGGCAGCTCACAAAAAACTAAGATTAACCATAACATAAATGTTGGCAAACAACACTATTGGGTTCTCGATTCAACTAAATTATTATGCTTTTCTGAAACATTTCAGTCTGCAACTTAATTTTAAAGATGCATTTTAAGTGTTCTACATCCTGGATAAATAACCAGATGCCTAGTTTGGGAGCATTTCTCAAAATTCCCAATAATTTTTGCCCGCATTTTTGCAAACCACTACCTGCGCAGTCATTTAGCATGTAAAACAGAAAGGGGTTTTGTTTTTTCCTCCAGAAACATTGCACGGACCTTGCACCACCAGGGCTTCTACATTCATTCAAAAAGCAGCTTTCCAGAGTGAGAGGCTCAACCACTTGTATCAGTAAGAAACAAACAAAAAAAGAAAAGGCGGGGGGAAGAAAAGCACAACACCTCCACCTCCCAAAACGTACAAACACAGAGAAAGGAAAACATCACAGGAGTGCTACCTAGCGAAATTTGACAGCAATGAGAACAATGATAAGGACAACTACTATTACAAACAAAATGACAATGACAAGCATCTTCCGATTCTTCTTTTGGTATTGCTCAGCCTGTGGGTAAAAGAAAAGAGAATTCAGTGCACTGACCCTGGGAAAAAACAAAAACAACAGAGCAAATTTAATGTAGATTCCTCCATGTAGATACTGCAATTATTTTGAACATGCTTTCAGCAGCAGGGGTAATGTAAGCCATCACTCAAATGTATCATCTGTAACTCATGCTAGCAAGATGTACATAGTAAAGTTAAAGGGACCCCTGACCTTTAGGTCTAGTCGTGACCGACTCTGGGGTTGCGGCGCTCATCTTGCTTTATTGGCCAAGGGAGCCGGCGTACAGCTTCCAGGTCATGTGGCCAGCATGACTAAGCCGCTTCTGGCGAACCAGAGCAGTGCACGGAAACGCTGTTTACCTTTCCGCCGGAGCGGTACCTATTTATTTACTTGCACTTTGATGTGCTTCTGAACTGCTAGGTTGGCAGGAGCAGGGACCGAGCAACGGGAGCTCACCCCGTCGTGGGGATTCAAACCGGCAACCTTCTGATCAGCAAGTCCTAGGCTCTGTGGTTTAACCCACAGCGCCACCCGCGTCCCAAGATGTACATGCTGAAGAACAAACAAACCTGGGAGTTTTACCTAACAGTCATTATCTTGCTGACTTTACAACATGGTCCTACTCAGATTTTACATTGACTTGACATGTTTTATTATACAAGAACTGTGTTATAAGGAAAGAGGGCTTTTTTTGGTTTTTGCTTCAATGGGACTTACTTCTGGGTAAGCATACATGGGATTGCAGCCTAAATATATTCTGATTATATAGTGAAGTTTGCATCCCAGGTCTGATGGACCACATTTTTCACTCCACTATTTGATCCCAGCACAACCTACACGATGGTTACTCCATGCTTGCAACACGCCTAGCTCAGGCTGAGACAATTCAAGCTGACAAAAGTAAATAAATGGAGAGAGGATCCATTTTGCAAAACAGGCTTCCTCAAGAGTTGCAGGTGGTGCAAGTGCTATCAAAAAGTCGTAACTTAACTTTCAGGACTGACTGATATGTCACATTAAGCCATAGCTTAAAACGAACCATGGTTTAATGTTGCTGCATTCCTCCCTTAATGCCAGGAAACAACCCACAGCCCTCGCTTGTTGTGATGTCTCGACACAGGCTCAAAGTTCTTCACTTATTGCTTCTTGTTTGCTTGAAGAAAATAAGCTACAAGCCCAGATTCAGACCCTGGCTCGTTTCCCTGTAGGCACCGTGACAGGAGGAACACAGAAAGAGAGAAATGACAACTTTTCAGCAGTATGCACCAGTATTCACATTAAGCCATGTTGTTGTTGTTGTTTAGTAGTTTAGTCGTGTCCGACTCTTCGTGACCCCATGGACCAGAGCACGCCAGGCACTCCTGTCTTCCATTGCCTCCCACAGTTTGGTCAAACTCATGCTGGTAGCTTTGAGAACACTGCCCAACCATCTCGTCCTCTGTCGTCCCCTTCTCCTTGTGCCCTCAATCTTTCCCAACATCAGGGTCTTTTTCAGCGAGTTTTCTCTTCTCATGAGGTGGCTAAAGTATTGGAGCTTCAGCTTCAGGATCTGTCCTTCCAGTGAGCACTCAGGGCTGATTTCCTTCAGAATGGATAGGTTTGATCTTCTTGCAGTCCATGGGACTCTCAAGAGTCTCCTCCAGCACCATAATTCAAAGGCATCAATTCTTCGGCAATCAGCCTTCTTTATGGTCCAGCTCTCACTTCCATACATCACTACTGGGAAAACCATAGCTTTAACTATAGGGATCTTTGTGAAATCATTGTCCAACATTGCTCACTTTAAGCTGATTGCATCCTGTTCATCCTGATTGCATTCAACTACCTGTTGAAACCCCATGAAAAACAGACTGCCATAGAAAGAGACACCTTGCCTCTACCTGGTCTTTCATGGCCGTTCCTAGACAGAATCAGTACTGTACACTTTGTGCTTACCTTATGTAGCTGTTTCAACCCTTCTTCTGTTTTAACACATGATTGTTCAACATTGTAGTCAATCCTATCCAGAACTGTACCCTGAAAAGAGGAACGCACGCTCATTATTAAAGGGATATTGTACAAGAAATCAAAGGGTGGTGGCTGGCAAAATTTGGGTTGGGCCACGATATTTAAGCTTTCTGTTTTCATCACAATAATGCTTCTGCTGCAGGTATTTAGGAAAGTGTGTCATTACACAGAGTGGCATTGTATCCACCTCTATAGAAAAATACACCTGTTGCTCTGTGCACATCTATGGGCAGGGAAGGAGCTTCAGTGCAAGGGAGCTTCATATGATGCAAGTAACATAGCAGAACCTTAGAGACACATACCTGTTCCACTATCATGGATCCCAAGTCCCTAAAAATTTCATTGAGATCAGAAATGGACTGCACAATTTGTCGGATTTCTCGCTCCCGCTCTTCCACCAACACTGTGTTTTGTTCCACTAATACTAGCTGGTCATCTGTAAAGCCCTTATTTAAAAGAAAAGAAAAGATATTGAGTGTAAATAGTTGCTAATATCCCACAATTTTACAAATACCAAAAGCTCATTCGTCTTTGACAAATTCTTATTCTCTTTTGACCCCAACCTACAACATATCACCAAACTTTTTTTAAAAAAAAATCATACATGTCCATTTTCTCTCTTTTTCTTAAAATAAATAAATAAAATTGCAATGGTGATATTGGGCCAGCCCCGCTCAGGCCCAGGTGTGACTCACTCGTGGGTCCCGACTAAGAAACCAGTAGAAACACAATGGTTTAAAAATCCAGAGCAAGCACATTTTTTTTCTTTCAGAACCTTTGGCAGAAAGGCTGGCGAAAGATCTCAGTTCCCTGGAGCTGATGGGAGGTGTAGTTGAGCAACACCTGGTGGTGCCAAGGTTCCCCACACCTGCTATACTAGGATGGCCTGGTTGTTACAAATGGCAACTCGTTAACTTAAATCTCTTTCCCCACCACCAAAGTCAGGGACACATAGAAAGATCAACTGCCAAACAGATAGCGGATTGCCATTCATTTGTTTTTAGAAACAACAATGCTCCGTTTGTTCTACTGGATGAAAATTAAAATACAGTGGACGCTCAGGTTGCAAACGTGATCCATGCATGTCGGGTGATGGTGTGGTTGCTCGAGAGCAAACAGGCAAGACTCCAACCTGTCTTTTCCAGGCTTTATTATCTGTACAAACTATTTTACAGTGCAGAGCATGGCGAGTCCATGTCTGCTCTGTCGCTAGCAGAATCTGGGCGTGGGCGATCCTTATACCTTCCCCAGCATAACAGTCGTGTGACCCTCATCCTTCTCCTCCTCTCTCTGCGCGCAAACCTACTGCGCAATGTGAGCGTTGGCAAAGGGGGACTTGCTGTTGGGATTCGCAGGATACTGGATAAGTCTGCAGGCTTCAACAGGATGATGCAATACTCTGCTGGGTCAGAGTGACTCAGCAGGAGTGTGATTAGTTTGATTGGCTATCACCTGTTTTAAAAGGAAAGCCTGTTTAACAGTGGGTGTGGTGGTTGTGCTGTAGTGTGGTGGTGCTGTGGTGGAGAGTAATCGTTTGTAAGTACTCTGTATGGACTGTTTCTTTTGTAAATGCCTGTATATAGCTCACATTAAAAAAGACTGCACTGGAAAAACCTGGAACTCTTAGTGTTTCGCTGAAAGCGCCGCGTGGAATACGCAAAACTTGCCTCCCCTCCCCTTTGCTAAGGCTCGGTGTTGAGGCTCTCCCTAGCATCTTCTGATCTCTGCGCCCCTTCCCCACTGGAGGCGGCACTTCCCTCCTCGCCAGAGAAAGAACTGCTTCGCAAGATCTTCGGGGACTCCCTGTAACACAACTGCCCTTCCACCTCTTGCCTCTGAGCTGATGGCAGGTCCCTAACAATGTGGGATGCACGTTCGCAACCTGCAGCATTTGCAACCCACATCTGCACACACATGGGTTGCGATTCAGCGCTTCTGTGCATGTGCAAAGCGCGATTTAGCGCTTCCGCGCATGTGCGACTGCCGAAACCCGTTCTGGTACTTCCGGGTTCCGGCGGTCCATAACCCGAAAAAACGCAACCTGAAGCGGCTGTAACCCAAGGTATGACTGTACCGCCTTTTCAAATACAATCATTATTCATCTTTAACAGTTCCTGCACTTACCCGATCGTATAGTGTTGTGTCCTCACCATCATCCATAAGGGGAACTGAAGTGTCAAAGAAATGTTTGGATCTTTCTTCTCGATTCTTCATACCTGCAGGAGCAAGAAAAAAACCCTGTGACTATAAATGATGCATTTATTAAAGCGTACTCGGCACTGCTTAACAAATGCAGACTTTGGTAGGTTGAGAAATTACCCGTCCCTGTTCCCCAAAACTGAAACAGAAGTGGCGACTGTGTTTTACAAATAAAGGAATATTTCTCATCTGCTTCCTCCAAGAGCCCCAAGAAAATAGCCATAATCTAACCAACCCTAACAGGCTTATTAGTGCTAGTTACCTAATGAACATAGCGCCTAGTAGGAAAGGAGCAAAATTAATCTAGCTCAGTATTAAACTAATCTAGCTCCTTACGTTTGAGATAGTCAGACTGCCCGTGCCTAAAGCTGGTAGACAGGTCCTGAAGGGACTGCGCTAAAGAAGACACAACGTTCTTCAGAAGCTGCCGCTCTTGGTCTGTGCAGCTTCGAGACTTGCTGTGTAACGTCTGGACTGCTCGCTGACACCTGTGGAACAACTTGTGGGGGGAGACAGAAGAGAAGAAATTTCTAGTAGCAGAAGAGCCCTTCTATTTGCACAACTCTAAAAAAAAACAAAAACCAATTAAGAAATTAGCGTTCTAACTGAAATATTATTATTCAGCTATCACTTACAGAGTTGTATGAATGTGCAAATATTTTAATGGCTGGACCTAATCTATGCTTACAGTAAATTGTGTGTGCTAAGTCCCTGGTTATTCCCATTGTACAATGGTGGAAATGAAGTGGCTGGGAATGTCTGCCTAAATCAAAGAGAACCAATCTGTTTAGTTCTCTTGAAGTTGCTAGCCGCTCTTTGGGACATTTATCAGGTGCCTTCTCCACAAAAAGCTACTCAAGGCACATCACTTTAAAACAAAACAAGACCACCATATCAAACTCCTGTATAAAAACATTACTCGCCCAGACCTTCCAAAGCCATTAAACCCATGCAAACGGTGAGCAGCAATAGCAGATCACAAAAACTAGAAATAACAAAGTCAATCATCAGAATCAGCTCAATATTAGGAAAGGATTTCCAGAGCGGAAATCTCTTTGCAAACTGACAAGAACCAACCAGAGAACAGGTTGGAAAGAAAGCTTCCTTAAACGTAAATTCCATAAAGGGATGGCCGGATTGAAAGAGACCTTGTTCTCTTTCACCTAAGCAATTAATGGCTCAGAGGAGCATAAAGCCTTCTCTGCAGATCTCAGGCAGTAGGAACAACAGGTGAACTCAGACCACTATTTGCCACACGATAAACTTATCATAGTGCAGTAATCACTTAGGTGTTTTGTGCAAGTAAATATTTTAAGTGCAGTTGTTGCACAGATTTTGCTAATTTCCCTAAGCAAGAAAGATTTGATTGATTAAATTTGTCATTTGCTTTATCTTGCCCAGGGCAAACCAAAGCTACTTGTAACCCACTTCAAGAGCTCAATGAAACTATTTCAAGGAAGGTAAACATAACAAATAAATTAAACAAATAAAGCAACCTAACCTCTGAGCTGCAGTAGCAATTTCAGTCACTGCCTGGTCGAAAAATGAAAACACTAACAGAAGAACTGAAAAAGACACCGAGACTCATTTATGAAGAGAAACCCCCTCATGGGCACCTGTGTAATTTCTTGGGTAGTTATTTCTATTGCGTGCTCTTCTTCACTGCTATCATCCAGAGTTGGCCTGTTTAAATGCTTGTCATGCAGACTGGCTAATTCTTTCATCTTCTGTTTTATCCTGGAGACCTCATACCGGATCTAAAAGAGCAATAAAAATTAGGGCAAATTTAGTACGATTCTGAACAACAGCAGATAAATGATGGGACCATTATTAAGCAAAATCATATTTGCTATCCACAGTAAATCACTCCATTTTTGCCTTGTGCACACAAGCATTCTCTTAGCAACCTTTCAGGCATGATGCTTCAATTCAATGACCAGAGGAAAGCAAGTCTGGCTTGAGTTTAGACCAGGGGTTGGCAACCTAAGGCCCGTGGGCCGGATGTGGCCCAGTTGCCTGTGGATGGTCCGGGAATCAGCATGTTTTTACATGAGTAGAATGTGTCCTTTTATTTAAAATGCATCTCTGGGTTATTTGTGGGGCATAGGAATTTGTTCATTCCCCCCCCCCCCCAATATAGTCCGGCCCACCACAGGGTCTGAGGGACGGTGGATCAGCCCACAGCTGAAAAAGGTTGCTGACTCCTGGTTTAGACCATTCCTCCTCCATATAATTGGTGGGTGGGTGTGTTTGTGTGTGAGAGGAGATGTCAAGGGCTATATTTGGCGACAACTAGTCCTACTTACTTCATGGTCAAGTGACTGCATCATTCCAACCTGAACCCAAGATGTGTGTGTGTGTGTGTGTGTGTGTGTGTGATAGCCACAGCCAAGCCAGCCCCCAGCCCCTCTAGGATTAGGAGATCAAGGCTTTCAGATCCAAGAGAATAATTTCCAACAAGCTCAAGTCTGAGATCTAGAAACAGAAATCAGAGCAGGACTATGCCGATGAACTAGTAAAACAGTTTTCAACAACTACCATTAAGTTCCAGGCAAACAGAATGCCATAAGATATCTTGAGGGGGTGACAACATCTGCTGCCCCTAAGAAATGGAAGCCACAGTATAGAGGACAGTCTTCTGCAAAGCAGCTAGGTGCGGGGTTTTTTAGCACACAAAACCTCCCACTCTCCTTTAAAGTTTAAGCTTGTTTGTATGCCTGTAAACTTGTGTAGGTTACCTGTTGTTACTTACAAGACCAGGCACCTGATGGTACTTGATCAGAGGCAAAGTTTTCCCCAAAACCTTTAGTAGTAAAATTGCCTATATTTTTAAGTTGTTCTCTGACCCTGAGAACATCTTGGGAAAGCAAAGCAAGTGGCTCCACTTGTTCAAAAATTTTCTGAACTTTTTTTGAAAGGAAAAAATAATTTTGCTGGCTTCCTCACTGGCAACACAAAGCACACCTCCTTTGCTAAGCATTCATGATGTGAAATAAGCATCACTGCTGCTGATTTGATGGTTTTACAATCTGGTTGCAATACGTTCCTACTTCAAGGGTGGTATTCAACTAGCTGACCTACTGAAATTAATGGACCGACTTAGTAACGGACATTAATTTTCAATGGGTCTACTCCAAGTAAAATTTAACTGAATACCACCCCATGTCTTTTCAATAACTGTGGATTTCTAACTTTTGTGTTTTGCCCTGAACAATGGAAGAGCTATATATAAATTAAGTGAACTAGCAGATATTAAGAAACTGCTGCTTTCCCAGAAAGACAGCTGCACGTTAAGTTGCACCCATGGCATGTAAACTCACTTCTTCCACTCCATCAATCCATTTTGGAGGTAGCCTCTTAGTTACACAGATAGCTGCTTCAGGGTCTAAACTGATCCCCGACACCAGTGCCATGCGGTCATCTGCGAGCTGTAGAAAGTATACAAAGAATGGTTAGTTTATCAGATTACAACCCAGAGTAAAAGGCCAAGATCCCTTAACTTTAGGCAAAGGTGTTTCTGGGAACTCGCAGGCTTCTTGAACTCTTAGCAGTGGTTCTCCAAGAAGAAAGCCAGCTATGGCAGAGAAAGCTTCCCTGGCCACCTTGCCCGTCATTACTGATCATTCCCCTGCAGTTCAGATTTACAGAGAAAAGCTGGATGTGGTTTTGGACACGTTCTCCATTCATGCAAGGCCTAAAAGCCCTGGCCAGCATTTTTATGAACCAAGTGTGCACCTCAGACATATTCCTTTTCCCCTGAACTGTTCCTCTGCAGTTAACAGAGGCAAGCAAAAGGTTTCTCAGTAGACAAATTGGTGTGGGAAGGGTTCTCTGACATTACAGTGAAAACCCATCACTTTACAGTAAGGATTCAGGCTTTGTACCGGGTACTTAAAACATTTAAACCTCTTATGAGCCAGCCATCGCATTCATAGCTTTTGCAAATTATCAACTCCCAAACAGTCAATACATTACCCTTCCTGAGTAAAGGACCCTGCATAAAAAGAAGCCAACTTTTTTATATATAAAAAAATATCTACCCAAATCAAAAGTTGCGGGTGGCCAGGAGAATGGGACAAAGAGGAAACAGCATTCAAAGGGTGGAAAGGCTTGTCCCATCAACTAACCAACATCCACTCGTGGCCACCTATTGTCAGTTTAATGCCACAAAGGGCTACTGAAGCAAAACAAAGGAAAATAAAAAGGATTTGGGTTTTCTTTTTAAGTACCACCTTCCTGGTTATACATAGGTACTCTGTAATAAAAGGAATGCAAGCTTAACACATTCAAGAAGGTTCTGAAGGCTGCCATGGGGAAGGGCTGGTATCTCAGTGGTTAGAGCATTTGCTTTGTGTTCCTTGAAGGCCCCAGGTCTGATTTCCAGGTAGATCTGGGAAAGCATCTGGTCTGCTCTCCTAGACAGCTGCTATCCTAGATAGAGATAATACTGAGCTGGATGGACCAGCAGTCTGACGCAGCTTCCTGGGCTCCCAAGACTGGGAGCTACTAAAAGGAAAGCTTTGTCTTGGTGTTTTCTTTTCAAAGATGTTATGTCCTCATTCTAAAGACATGCATCTCTCTAACCGTGGGCAGAGGGTTTGCTTGGATATGCCCAGTGGGCAACACAGTCCTGGCAGCTCTGTTTAAGGACACCTTTCCCCACCCCAAATCAAAGATCTTTTGTAAGTGTTGCCTACATTGTTCTACCTAGCCTGGCTAAAGCCAAGAATTTTAAGTATGCATTTGATCTAATTTGCGCATTTTGTAACCCACCTCAAGCCTTCAAGATGGTGCAGGCCTGAAGTCCAATTCTCTGTCCCCTCAGTAAATAGTCATAGTGGAGGAAATTGAAGCAGAGGGAGAGAGGAAATCCCTACCTTATGCTCCTAAAGAAGCAACAGGCCTAAGAACAGAACTTCACTATCCGTCTCTGCGATATAATTCTGAGGCACTGCCTTTCCAGCTAAATCCTGTCTACTTCCTCTCTCTAGGCATGGCTGGCTGTAGGTCGCTCCTGGCAAAGCAACAAATGGAAAGGCATTGTTCCTTCAGGAAGCTATACAAAAGATGGGGAATTTTGCTTTTAAAATTAAAGGAAGTGCCGGATTAAGATATCCTCAAGCAAATATGGTGCTCGACATATCACTTTAAAACTGTAAATTAGAAACATCTCATTTTGGTGGGAGGGGAGTCTAGGAAACATTTTCACAGAACTCGGCTGCTGAAAGCGATTTCACAAAACGCAGATACCGTGTGCAGTTCACAGCTCACAACAGCACCATTAGCTTTAATGCCAAGTGAGACCTATGTCTTCCAATTTATAGACATAAAACTTAAGAGACGTTGTACAAAAACTAGACTCTGGGTTTCTTTCATTCCCAAATGAAAACACCAATTGGACATTATTTTTAAACTCTGTTCGCATGCTGTACTTTTATAAACCATCGAGGGAATGCTGGGGGGACAGGGGTGATTTCTATTCTACATTTCCCTTTCACAAGGGAAGCAATGGCTTCAATCCTAGAAAAATGCTTAAGCTGAGCAGCTGTGACTCTGCATGGAAGAATGGACTCAGAGCTCCACTGGGAAGAGGGGTCAAAGGAAGAATGAACACTCTAAGCCTAAGATAATAATGTACAAGTCAAGTCTCAGGCACACTTGGTACTACCTGTGTTATTTTGTTTTCCCCTTCACATATTTAAATGTGAACACCTGACTAAGCATGTCTGCAGCTCTCAACCCCTGGTGAATCTTTATCTGGATTTCTTTCTTTCTTTAATCTCAATAATATTTATACTTACCTTTGGGGAGGTGGGTAGGGAGAGTAAGCATTGCAAAGAGGCCAGTAACAATGAGTTAGTTCTGCCCAGAGGTCGCCAGGGCTCCCATCTCAAAGTGGAAGCACCACAGCTAGTTGTATAATCTCTGGGAGGTGAAGGGAGCAGTTGACAGTTTTCTGACTGGGTTGTGCTGAATCTCAGGCCATGGGGCAGATCCGCAAAATGAAGCAGCATGCTTACGGAAAACATCCTGGGACAGTGCAGGCATCACCCTTCTGCACATGCTATTTCTTCCCCTGCAGCAAAACCAACACCTAGAAAACCCGTTTCCCACATCCTTGGGCCTTAAAGGATCTTTGATATAACTTATTTGGGTGCTATAGTACATTGTCCTTTCTTGAAAATAATACCAAGAGAGAAGGCAAAAAAAACCCAACAAGCCTTGGAACTCAGCCCATTATCTCACTCTTGGTATTCTGGCTGAGGCAGCCTCTCCCTCCCAAAACCCTGCTAGATCCAGCTTTCAAAATGCTTCTTTTCCTTGTAAATGGTTTTTGCTGCTTCATTTACAGTATTTTAAATTGTGCTTATTGTTCCTCAACAGAATAATGTAAACTGCTTTGTGAGGCTTGCCTGACAGCTGCAATATTCCTGCATTGCAAGGGGTTGGACTAGATGATTCTCAGGGTCCCTTCCAACTCTACTATTCTATGATTCTATATTTTTAACTAAACAAATGACAAAGCATACACACGGGGTCTTTACAAATACAGTGTTGTACAGTGGCCAGAGCAGGACTGGGGTGCATGTGGTCCTCCAGGTGTTATTTTGGACCACAACTCCCATCAGCCATGGCCATTTACCATGGTGGATGGAGCTGCTGGATGCTAGCAGCTCAACAACATCTGAAGGGTCACAGGCTCCCTATCCTTTGGCTAAAGTGGTGAGACAGAGATGGAAATTTAATTCCAAACCCATCCACGAAGCAAACCGGGTGACCTTGAGTGAGCGAGTCACTTTCTTCCAGCCTAAGGTACCTCACTGAGCTGTTGCAAGGAGAAAATGCAAGCCACCCTGACCACTGACAGGACAGAGATGTGAAACAAACAGAATAGATTTGACTATCTGTGCCATCCTAAGCA
Organism: Podarcis muralis; assembly: GCF_964188315.1. Lineage (NCBI taxonomy): Eukaryota > Metazoa > Chordata > Lepidosauria > Squamata > Lacertidae > Podarcis > Podarcis muralis. The sequence goes on along the minus strand of NC_135659.1, from coordinate 88,259,850 downwards.
AGTCCTACTAAGTCCAATGGAGCAACCCAGTCAAATGGGAGGCATATAAATAATAGTGATATTATTATAATAACTTACTAGAAAATGTGCTTAGGGTTGCAGCCTAAGATGTACTGAGTGAACCTCGGTCAGCTCCCCCCCCCCATTGGCCTTAGAAGTTTCTTGATACGATGGTCAAGATATTTTCTATCTGCGGTGGCAATCTATGTTTGAAACCTACCACAACTTCAGATCTGACCCCAAAGCAGCCCAGTTCATCGAATTAGTCAAGCGTTATGATGAATTTGTGTCTGGGTTTTTTTTTTGGGGGGGGGTGTTGTGACTCAATGGTTTTCTCCTCTCCTCTCCATATTCAATCTAAATATGAACGTAGGCTTGACCATCTCAGCATTCATGGGGGGGGAATCATTTCAGTTACATGGAAGTAAAGCATGCAAGCTAGCTGCAAAACCTGAAAAGATACAGCCCACTACCAAAGCAGCCTTTCATGCTGCCCTACAGTAACCCAGCTTTGATAGCCCCCAGCTAGACTGGTATAAGGCACATTCCCTTGACATTTTCCATGAAAGAAGAGCAGCATTAGACAAAGAGGACTATACCTCATCCAGCTCCTGTGGTGGATTGTAGGTCCCATCAGCCCCATCCATATAGGGACAGCAAAAGTGTAAGAGAGGGAAACAAAAGAACAGGACAGAGCACAGGGTACAGTCAGTTGAAGAAACAAAGGAATTTTATTGATCAACATTGCCAGTTTATCAGTGCAACAAAACAGTCTTCTAAAAGCAGTTTCGGCTTTTAAGTGGACTAGCATTTAGCTTTGTGGATAGGTCCATATATCCCCTTTTCAAATCATTTCAAATCAATTTTCTTGATCTGCAAAAAAATACACATTTTTAAAACCTTACATAACTAGCTTTTTAAAAATAATAAAAATAAAAATTAAACGCAGGTTAGAACACAGGTCCAGTGCAAACTGCGACTGGTAACGACAGTCATGTAGTCTACTCTAAACTAATTCACAGAATCTGAGAGTTTGGGGGGTATCTACACATTCCAATTTAATTAATTGCAAACTGTGGTTACCGGGCATGGCAGTGGTAACATTTAGCAGCCATGAGATGGTAGCTGAAGGGAACCCACTGAGCATTATGCACAGAGAAACATTTCAATGAACAGACTTGTGCCTATGCAACCTCCTTGCATGTAAAAATCCCCCGAGCTCAGACTGGATTTCTGAACAGAGGCGGCTCAAGAAATTATGTGTGGGTAATCCATTCAAGAAAGACAGGCATTATTCACAGAACATTGCTTGGCTATAAACTGTTTGTTCAAAACTGGCTGCAACCTGGAAAATTCCGTTTACATTTGACTCAGGCCGTCCTGCATCTCCAGCTTAGTGCTATGCGCAGTCTTCCTCACCTGCTAAGCCCAGGGAGGCCTCAGCCTTGCCTCGCAGCAGCTAAGGAAGGGGGTGCGTGATAGGACAAAGCTGAAGGTGTGGTGATAACACCCCACCCCACGGCATAAGGAGAATGAAAGAGGAAAAGAATTCTCTGGGTTGGAACCTGGAAAGCCCATTAGAAATATATGTTTGGCACATGTTTAAAGGCAAGTGCCCTGGCCAGGAGCAAGTGAAATAGCAGGCGTTGGGCAAAGGAACCTCTTTAGCCATGGACTTTGGGTCCATCCCAGCTTTCTAACAGTATTTTACTTTTTTAAAATACGTTATTAATGGCTATCTGTTAACAAATGCATCCTGCATTGGGCTAGTGAATTAGAAGTTGGCTAGTGCATTTCGGCCGTGAATTTTATCCCAATGAACTATAGCAGCCTTCCCCAACCTTGTATTTTGCTCTACAGCTACCACCAGCCACAGTCAGCACTTGGGGGGCACCAGGGTTGTGAGAGGCTGAACTACAGTCAGGGATTTTTATCTTTGCATATATATATATTTGTCAGCATGTCTAGCTTTAGAAATAAAGTGTTACAGTCAGGTTAAAAGGCTGGTCATATCACCTAGTTTGGCTATTCAGAAGGATTTAAATATACAGTTGTACCTCGGCTTCCGAGTGCCTTGGGAGTCGAACGTTCCAGCTCCCGAATGATCGAAAACTGGAAGTGAGTGTTCCAGTTTTCGAACGTTCTTCTGGAAGCCAAATGTCTGACGGGGCTTCTGCGGCTTCCAATTGGTTGCAGAAGCCACGCTTTGGAAGTCGAACGTTTCGGAAGTTGAACGGACCACCAGAACGGATTCTGTTTGACTTCCGAGGTATGACTGTAAACTCACAACAGGAACAGACAACAGCATTTACAAAAGGAAAAGAATGCAGGGTGAGCATTTCTGTTAGGAATATAACCAACAAGAGACAGGCCGGCTTCTTCTGTATTGCAAGCCCCTTGCTCAGAGCCCTGCTCAGTGCTTTGTATCAAGCAAGTCCTGTGTGACACTCTGGAATCCTGAAAAAAGGGGGACTTCAAGCACCTATCCACTGATGTCACTGTGACATCAGGTGATTGACGGATGGGTAGCACTGCCCACCTGCCAAATTTGGCATGTGATGGATTGGGGAGATAAGGATCCGACCCGCTGGCCAACTCTCATTTCCTGCCCCTCCTGTGCATCCACAGGTGGTAAGTTCCTCTTACTTAGTTCAAACTGAGCAAAGGAACAACAGCTGGCTTTGACATTATTTGAACCAGGGCCTAAAACAACATTTATTTTCTACCCACATTAGCACACAGTTTGCAAATACGATGCTCTTTTATACTTAACTAACCATTACCCTTTTGGAAAGAACCTGCATTTGACCAGGCACTTACTTTTATTATTATTATTATTATTATTACTTCTTACTATTATTAGCTTGAGACTTTACAAAGCAGAATTAAAACTGCAGATGCCCATGAAATTATAATTATAATCTGGACAAACAATTGGGAAGAAATGTCAGTGCAGTGCCAAAGTAAAGCACATTGGAACTACCCTGCCAGATGTGACCTTTGCCATTGGAAAAAAAATTAATTTAAAATGGTATAAATTTGATTTCACAAGTTGCTGGTTACAAAGCAAACTATTTACACGGTTGAGTCAATGGAATGGGAAGAGTTGAAATTTAAGTCTGAAGAACTGCCTATTCATACAGAAAGTGCATTAATGCAAAAGATGTATTTACTGCAGGCCTTTTTAAAGATATATGGATTTTCTGGATCAAATAGGAAATGAATACATAACACAACTGATCTGGTTTGTGTTGGTTACCAGCCAGAAAAATCTGCTTATTTTACAGTAAGGAATATTGAACCTCTTGGTTTAACATAGAGTTAAAGAACTGTTCATACAGAGATATTTTATTCATATTAATAGTGACTGTCTTTTTAAAAGAAGAAAACCTTTCATACTGTGTTTTTAATAGTGATTATTCCACATGCAATTTCAAACAGCAATGGCAAATGTTGCAGGATCTGGACTCAAGTTTTAAAATATATATAACTTGATCTTTTAATGTGCATGCAGTGTTGCACTCCCTGAGAACAAAACAGCCTTTGAAACTTCTATTACAGAATCCCACAATGGCACATGCTGAAAACTGCAGCAGAGAAGAGACCACATCTATTTCCCCAATTACCAGCAATTTGCCTCTTTCTTTAGAGCAGCCTTCTCAACCTTGTGCTCCCACATGTTGTTGGACTACAAATCCCATCATCCCTAGCCAGTGGTCAGAGATGACAGGGATTGTAGAACAACACCTGGGGGCCCAAGGTTGGGAAGTGATACTTTACAAGCTACCCGGAAAACATGTGTGTCGAGAAGTAGAAACCCATCTGTAGATCATCAAGCTTGACTGCAGGCACACATGTAAGGAAGCTATGATTGGCCAACTCCTTCCACTGCGTGTGCAAAATGCGCACAAGTGTGATTGTCAGACATGATGATCTATGGATGCCATGCTACACAGATGTGCTTTCACATAGGAAATGTATAACATGGGAAGTAGATCTTGATCCACTCCAATATCAAAACTTTTAGGGTTTGGGTGGATAAAGCAGGAGCTGCAATCTGTTCAACAACATCCATCTAGAATGGTCAGCCTCAGGGAACTGGACTCTCTTCTCCAGTGTGAATGAAACAGACCACATGCCATACAATATGGCTTTTAGCTTGTGGCTCGTTCATTCATTCATTCTTCCTCCTTTTTAGAAGGGCCCTGGAATCCACAGACATTTTACAGTTTTCAGATAATGTGATTTCAGTAATGCCTGTGAGAGACACAGCTGCCCACGGTAGACAGTCAAACGAGAGGTGTACAGCAATCTACCTACTGCAGCCACCCTGGTTAAACGTGGAAAAGTGGGAACAAAGACGATGAAGGTCTCCTAAAAGGGAGTCTCAATAGGAGACAGGATGCTTAACCTTCCTGCACCTCCGCTCAATCCAAATTCCCCACAGAAAGGTTTGGTATTGCTCATCCCAGTCCCAGATTATCTGAACGCTTACTTCCTTATGATACTGTATGCTTGTTAAGACCTTCCAAGAAGTCTCTGCGCCTCACCATTATCTGAGGTTAATTTGGTGAGTACATGGACACAGGCTTCTTCACAGTAGCCAACAGGTTTTGGAAAGGCTCCCTTACGTCTCTCTTTTTAACAAATGATTATTCTCATTCCTTTTCATCAGAGTTCCATTCTTCCAACTGTTATATATTTACCAGCTCCTTAACTACCGAGCATTAATTTTGATTGACTTTTATTTTGTTGTATTATGTGTTTTTCTTCTCTTATCAGCTACCAGCCTTTGGCTTAAAAAGCAGCATGCAAATCAACATTAACATGATCTGATAGGAGGAGGAGTCCAATTCTGACCAGTTGGGCAAAGTGCATTGCAAAAATGGGGGGGCGGGGGCGGGTCTCTTCTTCAGGTTGAAAGGAAGAGGGCTTAAAACTCTTAAGAGGGGCTGCCAAAAGAATTTAGTAATAACCAAGTTAATCAATTTTTTTACATTGGCTGTAATAAATTATATAGGAATCAGGCAGTTTCCCCCCATTCTAACATACAGCCTTCAAAATAAACCATTCCCATGTGGTATAACATAGCAGTTATGTACACAAAAGTACTTGATCACCAGGGAAATGGTAATTAGGATCTTTTATTATCTAGCCAAACCCACAATAGACACTTTCTTTTAAATTACAAGAGTCTCTAAATGTCTGAAGAAGCCTATATAATTTTGTGCAAATCAGCTGGTAAGATGTCAATTTGCCTGTACTTCAAAGTATTGTTTAAAGGTATAAATTACGGTACTGGTGTTTTCTTTTAAACACATTTCTAGCATGAGGATACATTTTATATCTGGCCTAACAAAAACAGAGCTGGAGGACAACAAAAAACTATGACTGCAATCCTATACAGTGGTACCTCAGGTTACATACGCTTCAGGTTACAGACTCCGCTAACCCAGAAATAGTGCTTCAGGTTAAGAACTTTGCTTCAGGATGAGAACAGAAATCGTGCTCCGGCGGCACAGCGGCAGCAGGAGGCCCCATTAGCTAAAGTGGTGCTTCAGGTTAAGAACAGTTTCAGGTTAAGAACAGACCTCCGTAACGAATTAAGTACTTAACCTGAGGTACCACTGTACCCACTTTCCTGGGAGCAAGCCCCACTGACCTCCCTGGGACTTACTTTTGAGTGGGCATGCATAGGAAGGACTGCACTGTAACTAGGTCTAACAACATAGAACCTGCATGCAGTTTTCAACTAATTTTCAACGTGTAGAGAAACACTTGCACACCAGTTGAACACTCAGCAGTTGCATAGCACAAAACAGAACTGCTCCTTGCACTGGTGCCTCAGAGATCAGTGTAAATTAAGCTTATTTTTCACGCACTAAAGGAGAATACAATTGGGGGAAAGAGGAGAGGGCAACAATTTAATGTTTTATGAACGGAATGGTAGTGGTGTAATAATGAAGCATAAAACTGTAGCAGTAAGCTGAAAAGTAAGCAAAATCAATCGACAGAGGTGACTGATATGAAAACGCACACACACAGAGAGGGAAAGAAAAGACAGACAGACATTATAGTGGCATGAGGAGCAAAATCCCTAACCTATCCTAATTTCAGCACCAAGTTGGTGCCTGAAGATTTGATTCAGAATAAAATTAATGATTTTATTCTGGCATCTAGGAATATCTTCCTATCACATTTTACCAAATTAATTGTAACATAAAGATAGAGAAGGGAAAGTTGACCAAAAAAAAGAAATGGGTATTGGGATATATTATAGCAATTGGTTTTTTTAATAGGCTGTCTGGTCAACTTCAGAGTGCTTTAGAAAAACAGCAAGGATACTCTTTCCCCTTTAACAGAACAGGACATTGAACCAGAGTAACTTGTTCAGGAACACTCAGCAAATCAAAAGAAAGTGTAGGCATGCATTGGGAGATTCAAGGCTACACCCACTTTTAATTGCCACATTTATCTATCTAAATCAGTTCAAGTGACAAGAGACAATTCAGGCAGTACTTTGCAGAAGGAGGGGCTGCAGAAAGGGGCTGGCTTAATTGTTAATTCTCTTAGATTTCCATGGAACAAAAATAGCTGAGACACAGAACGGGAATCCCAGCAGAGTATCCAAGTGCACAACTTTATTTCCCCCCCATAAGTGAATGATTGCCATACTCCTTATTATGAGAAAAATAATGTACAGTACTGCAGAATTGGATGCCCAGAACTTGGATGGCTGGGTCAAATGTTGGGGAATTCTATGTGCGCCCAGGACAAAATAAAAATTATTCAACTGGACATCTTCCAAGAACATTAGCAAGACAAAAGACATTGGAGGCTGCCATGTCAAATAATCCCATATGAAGCTTTCAAAACTCTTAAAGAAGACTTAAGTAAAATCAGACATGTCCCAAGTCTGCAATTTGACAGGAAAACAGGGAAAGAAAAACATTCACTTCTGCATCTAAAAGCACAATAAAAATTGACTACCTGTGACTGGCTGCAGTTGCTTGCTGAACATACACTGGGAGCAAACCTAGTTTTTCTGCTTGCAAGGTGTTAACCGACCTACCATTAGAAAACTCCCTTTGCTACAACAGTTGTTTTTAATGCAGTTTCGGAACAGGGTAGTTCCTTAAAAGTCAGGGTGCCCCTCAATGCATGCAAACCCTAATAGTGGACATTGAACTGGGAGCGGGGGAGCAAACACCTATTGGAGCAAACACATTTCTTTATATACATATAGAGGATACAGGCGAGTAAGAGAGGTTGAGGAAAGGGGGGAAAGAAGACACAAGGATGGCATGCTTGCCGCCTGACAGCCCTATAACGCAGCTGGCACTTAAGAAACAGCGAAATGTGGGATACAGTAGGACGAAGGGAGACTCACCGCAGCAGCCATGCTACGTGAAGTCAGAGGGCTGGAGGAGCCGTAACTACTCACTTGCTCGGCCAGCAGCTGCCGGCTTTGGATCGCGTTGTTCCGCAACAACAAGAAGGCGTCTGTTAAACGCCGGGTGGCCATGGCTTTCTAAACCCCCCTAGGGGGAAAACACCACGCGCACACCCGGGGGGGGGGGGAACCTATCCACTGGGCCCTATAGGCTCCTCAGGGGCCCCGATCCCAACTCCGGCCCTCTCCTAGCTTCCCCTCAGGACGGAGCCCATTCAAAATCCTGCGGGGGGCGGAGAGCTTGAAACGCTCCCGGGACTCAAAGCCCCTCACTCGGTTTCCTCGGGGCACCTGCAAATCTCCGAGGAGGAGCCCCCCTTGCTTCCCCTCATGGGGACCCCGACCCCCACCCTAGTCTTGCTGAGGGTCACCTTTCCTGGGGTCGCCCCCCCCCCCGGAATCCCACCCGCCCAAAGGGCGCCTCACGCCCAGCCTCGCCCGGGGCGGACACAGGACCAGCCCCCGGAAGGCCCTTCCTCTCCCCACCCCCCGCCAGGAACGGGGAAGGATCCTAGCCCCGGCCCCCTCCAGCCCCCCACATCGTTTCCCTAGCCGGACCCGGATGGAACCCCGCCGTAACCCCGCCGCCAGCCGCGGCTCACTTCCGCATCGTGCAACGGGGACACGCTTCCCCCGCGCCTCCAGGAAGCGGCGCTCGAAAGTTCCGGCCGCGCGCCGGGCTCCTGAGGTGGGCGGGGAAGGAGGCAGAGCGGGGGAGCGGCGCCGGCCAAAGAGCTCGCGGTCGTAATGGTTCGCAAGCGAAACTTCCGGTTCCCGGTTTTTTTCGTCAGGTAAGCCGGCTAAAGCGACGCGTGGGGCGAGAAGTCGGCGGGGAGGTTGTGGATGGCGCGGCCGGCAGAGTGTTGAGACTCTTTAATGCGAGGGTCGTGAGTTCGAGACCCGTGAACTCCGGGTATAGGGCGGTGTATAAATTCAATAAATAATAATAATAATAATAATAATAATAATAATAATAATAATAATAATTAATATTCCTGTATTGCAGCGGGTTGGACTATAGGTGAGTGGAGTCCCTTGAGTGGAGTAATAAGTAGACAAGTTCCTTTGCTGAGAGGGATTGCTATGGGCGGAGGATGGCTGAAGTTTAGGAGTGGACCTCATGGAAGCTGGACAGCTGTTGGTTGGTGGGTGGAAGCTGGAGGAGCTCTCACCTGTGCAATGCCTGCAGCAAGGTGGTGCCTGTGGACATGTAAGCTGGTTCCGGTCATTAGGAACTGGTGGATATTTGTGGACTGAATCTGGGGACATGAATGTGAATGAATGGGGGAGCAAATGTGGCCCCACTGGTGACCTTCATGGATGTTGACTGCCGCTTGTTTATGAACAAGAGGTTTCGAATGTGGCCAAGGAGAAATGGTGCTTGCATATGCTTGCACGTGACGCGTAAAAGGTGAAAAGGGGTTGTGCACGTGCGTGATGAAACCCATGGAAGTTGGCAGGCTGAGTTTAGTGGAAGATAGGGCAGGGTATAAGTAAGAAGATTATTAAATTATTATGAAGTCTGTGGTGATGCTGCTGGAGAGCCTTTCCTATTCATTGTCTCTAGGTCTGAAGCCAGGAGAGATTTTGTCAAGACCACCCCACAGAAAGCGATGGTGAGAACTGCAGGGCTGAAGCAGGGCTGCTTGTGTTTCTAAATACCTCTACTGGTAGTGGCCATTCTGTCTTCAAAGGCAGGTAATGGGATACGACACACCTGAGTTGGTACCATGACACATGAAGGCTGGGCTGAGTGACAAATAAATAAGAAATAAAAAAATAAATCATTCCTGAGGTGCCCCCATTTCTTTCTCACATGAACACACAGCGATGCTGTTGCAGCTTAATAACAACAGGGAACAATATCCAGTACCACGGAAAATATACAAAGCGACCACACCAGACACGTACATGCATGCATCCCCTCATGCACTCTCTCTCACACACACTTTAAATATACATCTCTTTGTCTTTCTCAGTCCAAGTGCATCTCACAAACCACACACACACACAGATAACAAATTCATATCTCTCTCAAAAGTGCACATCCCCCTCTTTCAAATATGTGGGCACCTGCAGGAATTTTTTGGGCACTGGGGTAGGGTGGAGAGGGGCATGGAGAGAGTGGAGCTGGCTGATTTCTCAAAAAATTTTTTTTGAGAGGAATGGTATACTGTATATGTATGTTTCACTTCACAAGATTCCAGAAATGCTAGAAACGTTTTTGTTTTCAAATGAAAGCTGGGAATTATGGCTCCTGGGATATTTTTGCCTCTTTGATTAGTCCCAAACATAGTTCGTTGATGCCCAAAGAAATACTATAAAAAATTGATAGATGTGTTAGCGCCGGCGTTAACGGAGGTAATAAACAATATTCTCCAAGAGGGGAGGATCCCCAGCTCCTGGAAGGAGGCGTATATTACGTTAATCCCTAAAAACGAAAATGAAAAGGCAGATTTAAAAAATTATAGGCCAATTTCACTCCTAAATTGTGACTATAAGATCTTTACGGATATTATGGCAAGTAGGCTCAAAAAGCTACTAAACAGATATATACATAGAGACCAAGTGGGATTCATCCCAGGTAGGCAGTTGAGGGATAATGTTCGCCACGCTTTAGATATTATGGAGTATTTGGAGGCAAGACCTGACATACCAGCGGCCCTCATTTTTATCGATGCAGAAAAAGCATTCGACCGTGTCTCTTGGGAATTTTTGTTACAAAATCTTGAAAAGGTGGGAATAGGGGGCCCCTACCTGAAGGGTATCAAGGCGATTTATACAGAGCAGCAGGCTAGGTTGATTATTAATAACAATTTGACTAAACATTTCTCAATTATGAAAGGTACAAGGCAGGGTTGCCCCCTGTCACCTTTACTGTTTATTATGGTGCTAGAAACAGCAGCAAATAAAATAAGGGCGACCCCGAACATTAGGGGAATAAGAATTGGTGAGAAAGAATATAAATTAAAGGCCTACGCAGATGATCTAGTCCTATTCTTAGAGAACCCAGTTGAAAGTACTAGCAGAGCGGTAGAACTTCTGGAAGAGTTCGGCAAACTGTCCGGATTTAAGTTAAATAGGGGAAAAACCAAAATATTAATAAAGAATTTGACAGAACAGGAGAAACAACAGTTGGAACAACAGGTAGATATCAAAGTAGTAAATAAAGTGAAATATTTGGGAATCTGGCTATCGCCAAAGAATATTAACTTGGTAGAGGATAATTATAATAAGTTGTGGAAAGAAATCAAGAAGGACATGGATATCTGGCGCAGACTGAATCTATCTTGGACCGGGAGGATGGCATCGATTAAGATGTGTATTCTCCCGAGACTGCTATTTCTGTTCCAGAACTTACCAGTTATAAAAGGTACCGCCTGCTTTAAGAACTGGCAAAGGACTCTGACCAAATATATTTGGCGGGAGAAAAAACCTAGGGTGAAACTTAAATACTTGATGGATTCCAGGGAGAGAGGTGGCTTTGGCGTACCAGATTTAAGGCTTTACTATGAGGCGGCATGCCTACTTTGGATAAAAGAGTGGGCCACTCTGAAAGATACAGACTTATTAGATCTGGAAGGATTTGATCTAAGATTTGGGTGGCATGCCTACCTCTGGCAGGAGAAGGATAAAGTCCATAGAGGCTTCTATAACCATATAGTTAGAGGGTCCCTTTTAGAAGTTTGGAATAGGAAGAAAAATTTGATTGAACAGAGCACCCCTTGGTGGCTTTCACCTGTAGACATCATCAAGATAAAGAAATTAAACATGATAGGCAAAAGATGGACGTATGAGGATCTTCTAATTAAATCAGAAGAAGGGTGGAAGTTAAGATCGTTGGACGAATTGAAAGAGGAAATTAAGGACTGGTTTTACCTGCACCAAATTAATGCATTATGGAGTGAGCATAAGAAAATAGGCATGGGGGCAAATAAATCTAGATTTCAAGTGGAGATTCTGGAGAGTAATAACAAACTACTCTCCAAAATGTATAAACAATTACTGGAAAGTGAAAATAAGGAAGAGTTGATTAAAGAGGTAATGATTAAATGGAATAAAGATTTAGGATATGAGTTAGGATACGACAAATGGCAAACTCTGTGGAAGAAGGGTATGAGATTTACTGCGTGTGCTGACCTATGTGAGAACCTATATAAGATGATGTATCGTTGGTACCTGACCCCGGCAAGATTAGGTAGAATGTATAGAACAGCAGACAACACTTGCTGGAGGTGTAAAGATAAGGTAGGGACCTTTCTCCATATTTGGTGGACCTATGAGGAAGTGAAGGGCTTCTGGGGACAAATTTATGAGGAATTAAAGAAAATTTTGAAGTACAACTTCCCCAAGAAACCAGAAGCGTTTCTCTTAGGGATGATTGGGGAGGAAATAAAAAAGACAGACCAGACCTTCTTCCAATACGCCACCACTGCAGCGAGGATTTTAATAGCAAAGAAATGGAAATCCCACGAAGTACCCACAATGAGAGAATGGCAGGTAAAACTGTATCAATATTTGGAATTGGCGAGGCTTACACAATATATCAGGAGGGATAATCCCGTTAAAAAGAAAGAGGACTGGTCCAAATTTTTAAGTTATCTTGAAACCAATTTGGGAATTAATAACTTAACAGTAGATGATGCTTAACTCCTACGACATGTAAAGATAAAATGAAAATAACTGCAGAAGACTTATGTAGAATATTTAGTCCAAAGCTGAGGTTAATGGAAGTCAAATGTTTGTATGATTGGAAATTTTTCTTTTCTTTTTTTCCTTTCTATTTTCTTTTCTTTAGATGTATGTGTCTTTTCTCAATGTTTGTTTTGTGCTTTTGACTATACAATTTTTCCTTTTTTGTATGTGTAATTTTATGTGCTTGTAATAAAGTATTTTAAAAACTTAAAAAAAAAAAGAAAAAGATTCTAATGTATAAGGACTGATGTTTATAAGTTAAAATTGGTTACATAAAATGAACTAAATATAATAATGAACTAAATACAATAAGGTCAAAAATTGGGGATAAGAACTTGTTGAACCAAATAAATGAAATTGGAATACAAGAAGGGGAGGTGTGGGGAAGTTTTGGAAATATGTTACTGAAAATAAGGTTTTAACGGTGAATGTTTTTAATTTTTCCCCCTCTGTTTTTTATTATTTTGAAAATTTCAATAATTTTTTTTTTTTTAAAAAGAAGAGTACAAGTACTGTCACAAAAAAGTTTTCTGTGTGTGTTTGTATGTATGTATGCCCCGTTACTTCACAAGTCTGTCTTCCTTTGCTTTGTTTGCAGCACAGACATGACTGTAGATGGTGCTATGCAATAATGAGTAGAGAACACAGGCCTCAGTATTAACAACGCACATTCTGGGAGGCTATATAAAAACCAGAGAGAAGATTGTGGCTTGCGTGTTGCTTAACATGCGTTGACTTAACCTCACCAGGCACATCAGATTGATGTGATCTGCGGCTCTGTGTGGGGCAGCTACCCTTGGGCCTGCTGGGGAAGCTCTGGGTGTGTGTGCAAAATGCTGCTGTTGGGTTGGGGGACAAGCACAGATTGTCTCCGACAAGAGCCATACAAGCAGTAGTGTCGGCCCAATTTTGTGGAGCTCCCTGCAGAGCTGAGGCTTCCTCTCTGTTGACAAAGACCTTTCTTTTTCAGCAGTCCTTTGAAGCAAGTTGTGCTTTAACTCTCTTACTTGTGGTTTTCATTTGTTATTTAAACACTGTACTATGATTTTACAGTGGTACCTCGGGTTACAGACGCTTCAGGTTGCAGACTCCGCTAACCCAGAAATAGTACCTTGGGTTAAGAACTTTGCTTCAAGATGAGAACAGAAATTGTGCTCCGGCGGCGCGGCAGCAGCAGGAGGCCCCATTAGCTAAAGTGGTGCTTCAGGTTAAGAACAGTTTCAGGTTAAGAACGGACCTCCAGAATGAATTAAGTTCTTAACCCGAGGTACCACTGTACTGGTACATGCGTCTTTCTGCATAAGGGTTGCAGCAGTTTCTAACGCACACCAGGGCCAAAGCATTTTAGGGATTTTTAGGCTAATGCTGGTACCGTGAATTGTACCTTGAAGGAGCAAGTCACCCATGCTAGGAGACAGGCTGCCAAGTCTCTGCCTTTGGAACAGTCACAGAGGGCAGTCCCATGTGGGGCAGATGCAGTAGTCTAGCTTTGAGGGTGCAAAGGCATGAATGCTAGCTTCCGGGCTTCAATGACACGTAGCTGGATGTAAGTGATGAATTTTAAGCAGGAAAGGTAGGCCAGTTTCCAGTGAAGTTATAATGTTTGCGTCAGTGAGAAGAATAGGCTTAAACTCCTGTGCTTCCTCCGTTTGCTTCCTTTGATCCTGCTGTCTTAATTAATAACTCTGACATCCGCGTTCTCTCAGAAGATTTATCTCTCTGCATCTGAATGTTTCGCCCTGCCAGCTAAATGAAACAAGTTGATTCATAAAGCAGTTAATGCACTCGAATGTGGTCTGATGTTCTTTCCAGCAATAACAGCTCTAATCGAGGAAGGATCTCTTTTCAGGCACTTGAGCAACAACTGCTTTAAAGATGTCTTTCCAAAGAAATTAATAGCCATTGCGCATTTAAAAGTAAAAATAACCAGTGAAATAACAAAGATATTTTTAAAGTTCAGAAACACTGCATAATGTATATTTTCTTCTTGGAACTTGAGTGGAAAGAAATAGCCTGACTCTGCTTTATATTAAATATCATTTCATCATTAATCATCTTCAGGGGAGAGTGATGGAAAAAATGGGCCACTGATTGGTGGCACTTCCCCCTGTGAGCAGCAGGGGGCAGGCAAAAGTAGCTCTCCAACTTGTTCATTCTGCAAGCTTTTTATAGTAAACCTAACAGATTCGTTTGTCTGGTGCATCACCAATATTCTCATTCCTGCCTAACGTGATGAATTGATTTTCAACAGGGTTTAACTTGCCTAGTAGGAACTAAAATCTGAAACATATTTATACAGACTTGAGTTAGCTATACAAGAGGGGAAAGTAAGAAACAGTGTGACTCCCTTATGCAGGCCTGCTCAAAAGAAAGCTCCATTGAATTAGATGGAGCTTTCCCTCCAGATAAGTGTATAGAGCGGCTGTGGGGAACCTGTGGCTTTCCAGATGTCCTTGGATCATAACTCCCACCTTTCCTGAGCGCAGGCCATGCTGGCTGGGGCTGAGGGGAGCTGGAAGGCCGCACGACCCCCGCTGCTGGTGTATATAGGATCCCAGCCAAAATGAGGTAAACTTGAGTAAAATATGGCGGACAGCAGAGTGAATGGCTGCAATAAAAATATTATTAATGGCAGGGTTTAGTCAAGATTCTGTCACAGCTTCAGAAATTCGGGGTGTGGTAGCCAGGGTGAGAAAATCAAGGCCACGTTCGCACATTCCTTTAAAGCACTATGATACTGCTTTAAACAGTCATGGCTTCCCTAACGAAGAATGGAGTACTCACCTGGAGTACTGTGAATGGAGTACTCACCTGGAGTACCACAGTTCAAGAAGGACACTGACAAACTGGAACGTGTCCAGAGGAGGGCAACCAAAATGGTCAAAGGCCTGGAAACGATGCCTTATGAGGAACGGCTAAGGGAGCTGGGCATGTTTAGCCTGGAGAAGAGGAGGTTAAGGGGTGATATGATAGCCATGTTCAAATATATAAAAGGATATCATATAGAGGAGGGAGAAAGGTTGTTTTCTGCTGCTCCAGAGAAGCGGACACGGAGCAATGGATCCAAACTACAAGAAAGAAGATTCCACCTAAACATTAGGAAGACCTTCCTGACAGTAGGAGCTGTTCGACAGTGGAATTTGCTGCCAAGGAGTGTGGTGGAGTCTCCTTCTTTGGAGGTCTTTAAGCAGAGGCTTGACAACCATATGTCAGGAGTGCTCTGATGGTGTTTCCTGCTTGGCAGGGGGTTGGACTCGATGGCCCTTGTGGTCTCTTCCAACTCTATGATTCTATGAATCCTGGGACCTGTAGTTCGTTCAGGGCACTGAGCGTTCTTAGGAGACCTCCTTTCTCCTCCCATCGCTATCCAATTCTCAGACTGGATTAAGCATCAATCCTTCTTCACGGGAAACACAGTGTAGCTCTGTGAGGGCTCGGGGTTCCTGATCCCTACCTAGCCCGTTCACTCATATTCTCCCCATGTAAACCAACCCAGACTCAGCATCCATCATCAGAGGCCCTTCTTTGTGTACCATGTCATTACCGAGGAGGCAGGTTTAGTCGTTGTTTGCAGACTACCCCTGCCTCCGGGTCTGGTCTTGACCGGATGGATATTGGAATCAACAAGGGAAACCCACATGACCTGAAGGTGTTGCTGTGTAATGCTAGGTCAATGATTTATAAGACCACTGCCATCCATGACTTGATCGTGGATGGAGGACTTGACCTGGCATGTATAACTGAGACTTGGTTGGATGAAGCAGATGGGCCTGTCTTAGCTGCTGCTAGTCCACCAGGTTTCTCTTACGCACAGCAAACCAGGACATGTGGGCGCGGAGGGGGGGTTGCAGTGATTTTTAGGAAGTCACTAGCTTGCATCAGGCGTCCTGCTGGGAAGACCCAGTTCTCTGAGTGCATGTTCTGGAAGTTGGGCAATGGGGGCAGTACAGGATTACTTTTGGTGTACCGACCTCCCTGCTGCACCAAGGATTCCCTGCCCGAGCTGCTTCAGGTCGTGGCGGATGTTCTCCTGGAGACACCTAGCTTGGTTGTCCTAGGGGATTTTAACATCCATGCTGACACGACCTTACAAGGGGCTGCTCGGGACTTCGTGGAAAGCATGGCCTCCATGGAGCTGTCCCTGAATAAGTTTGGCCCAACTCATAGTCACGGACATGCCTTAGACCTGGTGTTCACCTCTAGTGACGTGGGTGATCTGACACTAAGTGAAAGTGAAACAAAAGAAGTGCCATGGTCAGATCACTTCCTGGTGCAACTGGACTTCTCTGCAACCCTTCCCCTCTGCAGGGAGGGATTTTAAATAAAAATATGAACGGGACTCCTGTGTTTGCAGAATGCTGAGCCGGTTGGGTCTGCGCGTTAGACAGCCTCGTGTGTCTCTCAACATTCCCCTCTCCAGCTGGGTCTCTCCTGCCAAGATGCAGCTTTGCGTAATTGCATCTCTGACTTGTCTGAGAGGAGCCTAGTAGCTAGAAAGATCAGGGATTAATTAGTTACATGATGTCACTGCGCATTAAAGGGAACCAGAGCACGTTGGGAGGGGATGCTTTAAAAAAGTGCTTGTTATGACTGATTGAAGTCAGGTGCCAAGAGGCTGCTCTGGCTGAAGA
Source organism: Podarcis muralis (assembly GCF_964188315.1). Classification (NCBI taxonomy): domain Eukaryota; kingdom Metazoa; phylum Chordata; class Lepidosauria; order Squamata; family Lacertidae; genus Podarcis; species Podarcis muralis. Next base: position 88,243,071 of record NC_135659.1, on the reverse strand, counting down.
AAGCAGAATGCCAAAACTCCCTCTGTCTGCAGGAGATTCCTGCTTTGAATGCAGCCGCTCTGAACTTAAAAAGCAAACCACATTTCCAGAAATGAAACAGGAGGGTGCAGGATGCAAGAGTGAGGTTTAAAGAAACTGTGGCCGCCTCATTAGGTTTTTCTGCTCTCTCTGGGCACTTCTGCACCACCTGTTTACTGAGCACTCTTCCTGAGTCGTTTGCAGGGAGATTAGACGGTGTTGGCTATTTAACAAGCATCCATACAGATTGTTTGCAGGGAGGTTAGACGATGTTGCACCAAAGCAAGAGTTATCTCACGTTTTCCTGTCATTTTCCTTCTTGAGAAAAGCCTGATCTTTGAGGGTTTGTTGTGCAAGACTTCTCAAATCAGCTATTATTGCCCAACCTGAATTTGGTGGTACGCAATTTGGATCCCACCCCGAAATAGCGACAATCAGAAAGCCTGGTTTCCCTTGGATCGGCACTTGCATATCGCCGAAAGAAAGAAGAAATGCATTACCGAAAAGAGGGGGCAGGATTTGCATATCATTTCCCTTTTCTGATTTAGAAATAATTGCCGTAATTTAAGTAGAAACACAGTGCATTTCACCATAGTAGGGAAGAGTGTGTCCAGGTGACTTTTGGGCACCTAACTGCTCGGTCTGTTGTCCAGCTGCAGGTATAACCATTGATGGGCAACTTTGAGGCCCCTCCTGCTCTCCTTTCGTAGGGTTCTTTATTTTAAAATTGGACTTAAGACTGGGCAGCCCTTCCAAAAGAGGCCTGTCCTCTGTAATGTAGGGCACATGGTCACCCTCTAGAATGTATGACTTGTGGGAGCCATCACACATCAGAAGAAATGCCTGGGACAAGCTTTCAAGTGGTCCGTCCCCCGTACCCCCCATTTCCTCCCATCTCCTTGATTCTCAACCGAAGCAGCTGTAAGTTTTGCTTTGTTTCTGCGACTGGATATGTGCTGATTTGGGCTGGCAGAATTTCAGGCAGAAGTAAACAAGCCACCCCAACATCTCCCTCTGGGCCAAGGGTTTCATATCCATATTCTAATATTATCTTGCCATTAATGATTTGGCTGCGAGGTGGATGTAGGGCAGGGGGTGGTTGACTTTGGCCAACCTAAATGGTCACTGCCGATTGCACTATATTGTGTCATCTGACTTACGAGGTGAGAGGTGACAGAGTGACATTAAGTGAAGGATTTGTCTGCCAATATGGCGACACTCGTTTCTAGGCCAGGGTGGAAAATATGATCTTTTCCTGTCCACAGGTTAAGTGGCAATGATTTGTGTGTCTCTGAGTAATGGGGGGAAAGAACGGCATGATAAATACTTCTGTGGTTCAAGAATTCAGGCTTCTCCCTCTTGACCATCAACTGAAAGCATCATTGCTCGTTTGAGAAAAAAACCTCGAGAAGCTACAGGATTGATATGGATTGTGGTTAACATTGTGTGTATGTGGAGTCAAACTTTTAAAGCAATTTCATACCACTTTAAACAGCCATGGCATCTCCCAAAGAATCTTGGGAATTGTAGTTTGCCAAAGTTGTCAAGAGTTGTTAGGAGCACTCTTGCAGGGCTGTAATTCTCAAGAGTTCTCTTTGAAGAGGGACTGATGGATAAACCACTCTAGAAATTGTAGTGCTGTGAGAGGAATATTGGTCTAACAACTCCCAGCACCCTTTACAAAGATCAGTTCCCAGGATTCTCCGGGGGAAGCCATGAAGAGATTAAACAAACTGAGGTTTGGTCTCTAGTTCTATGAACAGCAGGGCTGGCTGAAGACATTTTGCTAGGTCAAGATGGTGCTCTTCCCCTTACCATTATTGTAATCATTAAGAATGAATTTCTGTTTATTATTTTCCAACACAAAATTAATTTTACTGTGTACTATTATATTCCGTTGGAAGCTCCTGCAGCCAATCAAAAGCCACAGAAGCAGACGTTCGGGTTCCAAAAGAATGTTCGCAAACCGGAACAATCACTTCTGGGTTTGCGGCGTTCGGGAGCCAAAACATCCAAGTTCCAGGGCAACCAAGGTACAATTGTATTTTGCTGCTGTAAACCGCCTTATGTATAGTAATTTAGAAAGGCAGTATACAAGTAAAAGGTGAAATGAAATTCCCTGGACAGACGGGAATCGAGACTGGCACAAAAAACTTACTTCAACCCCAGTGACAAGGGGCAGAGTTAGAATCATGTCTGAAAGTCTTGAGTCTCCCATGGATGTTGCCCTGGGATAAAGCCACGTGTCATTCCACGCAACTGCACTTTATTGTGGCTGCCAATCAGAAAAGAATCTCAAGTCACAGCCCCAGAACAAAGTAATCACAACCATGTCTTTTCTTCGCAGGCGCTAAATAAATAAGCGAAAATCAGAATGTTAGATGGGAGGAGTGACACTCTTGCCTGCAGCATCGAAAAGAGATTCTGGCTGTTTACTCAGAGCAGAGGTGTCACATAGCAGCTGTTTGCTGTGAAGACCTGAGAACTTAATCTCCCATGTGCAATTAAAACCTTCAGAAGAGAGAGGCAGGTGTAAACGCCTCAGACATTGCTCATTCCAGGCTTGTTTGACATACACTTTTAGGAGCATGCTTGTCGAGGCAGTGTTGTGGTAAGAAAAGGGGTGTGCGGCCCGTGCAAAGAGAGGAGCAGGGGTGTGCCGAAAGGCAAGCTCTCGAGTAGCTGCTAGAAGATTAATAATAATAATAATAATTATTATTATTATTATTTATACCCCACCCATCTGGCCAGGCCTCCTCAGCCTCTCTTGGCGGCTCCCAACAGAATATTAAAAACACGATAAAACATCAAACATTAAAAACTTCCCTAAATAGGGCTGCCTTCAGACATTTTCTAAAAGTCATGTAGTTGTTTATTTCCTTGACATCTGATGGGAAGGCATTCCACAGGGCGGGCGCCACCACCGAGAAGGCCCTCTGCCTGGTTCCCTGTAACCTCACTTCTCACAGTGAGGGAACCGCCAGAAGGCCCTCGGCGCTGGACCTCAGTGTCTGGTGTCTGGACCTCAGTGTCCAGGGTCCTCAGCTGAACCATGGGGCTGGAGACACTCCTTCAGGTATACAGGACCGAGGCTGTTTATATCCAAAACGTTATATCCACGGGAATGCCGGAAGCTGACATATACTTACTCAGGTCATTCCCCAATACCTGCTGCAGTGGTACCTCGGTTTACGAACTTAATGTGTTCCGGAAGTCCGTTCTTAAACTGAAACCGTTCTCAAACCGAGGTGTGCTTTCCCTAATGAGGCCTCCTGCCGCCGATGCCCTTCCACTGTTCAGCTTCCGTTCTTAGACCGAGGTAAAGTTCACAGACCGGGACACTACGACCGGTTTTGCGGAATTCGTAAACCGAATAGTTCGTAAACAGGGCTGTTCTTAAACCGAGGTACCACTGTACTTTTGAGACCCATAAACTGGAAATGCCTGGGATCTTCTGCCTTCAAACCACTGAGCTATGGTTTGCTTGAGTTTGCCTACTTTAACTCTCGTCCCGCCTCTCCTTCCTTGCTGGCATTTCAGAGGCATTCCCTTCATCCCCCAGCTCTCATTGTTGCTGTGGCATCTAGTTAAAGTGCCATTACGCTTCATGCGCCTGAGCGGGCAAACTGGTTTAAGAGCCTCTGGTCTACATAATCATACTGAATCGTGTGCCTTATCGCTCTGAATCACTCCCATGAACTTGTAGGTCCTACTTTGCTCCACGGGAAAGCCAGTTTACCTTTGTAACACGATTTATAACACCATGCTTCACAGGACTGTTCTCACCCGCCTACCCCCTACCTTCCGGCAGGACTATTTGACACAGGCCAATGCGTTTCTCTCCTTATGCGCACTGGGAAAAGCAGATTTGTTGCACTGCTGGTGGGCCATCCATAGCCAATGGGCTGTTTCAGACTTTGTGGGCCGATGCTGCCCTGGACAAACTCCAGGCATGCTTTTTTGCTAGATCCCTGAGATTAAGATATACCTAGAGCTTGGTGCGAAATACATAACACTTAGAATGGAAGAATTGTGCACCCAGCAGTTTGTTTTAAGTCCCAGAACTGAATGGATCTCAGAGTCTTCCGCACACAGATGCCCTATCCACACCTTTTCTTCATTTCGGTGGTATAACTTAGGGAGGTAGTGTCATTTATTTTATTTTTTGTGGCCGACTTTATGAAACAGCTGGGAGTCAGAAAGCCTGACTGAGCAGCGGAACAGAAACTCACAGCAGGATGACTTTGTGAGATGGGCAAGTCTGACAAATCCCTATGGCTACCTCTTTTTTTGACGTTTGCAGGGTATATATATCTCTCCCTCTCCTGATGGCTTGCAATCTCAAGTTCTCTCAAAGCTGGATAAATCATGTCCTGGGCCCCCTGATAAAATCATTACCAGGGAACTGAATTGCTCCTGTGGTTGCATGCTTCCTTTTCCTGAAATGCCATTAAGAGGATCAAGTGCATTTGTGTTTATTCAAGAGGGTTTCCTAGCAGGTTTCTGATGTAAGGGAAAATGGGAGAGGAATAGGAAGGTGGGGGAGAGAAGCGAGAGGCTGATTTGGGTTGATAAGCTGCAGGTAAAAACTGGAACCCTGACCCTTCTCCCCACAGCCCACACATACACTTACAAGCCTTTAGTGGCACAAGCATACTCTTGAGGTAAGGTAAAGGGACCCCTGACCATTAGGTCCAGTCGTGGCCGACTCTGGGGTTGCGGCGCTCATCTCACTTTATTGGCCGAGGGAGCCGGCATACAGCTTCCGGGTCATGTGGCCAGCATGACTAAGCCAATTCTGGCGAACCAGAGCAGCGCACGGAAACGCCGTTTACCTTCCCGCTGGAGCAGTACCTATTTATCTACTTGCACTTTGACGTGCTTTTGAACTGCTAGGTTGGCAGGAGCTGGGACTGAACAATGGGAGCTCACCCCGTCGCGAGGATTCAAACCGCCGACCTTCTAATCGGCAAGCCCTAGGCTCTGTGGTTTAACCCACAGCGGTATGCTTAGGATAAATGGAAGGCACTTCCTGCTAGGTTGTATAATAACAGCACCAGCTTCTTCTCCTTTCTACACTTTGATGCTCTGGGCTGGACTTTTATTCTGGAACCTTCCACAGAACTCAGCAGATCTGGAGCAGGCCCATGCAGGCACAGCTGGGTATATTTGCCCTAGACCTTGGAGGGCTAAGTTGGTTGGGGGCCCCCACCAGGGACCGGCTGCTTTATTCTAGCAAGGCCCTGGGCCTCAAACAAGATCTACACTGCAGCGTTCGAAATTAGCAGGGCACCAGGCGCATTTTGAGCCTAAAGATTATCCATTTGCAAACTCCTCAAAAAGTCTGGGTGCCATTTTTTTGCACTTGGCTGACACTCAAGGATTACTGAAATGCACGTGCTTTGAAGCCTCGAAGTAGATGTTAAGGACAGACAATATGTTAAGGCATTTAACAATAAAGAGTAGAGTGTTTTGAAGACTGAAGTATGGTACCGATATTGTTCTTGTAAACAGGGGGTGGGAGAGCCTTTTTCCAGACCCACATTGCGCTAGGAGCAACCTCCTAGGGGCCACATGTCAGTGGTGGTGGTGGAGGACAGAAGTGAAAGTGGGTGGAGCTACACAGATCATGTGATCTTTGTACAGTAGGCTCCATCCCAACTGGACAAATGTGAAAGCGTTCTTCGCACACAAGAGGACGGGTTGGGGTTGCCATCGTCCCCTCTCCCCTGCCTCAGAGGGAAATGCATCCGGCACAAGACAAATCCAATCCTTTGGTTGTTCAGCTATTGGCATGGAAAAAGGCAAAGCAGCAGAAATAGAACCCGCATCTCCCACTTGGACCACTGTGCACAGCAACACTCTGACAGTCTCTGGAGCACATGCAAGAGAAACTCACAAGGGCATTTTTTCAGTCTCTCAGGGGCCTTAACCCAGTTTCACCTCTCAGTGTCTCATTTTTCCACTCTTGTTCTCCACATTTCCACATCAGTTTGCAATTTAACAAACAAACAGCTGGATAGCTCAGTTGGGTTAAAGTGTGGTGCTGATGACACCCAGGTTTGACTCCCTTATGGGGCAGCTGCAGGGTGTCGGAATAGATGATCCTCAGGCTCTCTTGCAACTCTACAATTCTATGAAAAGAACCCGTCCTTTATATTGCGTGTTCATGTTGATTTGTGTTCTTAAAGCTCTTGGGGGGCAGTCACACTACAGTGGTACCTTTGGTTGCGGACAGGATCCGTTCCGGAGGTCTGGTCAGATCCTGAGGTTTCCACAACCTGAGGACCGCTTTTGCGCATGTGCACATGGCAAAACCAAGTAAAATACTTCCGGGTTTGCTGCTTTCACATCCCGAAGTTTATGTGACCAGAGGGTTACGTAACCAGAGGTACTACTGTATTTCAATACAATTTGCAGCTGCAAAAGTGTTTGGGTGGTCGCATGGGTTCATTTCCCGTCAGTGCATGTACTGCAGCTCCCTGCTGAAACCCTACAACCATTTATGCCACAAATGCTCTGGTTTCCTTTTTGCTGCTTTTTGCTGGCTATAGGACCCCCAGCCAGCAATAACAGGGAATCGTCGAGGAAGCATCGCAGAGCAAACTAAAGGAGAACGAATCCACCACAAACGCACTATTATTGTGCTGCAGAAGACAACTCAGAAGTGTGCATGCACACGAAAGCTCATACCAAGAACTAACTTAGTTGGTCTTTAAGGTGCTACTGGAAGGAATTTTTTTTGTTTTGACTATGGCAGACCAACACGGCTACCTATCTGTAAATAAAACATCAGTCTGGAGGGCCCTGAACCGCTGGCCTCAAGGACAAAGCAGTCTCGCTTAATTTCAACTTGAGTCTGCAAAGAACAGCATCAGTTCTCTGCAGTTGCAGGAGCTTTAGTTTCCTCGGCTAGTTTTTTTTGGCTGCTAGATTTCTCTTTATCGCTTCCCCAACTACTCTTAGGACCCCGTAGCAGCCTCCTCCAGAAAGATTAGGGGAGTATTTAAGGAAGAAAATGGCCTCCGATTCCATTAGCAGCAGCAGTAGCTTTCCTTTTAACTTAATTCTACTTTCTGGACTTTGTTTATGGAAGTTGCCATTAATTATGTTTTTCATCAGTCACTGCTCAGAGATGGCTAATGGCCCGGTACACCTAATTAGTCCTTTATGTATGATAAGGTTTCACCATGTCTGTAGTTAGAGGGGAAGGCTGATATCTCTTGCGGGGCCGTCTTGCAACTGGGGCTGCCCAGGGTCTCCTGGTATGTGTCAGATTGTGTTACCGATCTGTTCCGCGGCTGTTTCCAACATGTGGGCAGCTGTAGGCTGCAATTACCGGGACGTGATGATAATGGCAAGGGCCAAAAGCGGGCGTCTCGTGTCGTTCGGAACATTCTGCGGAAAGGGTGAAACATTCAAGATGCCTCGCAGGACCCCTTTGAAGGCGGCAAGGGCAGAGGCTGGATGAGGAATGCCATTTTATTTATTCCTTTGAGGGATGTGAAGAGAGAGGAATTTGCTCGGGCTTAGCAGTCGTTCCGTGGCATCAGGGCTGGTGGCGGAGAGATGCACACAGGCAGGCAGACTCTGAGCAACGCTCTTGGTCTGCAATTTCATCTGAGTCCTGGAATGAGGTTGGGAGTGTGGGGCTGCCCTTGATGACCGCAGAGTCCAGATGTCTACTTTTGGCACAGCCATATGATATGGATCATATACAGTGGTACCTAGGCTTACATACGCTTCAGGTTACATACGCTTCAGGTTACAGACTCCGCTAACCCAGAAATAGTGCTTCAGGTTAAGAACTTTGTTTCAGGATGAGAACAGAAATCGTGCTCCGGGGGCGCGGCGGCGGCAGTAGGCCCCATTAGCTAAAGTGGTGCTTCAGGTTAAGAACAGTTTCAGGTTAAGAACGGACCTCCAGAACGAATTAAGTACTTAATCCGAGGTACTACTATATAAATTAGTGGAGGAATTTTTTTTTCCTTCAGGGCAACCAAGGACCACATGCCAGTGGTGGGAGGAGCCAGAGACAAAACTGGGCAAACCATTAATATAACATTTAGCTTTGTACATTGGGCTAGTTTCTACACACACACACACACACACACACACACACACACACCCTCTGTCCAGGCAAGGAAGAGGCAGTATGTCACGGACTAGTTGGATAAAGATCAGTGGTGGGAGGAACCAGCTGGGGAACTCCCAAGGGAAGAAGGCTCAGAGCCTGGGGATTGGTGGTGGGACAATGATGAGTGGTCAGAGGACTGGGGAGAGGAGGTGTCAGAAGGTAAAAGCGCTGAGGCTGGCAGAGAGAGGTCCTGAAGCTGAAGCAGGAGAGTGGGATGAGGGAGACCAAAAGACAGAGATGAGTCAGGCTGGTGAAGAGTCATGGTCATCCTGCTGTGACAAGCTTCCCTCCCCCATTGTCTCCCAGAACCAGAAGAGGCATGCAAAGGGTGGAGGAGAGGTTGACTTCACGCAGGCGCAGTCTCCGATTGCTCGACAAAAGCCCTGGAGAGGAGGCAGGGACTTTTAGTCTTGGCAACTGATAGTCATGGAGGAAGAACACCAGGAATGAACTGCTCTACTCATTAGGCACAACACACAGCCAGGTCTGTGCAGGCCATGTTTTTGCTGATGGAAGAGTTACCGCATTTTTCGCTCTATAAGATGCACCAGACCACAAGACGCACCTAGTTTTTGGAGGAGGAAAACAAGAAAAAAAATATTCTGAATCTCAGAAGCCTGTACAGCAAGAGGGGTCGCTGCACAGTGAAAGCAGCAATCCCTCTTGCTGTTATGGCTTCTGGGATAGCTGCGCAGCCTGCATTCGCTCCATAAGACGCACACACATTTCCCCTTACTTTTTAGGAGGGGAAAAGTGAGTCTTATAGAGCAAAAAATACGGTAACTCCATCTTTGAACTGTGTGTTCAGGAAGAGCTTTCTGTTGGTGAAGAGTTGTTTGACAGTAGAACGGACTCCCTCAGAAGGTGGCGGAGTCTCCTTCCTTGGAGGTTTATAAGCAGAGGTTGGATGGTCATCTGTCATGGATGCTTTAGTTGGGATTCCTGCATTGCAGGGGGTTGGATGAGATGAGCCTCATGCTCCCTTCCAACTCTACAATTCTGTGATAAAAGCTGGCACTGTAGAACCTCACAGATAGGCAGTGCAGGCACCTGACAGCATGAGGTCAACTGAGGAACAGTGAAACAAATGTGCTTTCTGAAGGAGCTCCTTATAAGGTAGATGATGATGATGATGATGATGATGATGATGATGATAATAATAATAATAATAATAATAATAATAATAATAATAATATATTTATTATTTGTACCCCGCCCATCTGGCTGGGTTTCCCCAGCCACTCTGGGCGGCTTCCACAAAGACCAAAAATACACTCATATGTCATACATAAAAAACTTCCCTGAACAGGGCTGCCTTAAGATGTCTTCTGAATGTCAGGTAGTAGTTTATCGCTTTGACATCTGGTGGGAGGGAGTTCCACAGGGCGAGCGCCACTACCGAGAAGGCCCTCTGCCTGGTTCCCTGTAGCTTTGCTTCTCGCAATGAGGGAACCGCCAGAAGGCCCTCAGCGCTGGACTTCAGTGTCCGGGCAGAGCAATGGGGGTGGAGACGCTCCTTCAGGTATACTGGCAGCAGTCATTTGCCTTTCCAGAGCATGGAATATGGCAATATAGTAAAATGCATATGAAATGCACATTGAGCCCCATTGTTCACCTGGGCCTCGATCCAGCTCATTGGCTAGCATCTGGCAATACCCTAACATACCAGGCTAGGAAGACAGACAGTGGGCAAAAGGCGGGGAAATGAAAGAGGTTGTAGACTTGCCAGTCTTTGAAGAATGAAGTTCTGTGCTGTGTTACCCGCTGGTATCTAGCTATGAAAACACTCATTTCATCACAGCCAACACAATAAATTCAGACTCGCAAGCCAACGTCTAGATGGGCTTAAATCATCTCCCTATCTCCTAATGGCATTTATACCTTCCACTTGATGATGAGGGTTATCTTGCTGTTTGGAAATCGCAGCCTACAACTGTTGGGCGACATTATCTTCAGACTCAGGAGGAGATTAATTGCTCGGATTTCCCAACCAATCTCGCGAAACGTACTGGCACCCGTTCAAGCTTTCAGATTCCAGCTGCCTTTGCCGACTTCTTTTACCCAAACGCCGCCTCCTATACAGTAGGGGAGGAATAGCAGATGGCGGGTGATTGATAACAATGCCACAATCCTGCAGAGGGTTTCTGTTGACATCACAAAGGCAAATGGAAGCAGCTTGAGCTCCTCCAGAGGATTTTCCTTTCCTTTCCTTGGATTTGGCAAGAATTAGCTAGCCACTCCTTTGTCCTCTCTCAGTTTCTGTGCCGGGCTCCCCCACTCAAATTCTGAGCTCCTTCGAGAGAAACAAACATCTATAAAGCCACACTGTTCATTGTTGTACTCAAGAGCTGCTGTTTACATTTTGATGCATGAGAGGCCAAGAACGTCGGAGGATATCTCCAAGTGGTCGAAACAAGCCTGGAATGATTACCCAACAAAAACAATGTCAGCCCATGTTCCCCTTTCTGCTCTGATTAATCCGTCCCAATATGACATCAGTAAAAGAATGAGATCTGGGCCAAATCTCTGGAGTGTGCTAAAGAAGTAACTAGGGCCTTGCTGAGGGAGGGGAGAAGCATGGCCGATCTGCAAGAGGCAATCGTGACAACAATGCAGCCGTCCCTCCATACCCTAGCAAAAAAAATATAATGGGGATTTAACTGCAAACCTAAACACGGTTTTGATTCGATTGCAAGCAGAAGAAAACAAAAATGTGGGCCTTGCCCCTTCCAGATGTCCTTTCCATTGTGTATTCATGTTGATTTTTTGTTATCAGAACAGATATACACAATCCTGTAGATACATGTTATCCTGCCTTCAGGTTTGTGCCTGCAAAGGATTTGGGGTGGGCATACTGCTTCGTTTCTGATCGGCGCATGTCCTGCAACTTCCTGCTGAAATGCTGTGAACTTTGTAAGCCACAAATATTCCGAGGTTGTTGTTTTCCTATCCTGCTTTTCTTGTGATACGGCACGAAAGTGCCCCTCCAGACAATGTGGTGCAATAACAGTGGGGTAGCACCGAAGAACAGCTAGTAAACCAGAATAATGTGCGGATGAGTCAGTATAAATCCACACTAATGTGCATCCTGACTAGAGCAGAGGAGAATTGTAATCCAAAACATCTGGAAAGCACCACATTGATAAAGTCTGTTCTAGAATCTAGATTTTCTTCTTTTACATCCATAAAACAAATCTTTCCCCAAAGCATTTGGGATTCCCTGCAACAATCTCAACCACAGAGATTGCCCATTTTGCACTTTTCCATTTGTTCCTTTGCACCGTTTAAATAATTTATACCACCATTCTGCCAACAGCCATAATACATACATGTTAAAAAGGTACTCTTTTAAAATATGTTGTCCTGTCAAAACTTACTAAACCCAAAAGTGGTTCCCTTGGTGCAGGCTTTCTTAATTCACTACCCTCCAGATGTTTCTGGAACAAGTCAAGTTAATAATTCGAATTCAAACCGTGGTTCAATATCCTGGCTTGTTCCAAAGCTTCTAACCATAGTTTCCTGGTTTGAATGATACAGGAAATTATAGCTCACGGAAGACTCCTTGCTTTCTTCACTTACTGTCAGAGAAGGGAGAGGCAAACAGGCTGCTTGCCTGGCTAACAGGCTCATTCATATCTTGCCTTAATAAGCTGACATATGTTTGAATACAATCTTTGTCTTGCAAGAAGACTTGTCATTTTGTAAACAAATTATTAAGAATTTTAGTATTTTACCGTCAGCTTAATTTAAGATAGTGTATCTTCTGCTGGCTTTGCATAGTTATGATTATTCTGCCTAACTTGGATTATTTTCTGCCTTTTTCTTGGCTGAGCACACATCTCATTTGTTAGCTAATTTAGCCTGTCCAAAAAATTGTATATATTGTTGAAATATCAATATTTCCTTATTCCCTGTGTATTTATTTACATTGCCTTTTCTGGAGAGTTTTCTAGATGCACACTTTAAAGCTTATTTTTTTAAAAAAACAACAAGAACAACACACAGAAATTTCTCAGGACCTCAGAATCTAAGAGCACCGGCAGCAAAAACACAATCAGTTCAATATTCATTTCTCTGCTGTGATGAAATGACATAACTGATGCAATGCACATAATTAATCATATAAATTTTGTTGTTGCTACATTATTCAACACTGTTTATTTCAGTGCAAAGGGAACACACTGCAAAGGCGTGGGTGGGAATGGAATAAATCACTGTTTGCAGACTGAAATTGCCAAATTACTTTTATAATTTAGAAACTCCATCGCATTGCAGAGCTTTTATGCTAGATCGTCTAAATGCATTCCCCCTCATCTGTACTGTTTGGAAGGTTTTAAAAAAAATCCCCTTCCAGAACAGATTCTGTTCCTGTAGTAAGAAAACACCAGATACAATACACCACATAATTTTGGATTGCCCTCTTCTCGACGCCCATCACAGAGATCTCCTAGTGACTCCCTTAGAGCTCAAAATATTGATTTGCAAAGAGTCTGTAATCCAATATTTGTTGAGGGATGATTCTCCCAAAATGACCAAGATTGTTTCGGGGTATCTAGCTGAGATCTTTAAAGCTAAATCTAAAGTTGCCTGATTTATTCAATGGTGGTTATCTAGTCTTTTATATATTGTATGAGTTTGGATTATCAATGTACTTGGATGACTTTGTATGATCTTATTATTTTACGGTTTTAACTTATGCCAATAAAGGCTAGTTACAAGTTTCAAATTCAGTAGTGATGTATGGAAGTGAGAGCTGGACCATAAAGAAGGCTGATCGCCAAAGAATTGATGCTTTTGAATTATGGTGCTGGAGGAGACTCTTGAGAGTCCCATGGACTGCAAGAAGATCAAACCGATCCATTCTTAAGGAAATCAGCCCTGAGTGCTCACTGGAAGGACAGATCGTGAAGCTAAGGCTCCAATACTTTGGCCACCTCATGAGAGGAGAAGACTCCCTGGAGAAGACCCTGATGTTGGGAAAGATGGAGGGCACAAGGAGAAGGGGACGACGAGATGGTTAGACAGTGTTCTCGAAGCTACCAGCATGAGTTTGACCAAGCTGCGGGAGGCGGTGGAGGACAGGGGTGCCTTGCATGCTCTGGTCCATGGGGTCAAGAAGAGTCGGACACGACTAAACGACTAAACAACAACACAAGTTTCAAATAACTCCAGTATTGGGCACTGCAAATTGAACACATCATAGGAAAATGTGCATCTGCAACAGTAAAAAGGAAAACTGAGAGGCGTAAGGCAGTCTCCGAACCCTCCTGTCTGAGACCGGTATCTACATCCCCGCTCCATACATCTGCCTTCCATACTGTGCTGCATAAGTAAAGAAAAGTCTTCAACAAGAGGAGGCGGGAATGCAAGTGTTTATCCTATGGGGCAGTGAGCATGAGGTCCCTGGCAATTCCTGAATACCATCAAGGCTGCTCCTTTTTCATGCTAGATTCCTCCATGCTAGATTCCTTGGAACAGCTCTGAGGCGGCGCCCCAGTCATCAGATGGTCACCACCTGAGTCACAGTCATGAAAAGCAGCACTGTTTTGTAGTTCAGAAAAGCATTGTGGCAGCAGGGCTAGACTTGGCAAAGCCTGATACTTCTGCATGGCATTGGGAAGAGCGCTGTCAGCGCTGGGGGGGCGGGGGGCCTGGAGGTGAGCCAGGAAGCAGCCAAGCAAGAACGCCAGGCACTGGGAAAGCTGCACCTGAGAAGTTATTCAGACTAAGTAGATGGACCTCCATCAACAGCTTTATAGGACTTGCTGGAAACCCATCTGGTGGACACCTCCCTTGTGCCAGCGCCGGCTCTACTATTAGGACGAGTGAGGCAACTGCCTCAGGTGGCAGATCCTGGCAGCCCCCATGGCAAAAAATGGAACACTGACACTCCAACCACTGTCCACACACAGCTAGTTCCCCACCCTGCCTGCTTTCAATCCTACGTAGAACTAGTCATCTGGGCATCCCAGGACCTCCATACACACTGCCCAGCCTTGCGCCCCAGAGAGGTCACCTGGGTGCAGCAAAAACCATGTGGGAGGCAGTGGTTAGGAGTTATAAGCTCAACTTGGTTGGCATAAGGCAGTGGTTTTGAGCCAGTGTGCCATGGCACCCTGGGCAAAAAAAATGAGAGGCACAAATACAAGATGGGGGACACTTGGCTTGAGAGCAGTACATGTGAAAAGGATCTAGGAGTCTTGGTTGACCACAAACTTGACATGAGCCAACAGTGTGACGCGGCAGCTAAAAAAGCCAATGCAATTCTGGGCTGCATCAATAGGAGTATAGCATCTAGATCAAGGGAAGTAATAGTGCCACTGTATTCTGCTCTGGTCAGACCTCACCTGGAGTACTGTGTCCAGTTCTGGGCACCACAGTTCAAGAAGGACACTGACAAACTGGAATGTGTCCAGAGGAGGGCAACCAAAATGGTCAAAGGTCTGGAAACGATGCCTTATGAGGAACGGCTAAGGGAGCTGGGCATGTTTAGCCTGGAGAAGAGGAGGTTAAGGGGTGATATGATAGCCATGTTCAAATATATAAAAGGATGTCACATAGAGGAGGGAGAAAGGTTGTTTTCTGCTGCTCCAGAGAAGCGGACACGGAGCAACGGATCCAAACTACAAGAAAGAAGATTCCACCTAAACATTAGGAAGAACTTCCTGACAGTAAGAGCTGTTCGACAGTGGAATTTGCTGCCAAGGAGTGTGGTGGAGTCTCCTTCTTTGGAGGTCTTTAAGCAGAGGCTTGACAACCATATGTCAGGAGTGCTCTGATGGTGTTTCCTGCTTGGCAGGGGGTTGGACTCGATGGCCCTTGTGGTCTATTCCAACTCTATGATTCTATGATTCTATGATTCTATGAATGCTGGTCAGAGGTGCCACAGGCAACACTGGTCTCTGTCCCTCTTCCCTCCCCTCCCTCCTCTGATGCCCCCTCATGTCTCTGTCTCCCAAAGCCTTGGGTGGCTGTTTGTTGCAGCAACCCCGGCTACAAGCTCCCCAGGCGAATGGTGCCTCTGGGGCTGGCCAGGGGGTGCTGGTTGCCAGGAGCTGAGGTGACTCAGAGTAAGCAAGCAAGTGGGTGAGGGAGCCCAGCCGGCCAGTTTGCCAGCCCTTGCTATTGGGAATGGATAGACAAGTGGGAGGCTGGGTAGGCAGACAGGCACTGTGCTGGCCTTTCTTGATCTTGCTGTGTGCAAGGCTTGCCTGGGAGCTGAGTGCACAGTACTGAAGGGGAGCCTGTCCACCATGCAGGCCCAGCAACACCCACTGCTGTCACTGCTGCCTCCCAAGGTGAGGTGCTGGCCTCACATTCTCTTCCCAGGCCAGGAATCCTCGTCCCATTTAAATCCCATTTCCAAATGCATTTAATACTGGGGGTGGGGGACTCAATGGCCTGGATCTAGTGGCACCCTGGTTTAAGCCAAAGGCATTTCTATTTCCACAAAAGGGAGCTCCCAATTCTCCTGTGAGTGTAAGATGCACTTAGTGTTAAATAACAGTTACAGATAGGTAGCCGTGTTGGTCTGCCATAGTCAAAATAAAAAAAATTCCTTCCAGTAGCACCTTAAAGACCAACTAAGTTAGTTCTTGGTATGAGCTTTCGTGTGCATGCACACTTCTTCAGATACACACCTGTGTATACCTGTGTATCTGAAGAAGTGTGCATGCACACGAAAGCTCATACCAAGAACTAACTTAGTTGGTCTTTAAGGTGCTACTGGAAGGAATTTTTTTTGTTAAATAACACTTAGACATGACATCACCTCTGCCTACTGCTTGAAAGGAGCATTAAATGCAATTCCACCTTGGTATTCCTTCTTGAAATGAACGACAGCTTATAAATTATATTGACAACAACAACAACAGTTATTAAAAGGAGACATTGGGTGATACCCCCTATGGTCTCATGGTCTGATCTTGCCTGGAAACTGGGGGGGGGGGGGGGGGTCAGTGCTCTTGCTTGTGGGCTTCCCCTAACAAGCTGCTTGGGCACTGGGAGAAAAGGATGATGGGCCTGAATGAGCCATTGGCATGATCCACCAGGTTTGTTCTTATGTTCTTATATTTTTCATGAACATAAGAGCATTATGCTGTTCTCCAGAATCTCACATACAGCAACATACAATAAAGGACCTGAAGTTGATTAAGCAGGTTATCTGAGGTGGCCAGGAAATATTTATTAGAAATGTCCCATCCATTTGTTAAGTTCATCAGATTTTCTGACCACCCCATAACAGTTGGCCAATGAACCCAACCGTAATCTGGTGAACCGGGTTCGCATCCCCGCTCCTCCACATGCAGCTGCTGGGTGACCTTGGGCTAGTCACACTTCTCTGAAGTCTCTCATCCTCACTCACCTCATAGAGTGTTTGTTGTGGGGGAGGAAGGGAAAGGAGAATGTTAGCCACTTTGAGACTCCTTAGGGTAGTGATAAAGCAGGATATCAAATCCAAACTCTTCTTCTCTTCTTCTTCTTCCAAGGCCACTGTGGGGCAGTGTGAAGAGGCACCTCTCTTTGGGGCAGTGGGGACATCTCAGAGACCTGGGGCGGCAGCAGTGGCTGCCTGGAGGAGCAGGGGAGAGAAGTCTGAGGGAACACTCCACAAGGGAAGACCTTGTCTGGGGGGTGGAGATGCTCCTTCAGGTATACTGGGCTGAGGCTGTTTAGGGCTTTAAAAGTCAGTACCAACACTTTGAATTGTGCTCAGAAATTTACTGGGTTGCCTCTGTCAGTGGGAAAGATCATTTTCTCTCACTGGTTAGCTACTGCCTTAAACCAGGCAGCCCTGGTCAATAAAGTGCTGACCCGCCACGGTCCGCCTGCTTCAATGTGTGCTTGGAGCTCACAGTATCACTTGACAAGCAGACTGAACTGCTGCACCAGGCAAAAACATAAAATAAAACCCTCTTGCAGGGCCGTCTTAAGCATATCCAGTGCCGTGGTGCAAAGCTCCCTCTGACGCCCCCCCCCCTTTCCCAGAGTTTTTTAGGGAGGATGACGCTGCTGGCGGGGCTGAAGGAGGCGGGCAGTGGCTGGAGGGTGGCTCCTCCAGCGGCGAAGAGGTGGAGGCTGGACGCGGCGCCTCCTGACTCAGCTGGCCGCTTTGTGCCACGGTGGCCATGGCAGATGGAGGCTCTGGGCGCAGTGCTGCTTCAGCATGGCATGGCAGAAGCAAGTGAGGGTGGTGAGCTGATGCTGGGAGGCACCGCGTCCAGCCTCCGCCTCTTCCCTGGTGCCCTCCAGAACTTGGCACCCTGGCGTCCCATGCCACTAGTCTCTATGGGTAAGACGTCCCTGCCCTCTTGTGCCAAGCAAGCTGGAATGTCAGGACCATGTGTTCTGTGCTGCCCACCAATCTGTTGCAGGTCAATGACAGCCAGTCCAGGGAGTGGCACTGTTACTTTTTGTGATATTTCATTACAGTTATATACCACTTGAATGTAATGAAACCTCAAAGTAGTTTACAAAAAGAGTAAAACTTTGCATTGCATAGTTTCACAAAGTTTCAAAGGACAGCTGTGTATCGGTCCTCTGATTGCTTCAGAAAATATGAATTTTGTGGTTTGAACTGAATGAGATTTCTTTCCCATCCCTATCTGGAAGTGTTCTGAGTCCACACAAGCTTATGTCGTAATAACTTTGTTAGTCTTCGAGGTGCTACAAGTGTCTTTTTCCTTCCCTTCTTTTTTTGTGCTGCAAGAGACTCGGGCATGTCTACCGCACTGGAAACTGTCCTGCAGATGACCTTATGAGTCCATCTGTCCTGAAGGAGATTGGCAGAACTTTGAGAGAGTATTTATCTATGTGCTCTTGGCTCAACACCTGCACTGGGTGCTAATCCAAACAATAAAATCTTTTGCAAAAGATTCCGAATCCATGCTTGCAAACTCTTAGCAGGTGGCTGTATATTTGAATAAATTCATCTCATTCCTGGAATGGACTTCTCTCAAGTGGCCCATCAGGCTAAATCCAACTTGTTAAACCTGGAGGGCACTGATCCGTAAACCTATTGCGGTGGCCCAATTAATACCGGGAAAGGCTTGTGACTGCCAAGCCAGGGCACCTGAGACTGAGGGAGGCGAAAGGAGAGCAAAACGAAAAGGAATGGGTAGCCTGGTGGAAACATCCCATTGTTGAAGTGATTTTGAAGGCTCCTGTCGAAGCAATTGCCGTGTTTATTGTGATTGTTATATCACATGGGCACAGAGTGGTTCTCTGCATTTTCACCAGGACCACCCAGGAGTCGCGTGGGTTCGGTTACTGGATTAGCAAAATGGAGCAAGTAGCACATAGCCGTTTCAAAAATAATATGGCAACGGCGAGCAAGCCACAGGGAGACCGCCGGGAGCTGAAGTGCATTTTCCACTCGCGCCAGTTCTGCCCTAGTTTGCAGCAAAAATTAAGTCTCCATATGCCAGGAATGGTTCCCAAAAGAATGCCATCTTTGCAGGGTTTCCGCCTCACATATTCTACAATCCAGGTTAGGCCTGGGATGAGGAAGTAGCTGCGATCAGGCGAGGTTGGAGGGAGTGCCCATAATTGAAAACACAGAAGAGGAAAGAGGAAATGAGCTTCCATTTCCAGGCCAGAGATCTTTTCTTCGTTCATAATCCAAGACCCACTGTTCCGCTACTGAGAACATTCTGAGGACCATCCATTTCCATTACCTTGGGTGTCTTATTAACAAAAAACAACAGCAGCTACTGCTATCATCATCATCATCAACAACAACACTACAAGAATGGGAGTTGTTTGGGTCATGGCGGTTTTGAGGCATTGCCCGGGGATTGGAACGTGACAAGGAGATTGAAAGTTGGGGAATGGTACATATGGGGGGAGTATAAAATCATTTTGAAAACTCATAAGATGATGTCGAAATGTGGATAACTCAATTGAAGGTTGGAAAAATGGGGAAATGAAATTGGCAGAGGAGCCCATCTCCACTACCTGACTATTTCATCAGCTTCCTGAACAATGGGCAGACATTTTGAATTGACTCATTGCCAGTCAACAGCCAGGAATGGGAGATCATGCTTTCTGGACAACAGTGGAATTGCCTAGAAAGGGGGCGATTAGAGGTGCTTAAAGCTCCCCTCTTCAATGGGGCATAGAGTGCTATGTGTATCTAATATAGTGGCTCAAGCTGCAATCCTAACTTATGAGTGTTTAGGTAAAGGTAAAGGGACCCCTGACCATCAGGTCCAGTCGTGACCGACTCTGGGGTTGCGGCGCTCATCTCGCTTTATTGGCTGAGGGAGCCGGCGTACAGCTTCCGGGTCATGTGGCCAGCATGACTAAGCCGCTTCTGGCGAACCAGAGCAGCACACGGAAACGCCATTTACCTTCCCGCCAGAGCGGTACCTATTTATCTACTTGCACTTCGTGCTTTCGAACTGCTAGGTTGGCAGGAGAAGGGACCGAGCAACGGGAGCTCACCCCGTCGCGGGGATTCGAACCGCCGACCTTCTGATCCCACAGCACCACCTGCGTCCCTTATGAGTGTTTACTCAGAAGTAAAATAATAATAATATTTTTTTTAAAATTGTCCTGTAGCACCTTAGAGACCAACTAAGTTTGTTCTGGTATAAGCTTTCGTGTGCATGCACACTTCTTCAAATACCCTTTTAAATTATTTTTCAACTGTGTCAGACCAACACAGCTACCTACCTGAATCTACTCAAAAGTAAGTCAGTCTGGGCTCAGTTAGGCTTACTCCCTGGTAAGCGTGCACAGGATTGCAGCCTGTTTCAAGGAACATTTCGACCATTCTTGTGATGCTCCAGTTTGGAAACCGCTAGATTAAACTAACCAAGGTATTTTAAGGTTATTAATGTGGCGGGGAAGTTCTTCCCTGTGATCTTTCACCTCCCTAACTTGTTTGTTATTATTTTTGCATCTCCCAGGCATGTTTTTTGCTTGGGAGTGAGGCCTCTTAACTCATTTATATGCATTTATTACTCAGAAATGTTTAGGTACATCGTAAATCAGAGGAGCGCTGCCTGGTGCAGAAGCTCCCTTCTCCGACTGACAACCGCTGTTAGTTAGGGCTTTTGGTATGTGTGGCAGCCCCTTTGCCAAGTCTCCACAGCTGGACAATTTAAACAAAGCTCATTTATGAATCGGCTGAAGGAGTGGGAGGAAATTCCCCAGCACAGTCTGTACACAGCCCACTGGACGGCTTGCAAATCCACAGACGGGAGTTCTAGTTCTCTTTGAGAGCAAATCGACAGAAAAAGAGGAGAGGGAGCAAAACAATAGAGGGCACAGATATGTGCAGAATAGGGAGCCCAGTGATGCATTGTGAAAAAGCAGGATTTGCAGCACCACAGAAGAAGTTGAGGAAAAAGGATGGTCAATTTCTGCTCTCACTTCTGGTGGCTTTCAATCTGGCCTGAACAGCCCTTGAACAGAAGACACTTTCGAACAGAAGACTGTCTTCTGGCAGCCCTTGAAGATAGAGGACTGACCTCTATAGAAAAGACATGGCCGCCTTGATACAGAAAAAGCGCGATACAGAAAATTACTACACTACAGAAATTGAAAATTGGCTCACCCTGAATTGAAGGACTGGGACCAGGTCAAGTGTGTGCCTGCTCATATCGTGTGGTCTTGAACACGCCATTCATTTAAAGCCCATGACTTTCCCTAAAGAATCATGGCAGCCAAAGTTTGTTAAGTGTGCTTACGGGAATTGTAGCTCTGTGGGGAGTAAAGTAAAGTACAGCCCCCACCAGGATTCTTTGAGGGAAGTAACTTGGCCAGTGGCGTGCAGTCAGTGGACTGGAGTAGTCTCCTAAATGTTTCCCTGATGCCTCCTTCCCAAAGCCCAGGAAGCTTCTGCCTGGCTTTGGGAGGAAGGCACGATGCTCTGACGGGTCCAAGAGCCCTCCCACCACCTTCCCAAAGCCTGTCTGGCTTTGGGAAGGAGCCAAGAGGGCTGCAGCGTTCAGCCACAGCTCTGGCATCTCCGTCCCAAAGCCTGGAAACCTTCTGCTCAGCTTAGGGAGGCAGGCGCGGTGCTCATGCATGCGATGTCACACCCCCTCCGCCGCCCCGCCTGTTAAGTTGTGGGTGAATGTCAGGGAACTGCCATCGGAGCTAGAGGCGGAGGGAAGGCTCCAGAGGGATGCCGGAGAGGGTCCCAGTAGGGAGAGAGGCAGCCCATCTACGGGGGAAGGAAATCAGCGCAACACCAGTGGAGAAGGGGGGCAGATGGGGGAATCGGAGGGGAGGCTCCAGGACTCCTCGCTGGAGACCAGCGGAGAGAGTACGGGTACTCCGCTGCCCACACCCTCCCTGCGCAGAAGACTTCCACGCAGGGAGAGTAGGAGGAGACTTGGCGTCAAAGAACTTTTATGCTGGAAAAGGTTCAAGAAACGCCCACTGACCGATTCTGCCAGCGACTGAGACAGCCACGAAACTTGAGGCTGTCCAGACAGAAAGGGTTCAACCAGGTAACCTAGCCAGGAGTGGCGGCAACTTACGCACGAGCAACCCCTAGAACCATTACAGTGAACATATCAGACGACACAGCAATTCTTCAAACAGCTCTTGTTTATTCACAGGCCAGAACAGAACTGAACTGAAGCGTTCAGCCAGCCTGCTTAAATAGAGCTCCACTAGAACGCAACAGTAACCATTTTCTGTAACTATCCAATCACTGAACGTCACTTTCGATCCCTTATTTGCATATGTGGACCTGAACTATCTACAGTATCCCCCTGCTGGCCCAGGGTGAGAACTTCAGTACATAACACTGCCCAATCACCCTCGCAAGCTGTCACCTCTGGCCCTAATTGTTCCCCTATGAAAAATTTATCCACATGCCACTGAATGTGGCTTAAAGGTGTTTTCAATGTACGATGTGTTTCTAAGCTTGGTTCCCTAGCACCTACCAATGTTAACTGGTGAAATGGAACAAGGGCAGGAATACATATAATGTTTTTGTAAACTGCTTGATCTTACAATAT
Organism: Podarcis muralis; assembly: GCF_964188315.1. Lineage (NCBI taxonomy): Eukaryota > Metazoa > Chordata > Lepidosauria > Squamata > Lacertidae > Podarcis > Podarcis muralis. The sequence goes on along the minus strand of NC_135659.1, from coordinate 88,220,937 downwards.
AAACTTTGACTTTTTTTAAAAAAAGTTTGTTTGAAGCTTTTAAAAAACGAAATCATGTCAAAGGGTCAGGGATGTTACATATCAAGCGTGAAGTGGAGTGAGTGGGGCCCAAACTGGGCATTCTGCCCACTCTGCCCAGTTCCCCAGAACTGGAATTGAAAAGCAGGCAAGGTAAAGGATGACTGGACAGTTAAGTCCAGTCAAACTTGGCTTTAGGATTCGACGCTCATCTCGCTTCAGGCTGAAGGAGCCAGCATTTGTCCACAGACAGCTTTCTGGGTCATGTGGCTGGCATGACTAAACCGCTTCTGGTGCAATGGGACACTGTGATGGTAGCAGCCCACAGAAGCTCTGTTTACCTTTCCGCCACAGTGGTACCTGTTTATCTACTTGCGCTGGTGTGCTTTAGAACTGCTAGGTTGGCAGGAGCTGGGACAGAGCAACGAGAGCTCACCTTGTCTCACGGACTTGAACTGCCGACCTTCCAACTGGTAAGCCCAAGAGGCTCAGTGGTTTAGACCACAGCACCACCCATTCCGGAATTGAAAAGCATGGTACATCTGGCAGTGCTGGTGGAGCTTGGCCATTATAGCTAGAAGCCGTACCTTGAAAGCACATGGACTGCTGTGCTCAATATTTTGGGAAGTTCATGATGTGAATTTCTAAAGCAGTCGTTTCTGAACTGATGGCATGCACATGCACTTTTATTAAGAGTGCTGTCTTACAATGAAGAAAAGGAAAATGTGAGGCTGCGCTTTCCCCCCTGCACTCCTTGGGAGTATGAAACCCTTTTAAAAGAAAGAAAGGGGGAAAAGGATTGAAATTGCCCCGGGTGCAGAGGACGATCAATCGTAAGCAAGTAGCAGAGTCAATGGCTTCCAGTTCTGAAAGGCTGCTATTCTGACATGGCGGAAATTATGTCAGATGAAAATCACATTTCTAAGATTAATGACTAAATGGCAGAATACTGTGTGCTGGGGGAGCAATTTATTTCTCATATAAAGAATAATACAGATGTGTAACCGAGAACCAGGCAGAATCACATGGGAGGCATGTGTTGCTGGAGGAGCTATATAACACTTCATAATTTTATTTTTGACGAAGGGCTCGTTCTCCCGTTTGTTTGTTGCCGTTTGTTGGTTATTGTGGGTCACATGACTTGCGAATGAAAATTGGACATGCCAAGGCATGCGTGACGGCTAGCAGAATTTCAGCCGGCCTTTACTGAGATTTGGCTTTTAAAAAAGAATAATAACCGCAGAAGCAAACATCTAGCTTTGCAATTTGAACTTGAACATGCAAGAAAGGCACATAAATGGCATGTCGTTGCATTTTTCAGTGTACAGTACTACCACACAGACTGGTATGGCATTTTAAAAATAATTACAGTTGTATTTAAATATAAGCCGTGCAACTTTTAATGGGCAATGCTCCAGACAGAGCCATGCAATTATTACTCTTTTTATTAGATGAACTGTGCACCGTTTCATTGGTTAATTGACCAGTTAAAGATAATGCGAACCCTGAATACAGTTTAATTAAAATAGCAGTTTCTCTTTACAAAACAGATCACTTAAATTGTTCTTTGGAAGTTTGCTTAAAAGTTTGCTTAAAACGTACAACCTATGTCAAGAAAAAGCATGCAGTTTACCTGCAGGATGACTTACGCAGCGAATCTCTTTTCAAATGGGTTTGCCCAGTGGAAAGCCACATTTCCAAACTAAATTTTAATGGATTAATGAATTGATTATAACAAATGCCATACACTCATCCTGCCAAGAGGGAAGAAAGGAGTGGTGACTGGGCACTTTCCTTCCTTGTTCTATGGGGCGCGATGGGACTTCCTTTCCCTTCTCTCACCTGCTAGGGAAGATCAGCAGAAAGTGAATAAAGACAGGAGGATGCCAGCCTAAGATCACTTCTACCCTTTGCACCTGGTGAGAGTATTATTATTATTATTATTACTATTATTGTTATTATTGTTATTATTGTTATTTTATAACATGCCTCTGATGGTGTTGAGGACTATCCTCAACTAGAGGATGGAGAAACCGGAGAGGCAGGTAACCACTTCAAGCACTCCTTGGCTTTAAAAAGAAGGGGAAGAGCGATTGCTCAGCAATAGAACATCTGTTTTGCAGGCAGAAAATTGCAAGTTCAATCCCTGGTGCCCCTGCTAGGTCTCGGGAATGAGACCCCTTCCTGAACCCCAGAGACCTGCTGCCAGTCAGTGCAGTCAGTCCTGAGTTAGATGGACCAATGTTCAGACTCGTTATAGGAAGATGGCTCAGATATGACCATCCATTATGAGTGTAATGTAGGTTTAGTCAACATGACACCCTGTAGATGTTCTCCAGGTCTCACCATCACTGGCCGTTGGCTAGGCTGGCTGGGGCAGAAGCGAGTTGGCGTTCAACAACATCTAGAGGCCAACACACTGACTATCCCTGATTTAACATGTTAACCAGTTCTGAATGTCAGTTTAGGCTGAGCAAGTGGCAGTCGCTGCAGGCATTCTTTTCAAGAGCTCCACTAAAAATGAGAAAAAGAAGGCGCAGAATTGCATTGTGTTTCCATATGGTAATGATCCATGGGTAAAAGTTTAGAAACAATTATAGGCAGAGAACCAGGCAGAAGGCCTTCTCGGAAGTGGCATCCGCTCTGTGGAACACCCTCCTATCAGATGTCAAGGAAATAAACAACTATCTGACTCTTAGAAGACATCTGAAGGCAACCCTGGATCAGGAAGTTTTTAATGTCTAATGTTTTACCATTTTTAATGTGTTGTAAGCTGGCCAGAGCAGTTGGGGAAAACCAGCCAGGTGGGCGGGGTATAAATAATAAAATTCTTACTATTACTATTAAAATAGAAATAAACTCAAACTCACCATAGTGACAGAGGGCCATCCTTATTGACACTGCTGTTCTGCTATTTAAACTTTTCTTCTTTCAAAAATAAACTACCGTATAAATGGACACATAAAAAGTTAAATCGGATTGTGATTCACCTCTGAATGCTTCCTACAAGACTCAACCTTCTATCTTTTTTTGCCAGAAGCAAACCTTAGGATTTACAGGCAAACCTAAAATGAGAAAATAATATTGGTGTTACAGAAGCACCATTGAATCCTAGGACTCTTCCCTGGATGAAGTGAGCTCCCGTTGCTCTGTCCCAGCTTCTGCCAACCTAGCAGTTTGAAAGCACGCCAGTGCAAGTAGATAAATAGGTACCGCTGTGGTGGGAAGGTAAACAGCATGTCCATGCACTGAGGGTTCCATCACGATGTCCTGTTGTGTCAGAAGCGGCTTAATCATGCTGGCCACATGGCCTGGAAGGCTGTCTGTGGACAAACACCGGCTCCCTCAGCCTGAAAAGCGAGATGAGTGTCACACCCCATAGTCACCTTTAACTGGACTTAACTGTCCAGGAATCCTTTACCTTTAGCTTACCTAGTGGCCCACGTGGTCCAGAATCCTGTTCTCATAATGGCCAACCAGATGCCTATGGGAAGCCTGCAAGAAGGATCTGGGCACAAGAGCACCCTCCTTTCCTGAAGTTTCCAGCAACTAGCATTATTGCCTTTGATGACTTGGGTGACAGAACACTTTTGTTGTTGTTGTTTAGTCATTTAGTCGTGTCCGACTCTTCGTGACCCCATGGACCAGAGAACTCCAGGCACTTCTGTCTTCCACTGCCTCCCGCAGTTTGGTCAGACTCATGCTGGTAGCTTCAAGAACACTGTCCCACCATCTCGTCCTCTGTCGTCCCCTTCTCCTTGTGCCCTCCATCTTTCCCAACATCAGTGTCTTCTCCAGGGAGTCTTCTCTTCTCATGAGGTGGCCAAAGTCTTGGAGCCTCAGCTTCAGGATCTGTCCTTCCAGTGAGCACTCAGGGCTGATTTCCTTCAGAATGGAGAGGTTTGATCTTCTTGCAGTCCATGGGACTCTCAAGAGTCTCCTCCAGCACCATAATTCAAAAGCATCAATTCTTCGGTGATCAGCCTTCTTTATGGTCCAGCTCTCAATTCCATACATCACTACTGGGAAAACCATAGCTTTTACTATACGGACCTTTGTTGGCAAGGTGATGTCTCTACTTTTTAAGATGCTGTCTAGGTTTGTCATTGCTTTTCTCCCAAGGAGCAGGCGTCTTTTAATTTCGTGTCTGCTGTCACCATCTGCAGTGATCACGGAGCCCAAGAAAGTAAAATCTCTCACTGCCTCCATTTCTTCCCCTTCTATTTGCTAGGAGGTGATGGCCATAATCTTCGTTTTTTTGATGTTGAGCTTCAGACCATATTTTGCGCTCTCCTCTTTCACCTTCATTAAAAGGCTCTTTAATTCCTTCTCACTTTCTGCCATCAAGGTTGTGTCATCTGCATATCTGAGATTGTTGATATTTCTTCCGGCAATCTTAATTCCTGCTTGGGATTCATCCAGCCCAGCCTTTCGCATGATGAATTCTGCATATAAGTTAAATAAGCAGGGAGACAATATACAGCCTTGCCGTACTCCTTTCCCACTTTAATCCACTTTAAATGTAGAAACCTAGTTCTGGTATGCAGCTGATTCCCTGCTGCAAAATACTGGTGATCTGGAGGCACCCCTCCAATATGCAGCACCTGAGGAAAAATAAACCCTTTTGATTGTAACTGTTAGGGTTTGCTTTTTCTTTATTCTTTCCAATTTGGGCCATTCCTGGACTGAGCATTGCTCCCATATGAATAATAAACCAGTTCCTGGAGCATTTCTGGGCAACAAAGGGCTGTTACTTTTGCGGCTGCTTCTCCTTCTCACATTTCCATTGTTCCAGATTTTCAAAGGAGTCAGCCAGGTGGAAGTGGAAAAATAAAAGAATATGGGATTTGCAAAGATTATATGCATTTCTGTGTGGTTGAACGAACGCTGTTATGGTCTGTTTAGGCTAAAGCATGAATTCAGAATTCATGACCACTGTAAGAACAGGATGCTGTCTTAAGTATAAATAAGTAAATTAAGTATTATATTAAGTAATTAAGTATAATTAATTCACACTGAAATGCCTAAATGTGCATTACTGAAGGCTTTAACATGGGGAAATTTCACTGAAGTATTCTAAGTGGTCTCTGAACTCCTTGATGGGTTGATAATTAACTATTGTTGTTTTCTGCTAGCTAACACAGGAGTGTTTAACCTTAGATCAGGGTACAAAGGTATTTGGGTGCAAATCTGCATTTTGAAGGGAGTTGCCTTTGTTCTCGGGCTCTGTGCGAGTAAAGATGTGTAAATGGCTCTCCAGGAAAACAGCTCCAGGCAAAATGGAGGCTGTAGGGAAAGCGAGACCTTTGAATATAGGTCTATTTAGAATTATCTTTTATTTCTCAGAAGATGAACCTGTGGACTTGCATCAAACATTGTATGGAATTATCTGGATGTATCATTGATGTTTTTGTTCTGTTTTGAAGAAAGTTCTGTAAGTAAAGTTTTTTGATAATATATAATGGGTCTGGACAACACTCTATTTCATAAGGAGTCAGTTTCTATGCACCCAGTAGCTTCAAACTGCGCAATGTTAATATCAGCAATGTGCTGGACTAGATGTTCCACTGGCCTGATCCACCTTATGTTCTTAGGTGTTTATGATGCCTGCTTAGCTGAAATGCTACCCATCATCACATCATCTTAAGGTGGGTTACAAGAAAACGCCGAAGTTAGCATAAGATAACTAAAATGTACTATACAAATGAACTGCAAAATCAGCTATAAAAAATATATGTAATAAAGAGAATTGTAAGCAGCAGAACTAGGACTAACATCATAAAAGTCCTCGCAAACAGGTAGCTCTTTACCTGGAGCCGAAATGTGAACAATGTTAGAATCCATAGCAATTCCTCTGCATTGCAAATTGAAATTTTTGCTTATAGAGCTGCATGTATTATCTTATATTTTCCATGGCAATAAGGAAGTGAGAAAATAACTACTGTTTATGGAATTTACATAGCAGTCGTATGTTCCCCAGAATGCCCTCGCTGAATCCTCCTGTTCCTAGCCGTACCAAAAAGACTTCTTTGTTCGTTAGGTGAAGTGTCATCACAATATAAAATACCCAATGGTCCACCAAGATGTCATATTCAGAATATTGTTTTAAATGTGTTCTGCCCAGCCCTTCGTATCTCCTTTCATAATTTGCGGTCTGAACATTCGTTTGGAACATGCAATGACCAGAATATTATCACATTATCTCTTTTGTTTCTTCCCTGCACCTTTTGCAGTGGGATTACATCACTCTGTTTTACTGGGAAATGCCTAATTGAATAGACAGATTATTAGATTAAAAATGCGTTGGGGTAGAAGACCATCTTTCAGTTACTTATTTGCACAGAGCTAGTGTTTTGTGACTCTAAGACCAATAGACACTTTAATGAATTAGATTAATCGTGTTTAGATTAAATTAAGACAGGACTACAAGATACACATATTTCATTTGTGTGTACATTAGTGCAAACATGGGAAATTGCCTATCTCTTCCCACCCCCAATCTGAGCCCTGTCAATCAAGTTGCATATGGAAATTGTTCAAAATGGAGTTCTTGGTGTCTGTTTCTATTGGGTGGGGACCCTCAGGAGTGGGGGTCCTTCGACAGCGCACCTCTGAACTTGTCCTGAGGATCCCCACTCCATAGCTGAAAGCGTCCCTTATTTGGCGGGACAGTCCTTTATCCCAGCGCCATGTCCCGCTGCTGTCCCTTATTGATGATGTCCCTTAAATTTCCCAGGTTTCAAAGGAAGCAGCTCCTCTCCCTTCCTCCCTGCTGGCCAGGGAGGAGGGAGGCTCCAACTGTGTTGCTTGGCTGAGTTACTCACCCAATAAGGAGTCTAAGAACGACTGGGGGGGGTGGAGCTTGCATGCCTTGTGCCGATCAAATCGGCTGCGTTGCCTGGGGACTCGCCTTTGCTCAGCGCTTCCCAGCGGAGAGGTGACGGTGGTTTTCCTTGCTGCATCCCCTTTGCTGGGTTGCTGCGCTATGGGAACTACCACTTGAGGCTTTGTTTGGCTGCTGGTTGACTAAAATCCCTTATTTTGGCTGCTGATCCCTTATTTTCGAGACTGCTGGCCCCTTATTTTCAAATCTGTAAGTTGACAGCTATGCCCCAGTCCTGTTTGTGCTCCATCATTGCTGTAGTCATATACTGAAGTCTGTGGTTGTTTTTAAAACAGCAGTTCTTATCATAATATGTAATTCTTTTGCCTGTTTTTACATGTTTTAATACGTTTTTTAAAATATGTTCTCATTTCATTTTTAACTGTATTGTTTTATCACTGATGTGTTTTCCACCCTGGGCTCATTTGAGAGGAAGGGCTGGATGTAAATTTAATAAATAAATAGTTATATATTTGAGGTTGTTTTTTAAAGCAGTTTTAAAGCAGTTTGAGCTGTACTGTAGATGTAAGGACGCAGCTACTTGATGTTTCAAAGATGGTTGAACATTTCTTCATATCACTTCTCCTGGCTGGTATTTCATGTTAGAAAACTGAAATTATAGCAATAAAAACAAAACCCATCATTAAATAAACAAATATAAATAACTCACCAAAGTGTGGGGGGTAGTGGAAAGGGGGAAGGTGGCATTTTTTTCTAACCCTACCAAGCTGGAAAGACGCATGTTGCCCTCTGAATTTCCACAGGAGGGAGAAGTCATTAGCGAACCCATGAAAGACAGCAAGCAGATGATTGTGAAAAAAAAGAAGACATTTGTGCCATTACTTCAGTGCCGCTGTATTTAAAGTTTCGAGTTGCCAGTGTTTACACAGCGTGTTTGGCTGGCGCTGTGGAACGGTTGTTGGCGAAAAGCAGACAGAGCCAGAAGCTGGTCCAGACGCTTCGAAAACCAAGCAAGGGTGTGGGTGGCTGAGGTGGAAACAGAGGTGAAATTAAGGATGCAGTTACTTAGTTTTAATTCATTTTAGGGAAATTCTCTGAAGGTAATCATTCTCCCATATGAACATGCCTGTCAGTTGAGGTCATTGTCCGGATCTCTTCTCTGTCCTCCAGAAGTTAGGCAGGAGTCTACAAGAAGCGGGGACTTTTTTGTGCTGGCACCCAAGCGATGCTAAACCCTACCCAGACATGTGTCCCTGAGGGAGTTGGGAGAGAAATTCAATTTGGTTTGGATTTTAATGCGAACCCACCTAACGCGCACCTTCCAAAACAATACGCAAACCAAAATGCAATTGTATCTTGATATTCACACTTGCCCTGAATTTTGTGATGCAGTTTCCCAAGCAAAAGTTTTGTGTATCTGGGGGACATGCATTCAGAAATGCATACGTGAGTGGGATGAACATACAAAAAAAGGGAACCATTTGCAAAAATGTGTACATCTGGCAAGTAAAGGTAAAGGGACCCCTGACCATTAGGTCCAGTCGTAGCCGACTCTGGGGTTGCGGCGCTCATCTCGCTTTATTGGCCGAGGGAGCTGGCGTACAGCTTCCGGGTCATGTGGCCAGCATGACTAAGCCGCTTCTGGCGAACCAGAGCAGCGCACAGAAACACCATTTACCTTCCCACTGGAGCGGTACCTATTTATCTACTTTTGACGTGCTTTCGAACTGCTATCTGGCAAACCCGCATACAAAAATGAACAGATTCATGCGAAAACCCTAGTATATCTTGTGGGAACATTTTTTATTTTTTTTAAATCACCAACCGAAGCAGAAATGTGGAGAACTGAATTTAAGATTGGAAAAATGAGAAACTGGGAGAAAGCAAAATTAGCAGGTTTGTTCACCTCTAGTGCCCAGCATCTTCTCTGCTATCTCACAGGCACCAGGCAAAGTATGCTCTGTGCTTTTCTGTCTTCAGGGGTTTTTAATATTGAAAATCCTTTTGATTACGAGCACAAAAAGCACAAAAAGAGCAATAGCTGAAACCCAGAGCTGCTCACTGGACTGGTTTCATGTAAGAAGGCAGGAAGGTGTGGGCAGCCTGGGACTGAAAGGGCTGTGGTCCATTTCCCCTGACCATGGAATCATAAAACTGTAGAGTTGGAAGGGACGCCAAGGGTCATCTAGTCCAGCCCCCAGTAATGTAGGAATCCTGCCTGCAGCTGTCCCTGGGTAGGCTCAAACCACTAACCTTCTGGGTAACAGCCAGATGCACTGACCTATTGTGCTTTGGTCATGACGATATATGATATACTGTACAATATCTTTACAGTGGTACCTCAGGTTACATATGCTTCAGGTTACATACGCTTCAGGTTACAGACTCCGCTAACCTAGAAATAGTGCTTCAGGTTAAGAACTTTGCTTCAGGATGAGAACAGAAATTGGGCTCCGGTGGTGCGGCAGCAGCAGGAGGCCCCATTAGCTAAAGTGGTGCTTCAGGTTAAGAACAGTTTCAGGTTAGGTATGGACCTCCGGAACGAATTAAGTACTTAACCCGAAGTACCACTGTATTGTCATTGTCACATACAGAACAATGAAATTGGAAATCTACATAAAACATTCAAAAACCCCTAAAAACTCTGAAACCCCTTTTTAAAATACAATATACTATAGAGACCCCTTATGCTGCGTTTAGAACCAGAATTGCAATTGCGTAAAAACTGTTTCTCAGGCGGCTAGTCCTGGTCTTTATAACCCCTTCTCCCAGAGGGCAGAAGCTGAAAGAGATCATTTCCGGGGTGCGTACTATCCTGCGCTATCTCTACAGCTTTCTTACGGCACCTGACAGCATAGACAAAGTTCAAGGATTCCGTACAAGAATCCCATCGGCATTGCGATTACCAATAAAGTGGACAAGCCATCTTTCCATTCAGTTATTAACAAATGAACTGATTCATCATGCAAATCAGTGCATACCATTAACCCTGGTGGAGCAAGCTTTGGTCTTTCGCAGTGTATATAGCATTCAATGGGCAGAGGGGAGTTCAGAAACATTCCTGAGCGGCATGTGCATTTCTGGAACTGGCAAGAGAAACAGATCCTCGTTCCAGCCTGTTTAGACAGAGCATCCCTGTGAGATGCACTCAGCACTATGGAAAGACCAGACACATTTTCTCTCTGTTTTTTCTGTTCTGCGTTTGTGCCATACAAGGTCATTTGTGTCTCTGTTTGGTGGACTGGAGTATATTTATGCATCTTTGTCTATTCTTTTTTCTTTTTGGGAAAGAAATAATTTAAAAATATACAAACCAATGCACTGGGTCTAAAACAGCTGACAACAACCTGGTGCCCTCTAAATGTTGTGAACTATGACCCCCATGAGCCCCTGCTGGCTGAGGTTGGTGGGAGTCCAAAACAGGGGGAGGGCACCAAGTTGATCAGGGCTGCTCAAAAGCATAATTTGGGGGGCCATTTTAACTACTTTTCCTTACAGAAAAGTTCCATTATTATTGTCACACCATTAGTTTATAATAATAATAATAATAATAATAATAATAATAATACATTTTATTTATATCCCGCCCTCCCCAGCCGAAGCTGGGCTCAGGGCAGCTAACAACAATCAAAATAGTCCGACATTCTAAAAACATTCATTATAAAATTAATTAAATCAAATTAAAATCAAATTAATGGCAACCATCAAGCAAAATTCTGTGCAGAATGCCGATTGCCAGAGGAGGGGGTCAGGCTGCGCCCTGACCAAAGGCCTGGTGGAACAGCTCTGTCTTGCAGGCCCTGCGGAAGGATGTCAGGTCCTGCAGGGCCCTAGTCTCTTGTGACAGAGCGTTCCACCAGATTGGAGCCGCGGCCGAGAAGGCCCTGGCTCTAGTTGAGGCCAGCCTAACCTCTCTATGGCCTGGGATCTTCAAGATGTTTTTATTTGCAGACCGTAAATTTCTCTGTGGGACATACCAGGAGAGGCGGTTACCGTATTTTTCGCTCTATTAGACGCACCGGACGATTGGACACACCTAGTTTTTAGGGGAGGAAAACAAGAAATAAGAAAGGAACGCAAAGGATCCTGAGCTAAAAGGGAGCGCTCCTTCATCTTTGCTCAGGAGGCTATACAGGGCTACCCCTGAAGCCAGTAGAGCAAGCGGGATCTGTGTGCACCGATCCCTCTTGCCCTCCTGGCTGCAGCGAAAGGAAGCCTACTGGCTTTCCTCCTGCAAGAGCTGTGCGCTCTTTAAAGGGAGCGCGGTTCTTGGGGGCTTTTCTGGGAGGTGGGGGAAGGAACAGAGCAGCACGCTCTATCCCTTCCTCCACCTCCCGCAAAAGCCGCATGAAGCCTCCGCAGGGGAGCAGGATGAAGACTCCCCGCTCCCCTGCGGAGGCTTCGCGTGGCTAAGCCAGAAGCTAGAACAGCCAGCAGGATCGCAGCGCAGCGATCCCGCTCACTGTCCTGGCTTCTTTTTTTAGCCGTGCGCAGCCTCTCCAGGGCAAGCCTCTCCGCGCGCAGCCTCTCCAGGTCTTCATCCCCTGCCCGGGAGAGACTGCACATGGCTAAGGCTCCCCCAAGAGCTGCGCTCCCTTTAAAGAGTGTGCAGAGTGTGTGCACGGCTCTTGGGGGCTTTTCCCCAAGGAAGGAGAAGGGCAGCCCTTCTCTCTCCTCGGGAAAAGTCCCCAAGAGCTCCACACGGCTCTTTAAAGGGAGCACTCACAGAGCCTCCCGCCTGCATTCGCTCCATAAGACACACACACATTTCCCCTTACTTTTTAGGAGGCGAAAAGTGCGTCTTATAGAGCAAAAAATACAGTACTTACTGTTTTTATTGCACCACTAGTGCGCATGGTCCTTAGCACAAGAGGATCCATGTTCCTCTTACACTCTGTAATTCCAAAAACGAAGAAGGAATGGAGGTGGAGGAAAGGAATACGAGGGAAGGAAAATTCCACAGTTTTTAAGAAAAGCCCATCAGCCAGTTTGTAGCCCAGTCCCAACAACTATTTCCTTAAATTCATCAAAATGACTTCTTCCTCAAACTTCCCCTCACCTGCAGAAATTTGCTGTGTCTTTAGGGTGTATGGCGCACACCCCTTCCCCTTTTTCTATAGTTAATGCTTAGCAGATTTCAACAAGTCTGCCTGGCTCTGTGTGTGAAAAAAAAAGCACAGTTTTAAGTAGTGACAAATAGAAAGCACATGCTTATTATACAACTACATTACACAACTGCTGAGCAGCTTTTATATCATCTGCACTTAAAACAACAGACTTGTGGAGGCTTGTGCTGTTGTGTGTGTCGGTATTAGAAAGCTGAGGAGGACTGAGTAGGAATCCTAGTTGTTTGGAGTTTTGCTGCACCTATTTACCTATTGCATTTTTATCCCACCCTTCCTCCTCAAGGAGCTCAGTGCTGCATGTGTGTGTGTTTGTGTGTGTGTGTGTGTGTGTGTGTGTGTGTGTGTGTGTGTGAGAGAGAGAGAGAGAGAGAGAGAGAGAGAGAGAGAGAGAGAGAGCCCACAATTTACACAGGAATTATGTTCCGGGGATCAGGCCTAAAGCCAAAATTGCCTATAGCCAAAACACAATCGGTTCAATAGCGGGTGGGATTGTCAAAATCATTTCCCCCCTTTCCATCCCTTTTCAATTCTGTTTAAATTTTTTGCCATGCACGTAGAGCTGAACACACACAAGTTAAATGCTCATAAATTGCGGGATTACTGTTCAATTTCAAAACAAAAACAAAGAAAAGCAGCTTTTAAAACTTCCAAAAACAAAACAAAACATTTGCCATGGAAAACTTCTAAAAGAAGTTACAGACACAGCGGTACCTCGGGTTAAGAACTTAATTCGTTCTGGAGGTCCGTTCTTAACCCGAAACTGTTCTTAACCTGAGGTACCACTTCAGCTAATGGGGCCTCCTGCTGCCGCCATGCCGCAGCATGCGCGATTTCTGTTCTCATCCTGAAGCAAAGTTCTTAACCTGAGGTACTATTTCTGGGTTAGCGGAGTCTGTAACCTGAAGCATCTGTAACCTGAAGTGCCTGTAACCCAAGGTACCACTGTAAAAACATTCCAAGGGCAATTGCCATTACAAAAATGTTTCTGTCCAATGATCTTGAGGTTGCCGGGACAACATTCCTACCCAGCCTTCCAATCTGGGATTCTTCAAGGTGGCACATGTCAAAAGAATTTGGGCAATACTCGACCACTGAGTCCCATCAGTGCGAAGCCGGCGCACCCATGAGGCAAGCTGAGGCAATCGCCTCAGGTGACAGAATCCACAGGGGCAGCAGATTTGGCCTCTAAGAAATGCATTGCCTGTTACGGGTGCCGCCAAATCTGCCATCTCCACTGCAGGGCTTCCCCAATGCTGCCTCTAAAGTAGTCTCTTAGCAAATAGGAGGCACTTGTTTCTGATGTAGATCTTTATTCATCTGTTCTTCCCCTTTAGGAGGGGGACCTTACCATTTTGTGGTTTGATTCCCATGACATTTTGGCACCTGAAGCAATTTTGTTCTAGAAGTGCCTCCTTATACAAGCTTCCACAAATAGTTAGCTCCAGACCTTTCCTGTGTGAATAACAAGGCAGGATTTATCTATTAACACACCCATAACATCTGTTACCCAGCGGCCATCTTCAGTGAGGGTGTCTGTCACATCTTCCGGATAATAATAATAATAATAATAATAATAATAATAATTTATTATTTGTACCCCGCCCATCTGGCTGGGTTTCCCCAGCCACTCTGGGCAGCTTCCACAAAGACCAAAAATACACTAAGATGTCACACATTAAAAACTTCCCTGAACAGGGCTGCCTTAAGATGTCTTCTGAATGTCAGGTAGTTGTTTTTCTCTTTGACATCTGATGGGAGGACGTTCCACAGGGCGGGCACCACTACTGAGAAGGCCCTCTGTCTGGTTCCCTGTAGCTTTGCTTCTCGCAATGAGGGAACCACCAGAAGGCCCTCAGCGCTGGATCTCAGCATCCGGGCAGAATGATGGGGGTGGAGATGCTCCTATCTTGGACTACAATTCCCATCTGCCCCAGCCAGCATGCTCAATGGTCAGAGGCCATGGGAGTTGTAGTCCACAGCTGCTGGAAGGCACCAGTTCAGGGAAGGCTGCGACAGCTTGTTGCGATATCCAAACACAGCCAATAGCTTCAAAGAGACATTGTGTGTGCACATGAATTTCTCTTGTCCTGCTCTTGCCACTGGCCAAACAAGTTTTTTGAAAACATGTAAAATCATGCCAAAGTAGTTCACCACCACAAAAATGGGATGAATATGCAGAACAACACATGTCATGGTTCTTCTTTCAAACTGCTTTCAACACCCTGGAAAAAAAAGTGCCCCCTTCCAGCCAAAGCCTGTGTCCTATTCAATTCTGGTTTTAATGTAAGAATATATTAACTGCTTTTTGGGATCAGAGAAAAAGTCTATCTAGTCCAGAATTCTTCTTCCAACAGCAGCCAACCAGCCAGTTTCCTCTCCACAGAGCTTGGATTCTTCCTCACAGTATTGGCAGTAACATTTAACCATAGAGGCACAGGACAATATTTTCTTAATCCTCACCCCGCACTTCAAGCACTCCCCACCCTGCCAGGAACAATGATAGCAGCTGATGCTTAGCTTCATAATATCTGTCACTGGCAAAATGCAGTGCAGAGCCAGTTAATATCATATCACTGCTTTGATGCACAAAAGAAAGAGGCTTTTAAGTGCTTTTACATGTACAAAGCATTATGCTGGGTGTGGGCGGGTGAGTAAAATAACACGGAGCATTATCACAACTTTCCTTCCCCCAGATTTGCTTACCGAAGTAATCTGTACATTTTAAGTTTCCCACAGTGATATACTTTTTCAGTTTTTAAAACAACACAAACATTTTCCTTGGCTAGCTGCCTGGTGCAAAGAATAAAAGTTATCAGTGTGGCTAAATGACTTTAAAATACAAGGTATTCTCTCTGAGGAGAAGCAGAGAATGTAAAAGTGATCTGTGCAGGCGTGATCCTATTCACAGGAGGCCAGGAAAAACAAACCGGGGCAGCTGACTATCTCTTTGACAGCTAAGTGATTTCTTTCTTCAGCTGTCCACCATCTCAGTAAGATGCTCACGTGCTTCACCAATATTTGTTTATGTCCTCTTGGGCATGGGCTGCAATGGCACGGCATTTAAGGTGTGTCCAGAGATGTTTCTAGGGAAGGGTTGGGTTGTGTCTGGACTTGCAACTCATGATGGGGCAGACGTATTTTGCCATACGTGTTGGCAGTCCAGTCCTACGCATGCTTCCCATAGGCATCTGACGCAGTTGCACTGACTCCCGGTGGAGTACAGGGGCAGATTTAAGGTGTTGGTTTTGACCTTTAAAGCCCTTCACGGCCTAGGACCCTCGTACCTACGGAACCGCCTCTCCCGGTATGCCCCACGGAGAGCCTCAAGATCCATAAATAGCAACACCCTAGTGGTCCCAGGCCCTAAGGAAGTTAGATTGGCTTCAACCAGAGCCAGGGCCTTTTCAACACTGGCTCCGGCCTGGTGGAACGCTCTGCCTCATGAGACCAGGGCCCTGCAGGATCTGATTTCTTTCCGCAGGGCCTGTAAGACAGAGTTGTTCCGCCTGGCCTTTGGCTTGGAGCCAATTTGATTCCCTCCCCCTCTTTCTTTTTTCTTTTTCCTTTCTCCTCCTGTGATGAGGCTGCATTTTAATTGTTTTAATGTTGCATTTTAATCTTGTTTTTAAGTTGTATTCATTCAACTTGTTTTTATTATTGCTTGTTAGCTGCCCTGAGCCCAGCCTTGGCTGGGGAGGGCGGGGTATAAATAAAAATTACTATTATTATTCAGGACGTGGGTGGCGCTGTGGGTTAAAGTCTCAGCGCCTAGGACTTGCCGATCGAAAGGTCGGCGGTTCGAATCCCCGCGGCGGGGTGCGCTCCCGTCTTTCGGTCCCAGCGCCTGCCAACCTAGCAGTTCGAAAGCACCTTCAGGTGCAAGTAGATAAATAGGGACCGCTTTATAGTGGGAAAGTAAACGGCGTTTCCGTGTGCGGCTCTGGCTTGCCAGATGCAGCTTTGTCACGCTGGCCACGTGACCCGGAAGTGTCTTCGGACAGCACTGGCTCCCGGCCTATAGAGTGAGATGAGCGCACAACCCTAGAGTCTGGCAAGACTGGCCCGTACGGGCAGGGGTACCTTTACCTTTACCTTACTATTATTATTATTATTATTATTATTATTATTATTATTATTATTATAGAATCGTAGAATCGTAGAATTGGAAGGGACCACGAGGGTCATCTACTCCAACCCCTGAAATGCAGGAAACTTTTGCCCAATGTGGGGCTTGAACCCACGGTCCTGAGATTAAGAGTCTCATGCTCTACCAGTTGGCCACTATAAGAACAGGATGCTGGACTAATGGACCTTTGACCTTACTCAGAAAGGCTCTTCTTGTGTCCTTCTGCTGTTGTTGGTGGTGATGATTTGCCTTGCAGGATGTCTCAGGTTCAGTCCCCATTATCTCCAGGTACGACAGGGAGAGATCCCTACTTGAAGCCCTGGGCAGTCACTGCCAGTCAGTGTAGACAAGACTGTTACAGAACCTGGGTGCCTCTCCCTCTCTCTCTGTCGAGCGGTGGCAAGAGCCCATGGGGTTCCAGGCACTCACCCAGGGTCTGTTGTCCTTTGGAGAACTGAGACGCGGCGGAGTCTGTCGTAGCTTTTAGAAACATAGTTTATGTCTTAAGAAATATGGTTTATAGGTGCACTTACACCTTCGGTCTGCATGGAGGGAGTCCAGATCTTACAGCACGGTCATTTCAAGAGGGGCTTGTCCCCCACAGCAGGGCAGCCCTGGGGTCCAAGGCATCTCTCCCAGGCAGCTTGCGGCCAACCTGCCCAAGATGGACCCCAGTCTTTATTTTGCCTTCTTCTTCCCAGAGCCCCTTGCTCGAAAACTCTCTTTTCTTGTCAGCTCAAACACACACACACACACCATCACCTTGGAGACGCCTGTCTCGAGCCAGGCCAAAGGATTCCTCTCAGATGGTCCAGCAACACCTTTTGTCATGTTAATGCCTCTATCTATCCCAGGTGAGGAAAAGGAAACTTAGCCTGTTCTTTTCCACTGGCCTGCAATCTTCCCCTCAATTCTCCAAATAATCAAAATCCTATCATTTCTTGATTTACAGTCATACCTCATGTTACGTTTGCTTCATGTTATGTTCTTTCAGGTTACGTCCCGCAGCGACCCGGAAGTACCGGAAAGGGTTACTTCCGGGTTTCGCTGCTTGCACTTGCGCATGCGCAGAAGCACTAAATTGTGCTTTGCGCATGCGCACAAGCACCAAATCGCACCGCGCACTTGCGCAGATACGGCGCTTGAGGTTGCACTCTTTTCATGTTGCGAGCGGGCCTCCAGAATGGATCACGTTCTCAACCAGAGGTACCACTGTATAGGGTTTAGGGCTAGATAGACTCATGGCCTGACAGTATAAGGTAAGCTTCTTGGGTCCCTATGCCACCTGCTCCTCTATTCTTTCTTACTGTATTTGCGTAAGAATTGCATGCAGATGAAGAGGATGGAAAGTTTGAAGGACCCTGGGTGAGAGACAGGGAAGGGGAGATCTCCCGATGTGAGAGGCGGGGATACCACATCTTTTTCTGTATGGTACAAAAGTTAAGATACATTTGTGAGAGGATCTTGCATTCTTTCTCTTTTTCTCTTCTCTTCGTTTCTCTCTTTTTGTTATTCTCTGTGTAGATCTGCTTGTATTTTTTTCCTGCAGGGATCTCATGAGGGAAGCGCGAAGATCTTCAGAAGTTGGCCTCATGTTCAAAGCCGAGTGCCATGTGCGTGGAATAAGGCTGCGGCGGGATCTGTTCCTTTAATGGCCAGGAGCCTATCAGTTTGAGAAAGGATGTTTAAGCACATTTGCCCTCTCCTCTTCATTATTAGCACAGGCTGTGGAAAGGGGGGGGGGAGGCGGGCGGCAGGGAGAAGCCATAAAGTTCCAAGCTCTGTCGTGCTGAATTCCTTGGCAGCTTCCAAAAGGCGCCTGGGAACTGAGGCGAAAGCTTCCAATATCAGATAATGACTGATATACAGCATGTGTGTCACTCACAGTGTTTGAAAGTGAATGGCTATAAAAATGGGTTTACTAGACAGTAAATGACTTCTCAAATAGGCGATGCAGGCCTTTTCTGTTTCTTCCTTCTCTCTCCCCCCTCCCCTTTAAAAAGAAAACATTATTCTTTTTGCACACCAACGGAAAACAGAACACATCAGGGACCGGAGCTTGTATTGGGTGAACACAGCGTTCCTACGACTGCCAGCTTCAGCTTTGAAAGGGGTTTCTGTGCCTTTAAAGAAAGCTAGAGCTGCAGTCCTGAGCACACACTGTGGCAAATAAACCCGCGTACCTAGGCACGACTTGGGTTTAAAGAACATTTCTGAGAAGGCTGAGAGCTTCTGAAGTCACCTCTGAAGTTTATAACTTTAAATTGTTAAAAGAACTTCCTAATCACAATTTTATTTTCTCTCTATTATAATGTTAGCTACTTCAAGAGATCGGCTTAGGGCTTAGCAGGGTTGGTAAGAGGGATAGTAATGCAATAATAAAGAAACTATAGAAGCACAATCCGTTCTAGTTTTCTTTACTGCACACCCTGGGGAATATTCATATTGCAATAGACTGCAACAAAATGCACTTAAAGTGAGAGAGAGCCTGCCTGCTCCCTTTTCCCACCCTCAGAGTCTTTGTGTGTGTGTGTTTGGTATAGCACATCATTATTTCTTTTCTGGTTTGCAAGATATTTAATTTCTTCCATTTTACTTCCAGCATTTACAGGCCCCCTCACTAACAAAAAAGCTGTCAGGTCTGCTTTCGAACACAAAATAAAACAAGTCAAAAATTCAACAGCAATAAAAACCAGCAAAATTTGACATAGCTAGAATTCAGAAAGCAGACAAGGGAAAAAAATGGAGTAAAACAGGTTAAATGGCATAGAAAACAGATTTGTAAAGGTGCTGGAAAATAAAATTAAAAAGTGTCCCTGCTAAATGAAGTTGTTATAGGAATTATAAGGTCTCAAATATAGAATGAATGTTGGTAATTGCACAAGGTAAACACACATACCTAAGTATATAAACCACATGTCTAAAATAGTACAGTGGTGCCCCGCAAGACGAATGCCTCGCAAGACGAAAAACTCGCTAGACGAAAGGGTTTTCCGTTTTTTGAGTCGTTCCGCAAGACGAATTTCCCTATGGGCTTGCTTTGCAAGACGAAATGTCTTGCGAGTTCTTGCGAGTTTGTTTCCTTTTTCTTAAAGCCGCTAAGCCGTTAATAGCTGCTAAGCCGCTAAGCCGTTAATAGGCGCTAAGCCGCTAATACCCATGCTTCACAAGACGAAAAAACCGCAAGACGAAGAGACTCGCGGAACGGATTAATTTCATCTTGCGAGGCACCACTGTACAGGAAAGCAATCCAAAAGCCATATCGGCTCTCTAAGAGACTCTCAGTATTTCCTCTGCCTCCTTAATCCCCCTTGCCTGAGAACACGTAGGCAGACAGCAATCAGGGAAAGTTCCTGAAGGGATTCCCCTCCTATATCTATGAATCTCCTTTGTATTAATTGTCATTGTTTGCCCAGATGCTCTACATTGAGAGATGTCTTAAGGCCATCCTGATTGTCTTACCCAATGCTAATGTTTTGTGTAAACTTTGTCAGGAACTATGTAAAACTTGCTAAATTCTCAGGAATATCACACCTTGGCCTGCCTGAGCCACAGTAACCCCACCTTATGTGTGACGTAATTTCAACCGTTTGTAGAGAGGGGATGCACTGGCGGAGGAAGAGGAGTGTGGGGGGAGCGCACCAACCCCAGCAGTGCGATCCTGGCAGAGTGCCATCGCAGCTGCCCCCCTGCCTGCGCTGGGCACCCCGACCCCAGGACGCGCGCCTGCTCTCCACCCCCCAGTGCCGAAGCATGAAGCTCTGCCACTGAGGGGATATCCTTCTTCTCCACGCCAAAATGAAAACCCTTAAAAAGAGATATTTCTTCGTGGTTCTGGGTCTCTCTTGCCTCCTTGCTCGGAGGGGAGGGAACTCTGTTCCAACAGAAACATCCTTTCTCCATCCTTTCTCCATCCATTCATCTCTGATCGATCATGGACTTAGTGGACTCAGTCCTTTGTGGGAGTTGGGCATCAAAACCCAACCTCCCATATTTTTCTATATCAAAGTGAAGCAGGTAACTGTGCTACAGAGTTCTCCAAACTTGAGAACTGCCCACTTTCTTGAATGTTTTTTTAAAAGACATGGGAAGACACAGAGAGCCAGTGTGGTGTAGTGGTTAAGAGCGGTAGTCTCGTAATCTGGAGAACCGGGTTCGCATCTCCGCTCCTCCACATGCAGCTGCTGGGTGACCTTGGGCTAGTCACACTTATCTGAAGTCTCTCAGCCCCACTCACCTCACAGATTGTTTGTTGTGGGGGAGGAAGGGAAAGGAGAATGTTAGCTGCTCTGAGACTCCTTCGGGTAGTGATAAAGCGGGATATCAAATCCAAACTCTTCTTCTTCTCTTCTTAAACTTTGGGCTGAATGAATGCCTAAAATGCATGGAGGGGGAACCTTTAGCCCTCCAGATGTTGCTGAATTGCAACTCCCATCAGCATCAGCACACATGGCCAATAGCCTGGTGTTGAAAGAATCTCAGCAACATTTGGAAGGCCAAAGCTTCCCTCCACCTGCTGAAAAACGAAAGGTGAGTTTCGACCATGTCCAATGGCCCCGCCAGCCCCTTCTGGCTCTGGCTACATACCTAATGTTTACCTTGCATATAAAAACCATCAGAACCTGATAGCCTGGCAGGATATAAATCTGAATTTCAGAAAGATTAATTCAATTTGGTGCTCATCTAAAATTTCCTTCCTTCCAGGGAACAGTTCTTTTTATTATATTTTTTTTAATGGTCTCATGCGTGTGTTTTCAAATGCAGTAAATAGTCTTGTTCTGAGCTCTTTGCCTTTCTTAGACTCTGACATAAGGAGGCTATAAATTATTTCCTTCTATAAAAGGCAGGGAGGTAAATCCTCAGCAGAATGTGCAGAGAATTAGCCACTTAACTCCCATTAGCATTAATAAGAACGGAATATTTATTTACTCCACAGCACATAAATCACAACCTTGTAACTTCTACAATTTCTTAACTATAATGTTTCCATTGTTCCCTTGGCTCCTGGTTATCCACCTCAAATATTTACCCGAGGTGTTGGCTTCAAAGAAGTGGGGTGACCTCGCTGAGACTTTGCTCTTTCCTGTCATCATAGCAGCTGTAAAACTCCAGGCTGATTGTACCGGGGTGGTGAAGTCATTGAAGATTCTGGGACTGTGAACACATTGTCAGCTTAAAAACACAGCCGGGTCGTTCTTTTTCTCAATTGAGATCGAAGGTGGAAAGGCATCAGAACTCAGTATTTCATAAGAAACGACAGGATAGATATGGATTGTTGCTCACACCTCCACACCGGACCTAGTTACGCTATGAAAGTCGCTCCCATGGGAGGCAGCAATGGCCACCAACTTGGATGGCTTTGAAAGACGATTAGACAAATCCATGGAGGACAACACTATAAAAGCCTATTAGCTCTGATGAACATGTCCTACCTCCACGGATGCCCTGCTGCCACACCCCTGATGGGGGCAGTGGTCTAAACCACAGAGCCTAGGGCTTGCCGATCAGAAGGTCAACGGTTCGAATCCCCATGATGGGGTGAACTCCCATTGCTCTGTCCCAGCTCCTGCCAACCTAGCAGTTCGAAAGCACACCAGTGCAAGTAAATAAATAGGTACCTCTCCGGCAGGAAGGTAAACAATGTTTCCGTGTGCTCTGGCTTCTGTCACAGTGTCCCATTTTGCCAGAAGCGGTTTTATCATGCTGGCCACATGACCCGGAAAGCTGTATGTGGACAATCACCGGCTCCCTCAGCCTGAAGCGAGATGAGCAAAAAGATATTTATTGGCATTTTCAGAAATTTTATAAAACATAAAAATCACAAAAAACACAAAAAAGAAAAACAAAAATACATACAAAAAAAGCGAAAAACCACATGTATAACTTCATTCCCTTATGTTCATGAAACTTACTTTCCCGACCTCCTCATACCTCTCCTTACTGTATTCCATTCTCTAATTAAGTCTCTTCAACAAATCCTTCCCTTGATTTCTATTAGATTTTTAAACTTACTTTTCATATTTACATAAACATTACAGCTAGCAACCCCTTAATTTCAAAATCAACATCGTCTTAACATTCAACAATTTTACAATATTTCTTAAGATAGTCTTTAAATTTCTTCCAATCTTCTTCCGCTGTCTCTTTCCCCTGGTCTCGGATTCTGCCGGTCATCTCTGCCAGTCCCATATAGTCTATAACTTTCATCTGCCATTCTTCCACGGTGGGTAGTTCTTCTGTCTTCCAATACTTTGCAATAAGTATTCTTGCTGCTGTTGTAGCATACATAAAAAATGTTCTGTCCTTCTTTGACACCAATTGGCCGACCCAGGTTTTATATGTTCATGCCATCTTGTTCCAGTTAACAATCTAGTTGCTCCTTGCGGCACTAGACAGTAGTTTCCAAACTCTCTTCAAAGGCAGCCCCATGCACAGCACACTGAAGCAATCTATCCATTAAGTAATGTCTACTTGTTTTTAAATTCTGTTGATATTCTCTGTATTTTAGGTACGCATGGACAAACATAAACACAATATTATGCGGCTTATAAAATTCCTTACATAAATAAAACATGCTGAATCTGTGGAGGCCTACTGTGGAACTGGTAAATACAGAAGCTTGGGCTGTTGCACTTTTAACCCAATTCTTTTGTGCTCCTACCCTCAAGTGGCTTCAAGTTTCCCTGTTTATCTTTGCCAATAAATCAACTGTTCCTTTGCTACAAGTCAGTGTGTTTGCAGGAACCCACCAGGGGTTAGTACAGAGGCAGCTACTCAGGCCAGCAGTGCCTGTCTCCCATCACAAGTATACTTGCACACTACTGCTTTTCAAATTCATCTCAACATTTTTATAAAAGAGAAGCAATTAGCAATAAGAATAACACAGCCAGCGAACTTAGTTCCCCCCTCCACCATGTGTTTTAATGATTGATAGTTCATTTTATAATTAATGAAAAATCCTATAATCTCTATTTGGATTGTCATATTATGCTTCAAAATGAATTAGCATTGTAATGATGCATATTTTTGCTCTTGTGTACTGCTTTGGGGGGAAGTGGTGTACAAATTGAAATAATAAAGTAAAGCATTTATTTCATATTTGTTTATATTTATCTTTGTAGACAATCTCTCTCTGTGTGTCTAGCACATCTCATCCCCAAAGACTTGCAAATTCAACAGACGATTGTCTAACTGAACTGCTAAAGAATCATTCCGGTTTATCAGTCTTTACTATACATAATATGATCCAATATTGATCTACATCTTAGGTAGTTTAGGGGGTATCCTAAGCTATTAATCAGAGCAGCATGAATTGAAACTTCAGCAGCAAAAATATCAACTGGCATAAGAACAGTGGCTAACCCAGGGGTCTCCCTAAGCCTTGCAGGAAGAAATTCCCAAGTATGAAATACATGCACAAAACACCTTTCATGAATGACACATGCGATGAATGACACTGCTAAGTAAACACTAGTGGCAACGAAGGTAGGATTAGGCCTCAGTGAACATTTATATTGTGGGGAGGTATTTGTACACAAGTGCAATATCCATAGGTGGTGCTATTACAGTTGTATTTTGTGAATTGAGGAGGGATCAGTAAACTCAACCAAACCCAAAGCATTAAAGGTAAGGTTAAAGGTGCGTATAGCTTCCCTGACAGGGGAACAGGGGACATTTGTCTGGGGACAGGGGACATCTGACGGGAATAGGGCATGTCCTATTCACTGCCTATCATCTGCCTTAAAATTCATATGTGGGACAGAAATCATATGTAATACAGTATTGTAGAATTATTATTTTTGCTCAACTATTTGTGTGTGTGTGTGGAAAGCCTGTATGCCTTTGGAACATGGTCCTTGCCTTTCAAACATGTCAGGGAACTTTTGTTGAAGGTCCATCTACGAATGCAATAAAGCCACCACCAGCATCATCAACATCCTGAAATCAGCAGAAGGAAACTCAAAGAGACTATAAGCCCATGCTTGGAGAAGAATGTGACTGTAAATATTATGTTTTAATGCATCTATAGCCATAAGTTTCTGCAAGTACAGTTGGTACCTCGGGTTAAGTACTTAATTCGTTCTGGAGGTCCATTCTTAACCTGAAACTGTTCTTTACCTGAAGCACCACTTTAGCTAATGGGGCCTCCCACTGCTGCCGCTGCACGATTTCTGTTCTCACCCTGAAGCAAAGTTCTTAACCCGAGGTACTATTTCTGGGTTAGCAGAGTCTGTGACCTGAAGCGTATGTAACCTGAGGTACCACTGTAAAGTTTTTGAACATTAAAGGATGGACATTGGTTTAATTTCCAAAGAAGAGTGTCAGTCATATATATGGTTTGAGCTTCCTAGCTGCATTTTCGCTATTCTAACTTCAACAACTGTGACGAAAGGATGCTAAAGTAGATAGGCCATTTGGACGGATCCAATAGGCTCTTCTTGTGGTCAGTTCCCAGCAAACCTTCACTCAGCAAGGCCTGTCCTTTTATGGAGTTGTTTCACAGTTTCCTCAAAATGCAGAGCTGAACGTCCCCGCAGGCCATTCCGTTTGGCCAATATTTTGAGCTGCCTTTTTATTTCAAGTGCATTGAAAGCATAGCTTCTATCGCAGTTGACCTTATTGCTAATGGCACCTGTCAGGTTCCTACAGAGACTGGAATGAGTCCCGTCTCCGAGTTTGTTTTCATAGCTCTAAAAACAGAGACAGGGATTCACCAGGAGGTCGTTACATAATATTCTGCCATTTGTTGCGGATCCTTTCCCCCTTTGTGAACAAAGAGGCTATTTTCAGTCGTCTCCCACAAGGGTGCTGAAGTCATGTCTAGATTGGCACAATATGGGGCTAATTCATGCTATATCAATATATATATTGGGTAACTCACAGACAAAGCACACGGCATAACGGTAGTCACATTATGTTATTTTTATTGTGTCTATAGGCCACCTTTCTCTTCCAAGGAGCTCAAAGTGGCGTACATGGTTCTCCTCTTCCTCATTTCATCCTCACAACGGCCCTGTGAGGTAGATTAGGCTAAGAGATGGCGACTGGGCCATTTGGTGCCTGTCCAGTTGTGCAACCTGGGGAGGTCACTTTGGTGATTGCAGTATGATTCTTCAGCAGAGACTCAATGGAGGAGCACTCCGTTGTCTCTCGAGACAGACAGACACCGACAACGTTCTCCTCCACAAGATCTCATGCTGACTATCGTGTGAATGTAAGGCTATTTCGTGAACATCTGCTCTTCAGATCAGCATTTGAGTACCCAATAATAGCAGTTTAGATGCAACAGTATCTGACGGTTGTTCCCAATATTTGGCTATAGACATGAAGTAACAGTATATGACAGGGACGCAGGTGGCGCTGTGGGTTAAACCACAGAGTCTAGGACTTGCCGATCGGAAGGTCGGCGGTTCGAATTTCTGCAACGGGGTGAGCTCCCATTGCTCGGTCCCTGCTCCTGCCAACCTAGCAGTTCGAAAGCACGTCAAAGTGCAAGTAGATAAATAGGTACCGCTCCGGCGGGAAGGTAAACGGTGTTTCCGTGCACTGCTCTGGTTTGCCAGAAGCGGCTTAAGTCATGCTGGACACATGACCCGGAAGCTGAATGCCAGCTCCCTCGGCCAATAAAGTGAGATGAGTGCCGCAACCCCAGAGTCGGCCACGACTGGACCTAATGGTCAGGCGTCCCTTTACCTTTACCTGAACAGTATATGACAGCACGGTGGCCGCTGGTGCCCATTGAGACTGGTAGGGCAGAAGGAAAGGAGCTTAACAGTAGGTGGCGCTAGAGCCAATGACAGGCAGAGACTACTTGTTCTGGTTTTGTCCCCATCCTCCTCCCTGCTGAGTTCTACAAGGGCAACACTAAGACTAAAAGGAGAAAGCTGACAAGTGGTGCTGCCATCCCCTGGACTGGTTGTAAGTAAGCAGACAGGCAGGTGGAGCCTGTTAAAGAGCAGACCAAGTTTGGTGAGGCAGTCCCCCATTTTCCCTAATAGATGAGCCTCCATGGTGGTGGTATCTGCTGCAAGACTTCTAATAAATTTCATCTGTGCTTCAGTAACTCATTTAAGCTTCAATCATAGCCACACTTATCTGGGACCTTCTGAGCTTAGGCATCTATCTACAAGGTGTGACTGGTAAGTTTGGTGAACAGTCACAGAAATCGGACAGTGAGAGCTATTTGAACATACATACCCTACAGGCCTCCAAAGTAGGCCCCCTCTGATACAATGCACAGTTGACAACGTTTGTAGAACTGTTGGAAACTTCTGGAGAAGTCCTCTTCTCGTACTGCTTTCAGTTCCCTCATCACAGCAGCTTGGATGTTGGGAAATCTGTGCCCTTTCAGTGCAGATTTCAGTTTTGGAAAAAGAAACAAATCTGGTGGGGCACAGTCTGACCCCCTCCTTTGGTAATCCTCACAGAGTTTGGTAAACTCTAGCCCAATGGTTGCCATTAATTTGATTTTGAATTGATTTTAAACTGAATTGATTTTAGAATGTTGTGTTACTTTTATTGTTGTTAGCCGCTCTGAGCCTGGCTTCGGCTGGGAGGGCGAGATATAAATAAAATGTTATTATTATTATTGTTGTTGTTGTTGTTAAGGGTGGGACAACTCAGTAACCTCAGTAACGATTTCACGTGGGATATGCAATTCTTCCGCCATCATTTGGATGGACAAACGCTGATCCGGCATCAATAACTCACGAACTCTGTTGACATTTGCCGCTGTTCTGCTCGTCGGCGGTCTGCCAGATTGAGGGTCATCTTCAATGGTTTGCCGCCCTTCATGGAAACGCTTAAACTACTCATACACTGTCTTATGAGTTACAGCTTCATCTCCATACACAATTGTGCGCTTTTCGTGGGTTTTTGATGCTGATTGTATGTTCGAATATTTCTTGCTGTCTTGTTTCTGTGACCATTCACCAAACTTTCTGGTCACACCTTGTATATAGGGTTGTATAGAGACCAATAAAAGCCATCAGTTTTAAACACTGAGGACAAATCTCCTAATTCTAATATCTAAAGTTGATGTCAAAATCCAGATTTCAAAACTCACGAAATCGTCAACCTTTGCAAAATGTAACGCTGCCTTTAATGAGCAATTGCATACAGAACAGTTGTGCTAGCATCTTGCTGCTGCACATTCAGGGCTCTGAACCTCAGCGAAGAAGAGTGTCTCATCCCTATGGAGAATTTAGCAGCGCATGCAATCTATTATGCATTTCACGGGTTCCCTATTAAGAGATTAGGGGAAATATATCTCAAAACTGTGAAATGAGAGCCTAATGATTTGTCAACGTCTGATGGCACCTTTCCACGGAGCTGGCAGGGCATTTTGCTGGAACCTTGTGTCGCACTTACATGTTCAAAAGTAACTATTGGCAACCAGCTCCAGACTTGGGAGGCTGCTTCCAAACTCTGTAGGAAAAATCTCCCTAAGGCCACTTCATTTAAAATGAGCCTAAGCCTTTCTAAAGCATATAATTATGTTTCATCCTTGCGGTCTTATCTTGCATTAGCTTTAATTGCCCTTGAAACTTGGCAACATCTTCCTATCCATTTAAAGAAATTAAACACTTCAGGGTTTTGTTTTTATAGAACTTTTGATATTAAAGTGCCTTGGTTCACCCTCCTCCTCCTTGTGATCCACTTATGTTTTTTCTCCCTGCCCTTCCCAGAAAACACACATACAAAGACAGAATTAAACAGAGACAGAATTAACTTGGAGTAACCAGCAAGCCAGAATTCATTTAGGTGAATTTAGGAGGGGTCTGGTTAATTTATAAAACGGAAAGTGCTAAAACTTGGGTTATAGCCATCTAAGGCCATCTAAGGCCCACCTGAACTATAAATTTAAAGCATTATTATACTACATTAAATAGCCATGGCTTCCCCAAAGGATCTTGGGAACTATAGTTATTTAAGGGTGCTGAGAGTTGTTAGGCAATCCCTATTCCCCTCACAGAGCAACAATTTCCACCTTTTACTTGTGTAGGTGTAGTCATAGTTGTTATTCTTTATTAATCTTGCTAGTCACATGTTATCTGAAGTTCTTGTTGATGGATTAAGACTTTTATTACTCCTATGTTTTATTCTGTGCTATGAATTTTAAACGTTTAAGTTGTTCTGTGCTTTAATATTTTGTAAGTCAGGTTGAGAAGTTTTGTAAACTGTGATGAACTATTGATAACAGCAGTGCTTTTTTTTCTAAAAAAATGTTTGTAGGTACTCTCATTTTCCTACTCATATTGAAATAATGCCCCTTAATGAGGCCAAACTTAGATTCACAAAATGTTTAGGGGTATGCGTCCCCCTGCACCCCCCAAAAAAAACACTGGATAATAGTAATAATAATACATTTCACCATGCAAAATAATGAGAGGTCCCATCAATATTGGCATTCTACCGGCTCTTGAAGACATACCTGTTTAGACCAGCTATTCCCTGATCTCCAGACTTGAACCTCCTGTTTTAATTGCTGTTTTACTTGTCATGTTGTTTTTCTCCATATGCCTGTTTCGTTGCACATTTTAACTGTGTGCATTTTAATTTTGGTGGATTTGTTTTATTGCGGCTATATTTTTCATCAGTGACAAACCTGGACAGCATCTTTAAAAGCAGAGACATCACCTTGCCAACAAAGGTCCGTATAGTTAAAGCTATGGTTTTCCCGGTAGTGATGTATGGAAGTAAGAGCTGGACCATAAAGAAGGCTGATCGGCGAAGAATTGATGCTTTTGAATTATGGTGCTGGAGGAGACTCTTGAGAGTCCCATGGACTGCAAGAAGATCAAACCTATCCATTCTTAAGGAAATCAGCCCAGAGTGCTCACTGGAAGGACAGATCCTGAAGCTGAGGCTCCAATACTTTGGCCACCTCATGAGAAGAGAAGACTCCCTGGAAAAGACCCTTATGTTGGGAAAGATGGAGGGCACAAGGAGAAGGGGACGACAGAGGACAAGATGGTTGGATAGTGTCTTCGAAGCTACCAGCATGAGTTTGACCAAACTGCGGGAGGCAGTGGAAGACAGGCGTGCCTGGCGTGCTCTGGTCCATGGGGTCATGAAGAGTCGGACACAACTAAACGACAACATATTTCTCATAGTCTGTTTTGTACCTACTTAGACACCATTTTGGCAGTCATGGTATATGTAAATTATTATTAGTAATAGTAGTAATTTATACTCTTTATTGTTAAGCATTTTTCACCTCTAAGGTCCAGCAGGTATTTGGGGATAGCACAGGGCTTCCACTGCTGCTACTGACCATGCTCCATTGCAATGTAACATCCTTAGAAGTATTATGGGTACAAATAGGTGTGTGTTGGATGAGGTGACCCTCAGGGCGTTGGGCTAGATGACACTCGAGTCTCTTTCATCTCTACAGTTCTATTATAGATATGCAAATGCTGCACTAATGATGCTTTTCTGCTGTCTGGGTGCTCTGTGTCCCCTTTTACTTTTTTATTTTGTTGCATTTACCTTTTTTTTTGTAAACAGGTCTGGTTTCTTCAAAGAAACAACGGACGTACTTTTCAATAAACCTACGAACAAGCAAACAAAAGAAATTAAACAAGCAGGTCAAAATGTCAAAATAATCCCTCTTGACCTCCTTTAGCCCCCTGGTCTTGACCCCTGTTTTATCATACCTGTGTTTTCACTGTCTTTCATGTTCAATTAAAAAAAAAGTTTTAGAATTATCATTCCATTATTGTAGTTAAAAGCTTAGATTTAAAAGCAACCATCAGCTTTACTGTATAAAGAGCAAGTTTCTAGTCCTTACATTTTATGAAATGCTCATGAAAACTTGTAGGCAGCCCCTGATGAAATGTCAGAAGCCAGAAAGAAGGTGGTTTCAATATCATGTGTAGCTCCTTGTTCCTCCCCCCAGGATAAACTATGCAAAAAAACCAAACAAACCTAAACTAAAAAAACCTATACTATTTGCATAATTTGGCTGGGCGCAGAGTTGTGTGGGTGGTGAATGGGTGGGTTTCAAAGAAGAAGAAGCTTGGAATAAGCTCAGCCACTATTTTGTAACCTCATTGTGAAATTCCTGGTTTGATGCCAACACTGCGATGGATACTGTACAGAAGGGACATGGAGGCTTAAAATCTGAGCACAAGTTCATTTCATAAATCACAATAACTTCCAGAAACCAAGCACTAGGTGGAAGTGTCTCTAACCCATATTTGCCTTTTAGCTTTTGAGTTCCTGTTCTTCTCCACTGTTCTCATGATATGCGGCTTATGTTTACTTCATCCCATGGGCAAACTGATTTAAGCCACAATCCTATCCCTGCTCACCCAGGAGTAAGCCTCGTTGGACTCCCTTCAGAGTAGACGTGCATAAGTTTTCCCTGAAATAGCTGGGCAGACCAGTCCCCAGACTGCGATTCTGCCTCCCCACACCTCGCCCCTGGGCCTATGAAGACGGCATGCCACTTCAGCAGATAAATGATGTGTGCTTATCACGACGTTCAATAAAACAGGAGATCATGAGCTGTGACAGCAGGATTAGATTGAGGGTGGAAACTTGGAGTTCATGGAGCGAATACTGTTAACATATTGTGTGTGCATGCACTTTAAAAAATAATAATCTAAAAGCTTGTTTTTCAACCGTGGCGTACACTTAATCCAACTTGAAGCCTTGTATATTATGTGCATTGTGAAGTTAGGTTTTGTTGCTTCCATGCAAAAGCTTGCTCTGTCGGGTGGGTGGGGAGAATTCTTTATTGCACAAACAAATGCCTTTTTGATATGCAACAGATTGGATGGTTTTGTTGCAAAGTCCAAAAGTACTTTCCTTGGGTGGGGAAGAGCCCCACCCCCTATCCAATAACTCCAAATGGTTAGGGTCAAAAAATAAAATTCCTGACACCCGCAAAGTTTTTGAGCTTCTGGAGCTGTTTCCGCTGCTTTTTCCATCGTGTTGCCTTACACCCGGGTTTTCCCTGACGTTTTGCCAATTCTGCAAAATCCCCTCCCCCCGTGCCATTTTTACACCTGAAAACCAGGCCATGTCATGAATTTTCCTGATTTTTGCCAAGACTACAAATGGTTCTTCTCTATACACCCCCCCCCCATTACACTCACTCACTGGAAGGACAGATCGTGAAGCTGTGGCTCCAATAGTTTGGCTACCTCATGAGAAGAGAATACTCCCTGGAAAAGACACTGATGTCAGGAAAGATGGAGGGCACAAGGAGAAGGGGATGACAGAGGACGAGATGGTTGGATAGTGTTTTCGAAGCTACCAGCATGAGTTTGACCAAACTGCGGGAGGCAGTGGAAGACAGGAGTGCCTGGCGTGCTCTGGTCCATGGGGTCACAAAGAGTCGGACACGACTAAACGACTAAACAACAACAACAACAAGCATAATGCCTATTGGGCGACTTTATATAACAGCTGTTTCAGAGTTTGAGATTTGTTCCTAGGGTGGTGTAGTATTTAGACTATAAATATGAGGATTTATAGACCTGGGTTTCTGTCCCCTTGACTTTCACCCATGGAAGGTCAGTGGGTGACTTTGGGCAACTCATATTCCCTCAGGCTAACTTGCCTCACAGAGTTGTTGTGAGAATAAGATTGAGTTGGGACACACATACAAGACAATAACTCTGGATGGGAAGAGATGACTCAGCAAGCTGTCTCTCTGTTAGCCAGAGAAAATATTGTTTGATCTCACCTATGTAATTCCCTCCTGCGAAGTAGCAGCATTATGCTCCCAAAGGGGTGCTGGGTCAAAGCCCCCCCGTGAAGCTGGTAGTAGGACCAGAAATTGCTTTCTAAAAACAATACTCACTGGTAAATGCCAATGTTTGACCATCTGCATTGAGTTGGAGGGATTGGACCTTGAAGGACCTGATAAGGACCTTGTGTTTGATGGTTGACAGCTCAGCAGCACATGCATGCTGCGGCATATCAAAGGAAACAGAATTTGCAGGTGTAGAACACTTAGGCAGTCATTTTGTCAGTTGTAGGCAATGGCCTGTTAAGGTGGGGAAAGCCTTTGATATGCAGAGGAATGTTGAACAGGCTTGAGTGTGCAATTGTCTTATGTCTGAACTCATTCTGGCTTTCCCCTAAATTCTCCAGGGCAGATTTAGGGAGAGTGTGGTGGTGTGAGAGGGGAGGGGAAAGTCCTGGTGTGCGAGCAGACCTCATTCTGCGCACACAACAACTTAGCTGAATTCTGCTGTAGACTCCAGAAAGTCACGACTCAGAGCCGCTTGGATTGCTTCTGTGTCCATGATTCGCAATAGCTTGATGGAGGGGAGAACTGAATAATTTTGGTTCAAACTCTTCAATCCTTGACCGAGATCCTGTTATCTTGTTGTTTGGGCCAAGATCTTAGCAGATCAGCTGGAGACATTGATTTTGTCTCATCCTTGCTCCAGATGTAGCTAAATCCTGCTGCCCCTGCCTGGCATGCCAACTTTAGGGGGCTGACGTGTCTTCGAGCCCCTCAATCTTTGTTGCAAAGAGTCCAGGCCCCCTCAACCTTGGGGACAAGCTGGTGTCTCCCCCACTCCCCCTTCCTAAAGGAATCACTCAGACCTCACACCTTTCCAGCAGAACAAATATAATCTAAACATGAGATCATAAAAAAATATTGGAAAACATTATACTGGAGCTGCTGGCACAGCTTACACTGGGATACCATGGAAGAGAGCTTGCATTTCACATCTCCCTTGGGTCACATAAAGGATTTCACTCCTAGTAACAGCTACAAACGTAGGCCTCACATTTTGCAGACTGCAGGTTATATGAGAAAACAGGGGGCTTTCCAGATACGTTGCAGAAGATTATTCAAGCACCTTTAACAATACACACACGGGGAGATTTCCTGCAACACTATTCAGCTACATTTGGATCTAACGCTAAATCGAGATTTATTATTATGAGAACGAACCTCATAATTTTCTGCTCTGAGAAGTGGGTGGGATTTGGAAGCTTGTGCTTTAGAATATTGACCGCAGTTTCTTGTGTTGCCCAAACCCTGAACCTGTAGATAAACTGGGGCTTGTTGAAACAAGCCATCTTTATAAACCATGGTTTGAAGTTGGCTTGCCTGAAGAAACCGTAGTTAGGAATAACCACAGTTTGTCCTGTTTGAGACAGCAGGGCAAGCTGAGCAGTTTAATCTGAAATGGAAAGAAATACCTTCCAAATTTATGGAGGACAATACTATCAATGGCTACGAATTCTTCAGCTGCACAAGGTCCCTTATCAAAGGCAGTATCCCTCTGAATTCCAGTTACTGGAAAGAGCTGTTGTGCTCAGGTCCAGCTTCTGACCATCTAGATAGGCTTTTTTTGTCTTGATCCAGCAGGGCTCTTCCTAAACTCCTACTTGTGGCTGTGCAAAATGTGGGACAAGTTGGGAAGGGGGAACTGGGGGGCTAAAAATTACTTTACCCAGTGCAGAAATGACTTCAAAGCAATCCATTACAAGGAGTTGTTTCCAGTGCTGGTCATACTCATAGAGGAGACCCAATGAAATGTACAGATCTAAGTTAGCAATGCACATAAGTTTCCATGACTCACATCCTCCCCACCTGCTGGACTTCTGCTTGTCAGAAGAATGGTAAACATAGAAAACCCAGTCAAAAAAGAAAGAGGGGTGAAGATAGCAACAAAATCTGTTTCTTTTCCTCACAGAGCTTTGCCTTCAATATCCCTTTCTGTGCAGCTGCTAATGCCACACACACACATGCACCATCAGGGGTGCCAACTTGGGCCCCAGATTACGGGTGCCCAGCAGTGTGCATGATGTAGCGGTGCTTGGGAGTCCTGAAAGTCGTATCAGGGGACCCACAAGGCCTCAGAGGCCACCTTGGAGGCCTCAGGACATGGCTTCCGGTGCTTCGCGAAGACCTAGAAGTTGTGTCCCCAAACCCCACACGATTTCTGTTCTCATCCTGAAGCAAAGTTCTTAACCTGAGGTACTACTTCCGGGTTAGCGGAGTCTGTAACCTGAAGCGTCTGTAACCCGAGGTGTCTGTAACCCGAGGTACCACTGTACTTTCTCTGCATCATCATGTTTACAACAGTTTCGGAGTGTGGTAACGTTAAGGCTGTCAGGTCTCATGATAACAACCGGGAAACAAAATTTATTTCCTTAACTTTTTGCTCTCCCCTCCCCCTCCCTGCAGCAGAGATGTCCTTAACATGTTCCTCACGTAGGAGGGGAAAGAATTATTCCTTCACAAGTCTGCACTTTCTCTTTGCACGCAGTTGCTGGCTAGAGGAGTAAACTTTTGCATAGATGGCAAAACAGGAGAGGAAGACTGCACTCAAGTCGGATAAAATGCAAGCGTTGTCCTACGGTTTACAAATTCCCATATATTGCCCTAGCCTTGAGCTAGTGTGTTCACTGGTGTAGTAGAGCTGGGGAAGTACAGGATAATGTGGTGTCACTTATTTCACCGTAGGGACAAGGGTGCCATCTCCTGGGGCGCAATTTTGCCACCTTCTGCTAGCCAAATAAATTGTGTGGTTTTTTTCCCCTCAAAGAGAAACCTGCCAAGTAAGTTAACCAGAGGAAGAGGTAGTGGTGATAAATTGCCACTTCTAACTGGATAGCTCGGTTGGTAGGACACGAGGCACTAAATCTCAGGGTTGTGGGTTCGGGTCCCACGTTGGGCAAAAGATTCCTGCATTGCAGTGGGTTGGACTAGATGACCCTTGTGGTCCCTTCCAACTTGCTTTAGGAAGCCTCCCTAAACCCTAGAAATTAATAAATGGGGTTGCCATGGTAACTGGGTGTGAGGTGACAGGGAAAGAGGGTTTTGAGAAAGGATTTCTGGGTAGAAGAAAGGAAGAGAAAAGACTGGGATCCATCTTGGGCAGGCCGGCTGAAGGCTGACAGGGAGAGATGCCTTGAATTGCAGGGCTGCACTGCTGTGCAGGACAAGCCCATCTCGAGACGACCGTGCTATAAGATCTGGACTTCCCTCCTGTCATTGAATTCTACTCAGTATTGATCCAGAGCAGAACTCCAATGTATAGTTAGCAGAGTAAAACTTAAACACGTTACAGGATTCCCCCCCAAAATAGACCATAGGCAATTGTATTTCACCCATCAGTGCTTTACTGCTACTGAAGGCAAATGAGCAGAATGGTCACAAATCCAATACATTCAGGATTGGCCCTGTCCATAAGAAATCTAGTTGCAGTAGACTTAACTTAAACTTACAATAACTTATTATAAGTCTAAACCTTAACACTAAGTATACTATGTACTGAACACCACACCAGAAGGAAAAGAGATAGAAAGAGAAACTGAAGCCCAGGCTCCTTCTGGCCTTACTTTTATAGTCAGCATGACCTTGACAGAAAGAGATATCAGAACCAGTTTAAGCCAGCTATACTCAGCTTCTCTGAAGGAATAACCCAAACACCATGAACCTTCTGCTTGTTTCTTTCACACAGAGAAGCTTCCAGAACCCTCTTGAACTAATTAGAATAGGGGAGATTTCTACACATCAGATCAATACTTTCTGCACCAATAAATGCAAACTGACACCTCCATGCAGGCCGAAGGTGTGTAAATAGGTGAATAAACACTATTTCTTAAAGCTATGGCAGTCTCCACCATGTCTCAGTTCTCCAAAGGAACACAGACCCTGGGTGAGTGCCGGGAACCCCATGGATTTTGCTACCCACTCGGCAGAGAGAGCAGGGAGCACCCAACTTTCGTAACAATATAAAGTACTCTTTGATAAGAATGAGTCAGGCCAATGATTCACATGAGGCTGTGTACACATCATGCATTTAAAGCAACCCCCCCCCAGACACAAAGAACCTTGGGAAATGTAGTTTTTTAAGGATGCTGAGAATTGTACCTATGTGAGGGGTAAACTATAGATCCCAGTGTTCTTTGTGTGGGTAGAATGTACCTTTAAATGCATGGTGTGTAGACAGTAGCGTCAAACTTGACGGAAAGCAGATCTGAGAGATTCAAGTCTGTGTAGGTCAGTGTTTCTCAGACAGTGGGAAGCATCAGTGCGCCTGGGTCTCTTTCTGATAGGTCTCCGTACCAAAGGCTGCCTAATACCTCCTCACTTGTCTGGTCTACCCTCTAGTCATGTCATAATGGCAGGTGCCATTAAAAATGAGATTTGAAAGAAACGCAAATACAAAACAGGTTCCAAAGCCTTCCTCTCTATCATAATGAGAAGAAACAGGAAGCGTTGAAGAACAAGAAGACCACAAGGCAGCGACCACAGGGAATCCATTATTTTGGGGTTTTTTTTTAATCTTTCCACATTATTTTCTTTTGGGAAAGGGCCAAATTATAGAAGAACGACCTGTGGAGTGGGGCTAGAGTGAAAACGAAACGAAAGATTAATCAGAAACAGCTTGCAGATAATGAGGTTTGCCTCAAACATGACACCCACAATTTGGGCCGTTCACGCCATCTTTTAAAAAGAAGACATTACAAAGCCAATCTATGTACAACTTCCATGCGCACACCATAAAGTTTGGTCTGCTGTGTAGTTTTGATTTCAGACTACATCATTTGTCTTTGTCCTCCTCACTTTAGCAAAGGGTAGTGTGATCAATTTTTCATATTAAAAAAACAAGCTGATGAACGATGGCTTTTGGCATTTCCTATCGGTGACCCCATTTGTTGCTTTTGTGGGAACAAAAGAAGTGCAGAGTTTCTTTTCGCAGAGACTAATGGTGGTGAAAACGCCAGAGATGAGACAAATGACGGGAGAGATCCTCCGAAGACAGCACAGGGAATAGTTAATCCATGTAAAATTATACTTTCTCACCCACGGAATTCCGGACTGCAGGATACTGTCCTAAATGGATTCTATAGTCTCTGCTCCTAGCCCAAGCACATTCCTTGCAATTCATCACAAAACCCCTTCTCATGAAACTGAACTCTGCAAAGGATTGAGGACAAAAGTCTGGGACTGACACAGGTCTTATTTGTTTACTTATTGGATTGGATTTGTAATCCACTTGCTCCTCTAAAAAGTGGCTCACAATTTAGGGATGTAAGGAGGCAGCAGTTTCCATGCTGTCCTGTATCTGGAGCAATCAGAGCTGTTTCTCTTTTACTACAGATCGGCCTCTGCTTAAGCCTTGCCATCCACTAATGTCAAAACTACAATAATTAATCATGTCGTTAACTATGAAAATAAAGCCAGTGCATTTCAATGGAAGGCAAATGTCAAAAGCAATGCAGAAAATGCAATTTGTTTAAAAAACTGAAACTAAAAATAGAGAAAACTGCTTGGATTCACTTGCCGGATTTCTGATCTTGACCTCTGACAAACATGCAAAATGTGACAACTTCTGCTCCTGTTTCCATTTCGGATGGAGTTCTACAAGATCCTGACTCGCAAAATATATAAAATGCAATCCAATTCCAAATACAAGACAATATAAAGCCATTTAATATCATAGAACTGTAGAGTTGGAAGGGACCGCAATGCAATGCAGGAATCTGTTCCCCTACATGGGGCTCAAACCCGCAACCCTGAGATTAAGAATCCCATGTTCTACCATTTCATAATGATAAAAAGCCAACCAGCCAGCAGTAAAATAAAGTAAAATGTACAGTGGTACATCTGGTTACGAACTTAATTCGTTCAGAGGTCTGTTCTTAAGCTGAAACTGTTCTTATCCTGAGGCGTGCTTTCGCAAATGGGGCCTCCCATTGCGTGCTTGCCTCTGGTGCGCAATTTCCGTTCGCATCCAGGGACAAAGCTTGCAACCACAAGCAGCTACTTCCGGGTTAGCGGAGTTCGTAACCTGAAGCGTTCATAACCAGCAGCGTTCGTAACCAGAGGTACCACTGTAGTAACAGTGCAACTCAACCAGACCCTGGCACAACAGCCCTAATTTGCAGTCCTTCCTTTTATGAAGTTGCAGAGGCCTTAGGGGAGAGGTAGGTCTTCAAGGCCTCATGGGACGGGACCTCCCCAACCTCCAGAGGAACCAAATGGCATAATTGTGGGGTCACCACTGAGAAGGCCCTGCGACAATATGCATAAACCGACACAGGCAAATCTGTGGCCCCTGTTTGATGGAGCATTTCCTCTTTTTTTGTTGGTGTGTAAGTGAGCTACTCTAATCATCTGACTCTATAGAAGTCAGCTTAATAGGTGGTCCTCGTGCAGCTCCTCAACCTTTGCTTTCTGTTTCCTAGGACCCAGCACAACCTTATAAATACAAGGCCATGGAATGGGCTGTGTTCTAGCCTTCACCATATGTAGGATGCTTATATTTGCAGTACCAAAAATAAACAAGAAGAGATCTCTTTTCTCCTCCCCCCCCCCGTCATTATATTTGCATTTTTATTTAAAAAAACGGCAATGAAGAAAGCTTTTTTCATCAGTTTCAGGATAAGTCATTGGCCTGTTTTATAGTGTGATGTGGGTTAGCTGCCTTCTCAGTTGCCTCTAGCCCCCTTCGCTATGGGGAACACTTCTGAAAAACACCACCTTTCTGGTCCCCAAACAAGGCTTCTGTTCCAAATGTTTTTCCATAGTGTAACTTCTCAAACGCCACAACCAGAGAGCTAAGAACAATAGTCCTTATGTCGTCTGGCTAGGGAAACAGTTATCTCCCTTGAGCTGAAACTAGCTCCCTTACTCCTGTGTTTCCCATTTCACCATATATGTTCTTTTTTAATCTCTGCAGTTGGCGTTAACAGCCAGCCTATTATACGGGAAGATTTCCATCCAAAGAATATTTTGTTATTTTTATTGTTTCTCCGCAGATGTGTGACTTTTCATTTATTGGTCCCGGATCCATATGCCAACCTCATCAGCTTCTGAAAAGCGAGTGATGCAAAGATCCCCTTCGACGAGTCAGTTTCCATCCCTCTAGTAGGTCTGCATTCAGAGAAACAAAAGCAAACAGCACTGGGCACTTTTTCTAATTTAATTAAAAGGTACAAAATATTTCCAATCATAAAACACCAGACACCTAGAAAGAAACCTATGGGAATCCAAGGTTATGTTCACATTAGGGTTTAATGCTGCCTCTTTGAGAGCCAGTGTGGTTAGTGGTTAGCGTGTAGGACGAGGATGTGGTTTGAATCCCCATGAAGTTCACTGGGTGACACTGGTCCAGTCACTGTCTTCTCTCAGCCTACCTCACAGGGTGGTTGAAGAGATTAAATGAGGAGAAGAACAATGCACACAGGGCCAGATTTAGCTTTGATGAAGCCCTAAGGTACTGAAGGTAATGGGGCCCTTTATATGTCCAGCTGTCATTTGTCAACAACAAATTGCTGCTGTTTTGGGGGGTAATAGGGAACTGTACTCGTAAATAATAATATAGGCCTACTAAATAATAAAGATGAATATTTTTCTAAAGTAATTTTATAATGGGATCAAAATAAATAAATGATGTATTACATGAAATCAATCAGTAGGCATAAGACTCATAGCCTTAGTCTATGCTGCCTGATCATCAGTCTACAAGCACTCTTGCCATGCAACCAGTCCATGTAAAAAGTAGCCACCCTATATACGGAAAGGAGCAAACCAGTGATATTTTAGGGAGCAGGCTATCAGGTGGGGCCCATTACAGTGGTAAAGGTAAAGGTAAAGGGACCCCTGACCATTAGGTCCAGTCGTGGCCGACTCTGGGGTTGCGGCACTCATCTCGCTTTATTGGCTGAGGGAGCTGGCATTCAGCTGCTGGGTCATGTGGCCAGCATGACTAAGCCACTTCTGGCGAACCAGAGCAGCACATGGAAACACCGTTTACCTTCCTGCCAGAGCGGTATGTATTTATCTACTTGCACTTTGATGTGCTTTCAAACTGCTAGGTTGGCAGGAGTAGGGACCAAGCAACAGGAGCTCACCCCGTCGGGGGGATTCAAACCACTGACCTTCCGATTGGCAAGTCCTATGCTCTGTGGTTTAACCCACAGCGCCACCCGCATCCCTCCATTACTGTACTTACATCATAGGAGCCTACAAAACACTGTTGCTGTATGCAGGGTTTTTTTTTTATCTTATATTTTGGAAATGTACATCCAGTGTTTCTTTTCCTTTAAATTTTTTGGGGGCCCCCAAGAGAGTGGGGCCCTAAGCTATAGCTTGTTTGGCTTATACATAAATCCGGCACTGAATGCACACTACCCTGAGCTCCTTGGAGAAAAAAAGGTGGGGGATAAATGCAGTAAACAAAACAAGCAAATAAAACAAATTAAGATGCTATGAGGTGGTTTCTCTTGCTGGAGAACCAAAAGCAGAGCCAAGACATCTACATACCTGATCAATAATTCTCACACCAGCTCTGCATAATAGACCAGTATTAAAAGGTAAAGGTAAATGTACCCCTGCCCGTACGGGCCACTCTTGACAGACTCTAGGGTTGTGCGCTCATCTCACTCTAGAGGCCGGG
Source organism: Podarcis muralis (assembly GCF_964188315.1). Taxonomy (NCBI): domain Eukaryota; kingdom Metazoa; phylum Chordata; class Lepidosauria; order Squamata; family Lacertidae; genus Podarcis; species Podarcis muralis. Next base: position 88,180,431 of record NC_135659.1, on the reverse strand, counting down.
AGCCAGTGCTGTCCGCAGACACTTCCGGGTCACGTGGCCAGCGTGACAAGCTGCATCTGGCGAGCCAGCGCAGCACAAGGAACGCCGCTTACCTTCCCACTAGTAAGCGGTCCCTATTTATCTACTTGCACCCGGAGGTGCTTTCGAACTGCTAGGTTGGCAGGCGCTGGGACCGAGCGAGGGGAGCGCACCCCGCCGCGGGGATTCGAACCGCCGACCTGACGATCGGCAACTCCTAGGCGCTGAGGCTTTTACCCACAGCGCCACCTAGAGACCAGTATTACAACCCCCATATTTCAAATGGAGAGGAATGGCAGAGAGCAGTTTGCTTTCGGGCACCTACAGTGTCCCCTGTCTTTGGGGAGGTCAGAACCAACTGGCGTGGGGGCCTCCTGGCTCATAGGTCTACCACTGCAGCACCTCAAATGCATTACTCCTGTACTGTGCGCACGTTCATTACATACAGGAATATATTCAGTGGTGGAGGTGGCTCAGAGGTCCTGAAGGACAAAAAGCAACCTTCTCAGGGAGAGTTCCCCAGCTTGCCTAGGTCTCAGGGAAATTTGAAGCATGGCTTCAGATCATGCAGCACAGTGGGTTGGTAGAATCCTGAGTCAGTGGTGTGCCGCTGTACCTCTTCAGACTGCAAGCACACACAAACAAACGCCAAACCTAAGTTTATTTGTACGTTGGGGTTTTTGAATAAAATGGAAACAAAAGCTATTCTATCAGAGAGAAAGCTCCAGAAGGGCACAGTGTTGGCACTTGTAGCAGTTGCGGAGACCCCAGCATTGAAGCAGCAGTCACTGGTGACAGCAGTCACGAAATTAAAAGACGCCTGATTCTTGGAAGAAAGGCGATGACAAACCTAGACAGCATCTTAAAAAGCAGAGACATCACCTTGCCAACAAAGGTCTGTATAGTTAAAGCCATGGTTTTCCCAGTAGTGATGTATGGAAGTGAGAGCTGGACCATAAAGAAGGCTGGTTGCCGAAGAATTGATGCTTTTGAATTATGGTGCTGGAGGAGACTCTTGAGAGTCCCATGGACTGCAAGAAGATCAAACCTCTCCATTCTTAAGGAAATCAGCCCTGAGTACTCACTGGAAGGACATATCCTGAAGCTGAGGCTCCAGTACTTTGGCCACCTCATGAGAAGAGAAGACTCCCTGGAAAAAACCCTGATGTTGGGAAAGATGGAGGGCACAAGGAGAAGGGGACGACAGAGGACGAGATGGTTGGACAGTGTTCTCGAAGCTACCAGCATGAGTTTGAGCAAACTGCGGGAGGCAGTGGAAGACAGGAGGGCCTGGCTTGCTCTGGTCCATGAGGTCATGAAGAGTCGGACACGACTAAACAACAACAACAACACTGCCTGCCGTGCCAGTTTTCAACTTGCAGGGAGAGTATTTAGTTTTTAATTCAGGGATGCATTCCTCTGAAGAAGCACCCTCCATTGTATCACTTCAGAACTCTATGATCTCATTCTGATCTGTTGTCTATCTAGACCGAATTGGAAGCTGACCTGCAGCATCCAGGCTACAGAGTGGGCTAAGTTTGGCCAGACTGAAACTGTCTCCATAGACACAGAAACTACAGTAAATATTTCAGAAAGTCTCCAGCCCTGGCCCCCCTCTCCAGAAAATCTTATTTAACTGCTTCAACCAGTTTGCTCAAGATATCTTGGGGAATTGAAGGGATAAAGTCCAAAGTCTATTGGTGGCACTCTTCCCAATTCAAAACATATGGGGGTAAAAAGCTAAGACACACCACATCAGCAACATAAATAAAGCAAAGGCAGGGGTCAGTAGAGTGTCCCATTTATTAAACAGTAAATTTAATATGTATTATTTAGAGAACAAGCCCTCCTCCGCGGTTTCTGAAAACGCATGAAGCATAGCTGGATGGTGACACTTTCCGTATTAGCTTAGGTTCTCTTGGGAATGGGATGGCAGGTTTCTCATGGCATTTCCATGGGATTGTAGAGTTGAAAGTGGGGTCAAAAGGGCTTCCCAGACAACTGGGAGCACACAAACATGTCATATGCCCACAGCCTAATGCCAGTCCATTTCCATGGCAAGAGGTGCAATTTATTGGTGAAAGCTGAATGGAACTAGTCTTTCCATTGATTTTCTTTTTAAACATTTGGAGCAAGAGATGTGCTCTCTTGCACTGGGAAGGAAGAGTGCAGAATTTCCAAAAAGTGGATGAGGGTGGAGGAAGGGGACAGGAAAAAATAATTTCAAAGTTTTTCTTGAAATTGCACAGCTTTGCTTCTGGGGAAGCAGCCATGTTTAGTTCCCCCAATTCCTGAGTACAACCAATTTAAGACTGTTACAGTGAATTGTGAGGAATGGCAATTGGTGGCTTCCCGACTGCCCATCAGCACTGGAGCTGGCCCTGAGTTTTAGTCAGGCTTACCCTCTGCTTTAGGGATGCGGGTGGCGCTGTGGGTAAAAGCCTCAGCGCCTAGGGCTTGCCGATCGAAAGGTCGCCGGTTCGAATCCCTGCGGCGGGGTGCGCTCCCGTTGTTCGGTTCCAGCGCCTGCCAACTTTGCAGTTCGAAAGCACCTCCGGGTGCAAGTAGATAAATAGGGACCGCTTACTAGCGGGAAGGTAAACGGCGTTTCCGTGTGCGGCTCTGGCTCGCCAGAGCAGCGATGTCACGCTGGCCACGTGACCCGGAAGTGTCTCCAGACAGCGCTGCCTCCCGGCCTCTTGAGTGAGATGGGCGCACAACCCTAGAGTCTGTCAAGACTGGCCCGTACGGGCAGGGGTACCTTTACCTTTTTACCTTACCCTCTGCTTTGCTAGCTTATTACAGTGTTGTTGCTTTTTTAATGTAGGGCTGAACCTCATCCTGACATACTTCCTTCCAGGGGGAAAGATGTAGCTTCTTGATAAGCAGTATGTTTTGAAAAAGAAAATTATTGAACATTCAAGCTGAGGAGAAAATGAACAAGCAGATGTGCCCAGGCTGGCATGATGAGGAGGCAGAGGGGAGTTGCCATCAGTGGTCCCACCAGCTGGCATGGTGGGTCAGATGGTGACGGGGCCTTCTTAGTGGTGGCCCTCAACTTCTGGAACTCCATCCCAAGGTGTCTCAATTGACCCTCACTTTAGAAATCTTAATCCATGGGCTAAAGACAATTTTATCTGCCCTTCAATCTCAGAAGGAGCTCATTCCCAAAGTTGTAGGTGATTGTTACTGCTAATATGTGTAAGACTGAGTGTCACTTATTAGTTTTAAGTATGTTAAAAATGTTTGTTTTACATAGTTTTATATTAGCTACCTTGAGTTCCTGTCTGGAGGATGGGTGGGAAAGAAAAATGAGGGATGACTGCATGAACAAATCAATAAATGGCATCTATTAATGTGGAACCACATTCCACACAGAACTGAGAACTGCGATTGATAGACCGCATGATGGGTCAGATTAGCACTTCAAAGTATCGTTCAAACTGGCTCAAGTCAATTCTCCAGCATGATCTCAGGGTTCCTGAGCTACCAGGGTGGCCTGGAAAGAAGCTCAACTGTTCTCACCACTGCTAAGGAACAAGGGCTTAAGGAATGGTAATTTATGGTTTGTTCTAATCTAGCAGTAAAAGCTGAGCAGTGAACCTGGTTTCTCTGTGGCTGGGAGAATGCCCCCAGATTCCTTCGTAAAGACATGATTGTGAGCTTTAAAAACAGCCATAGGTTTCCACTCTTTAGTCTCAAGGAGTGGGGGAGTTTACATTTAAAAGCAGACCTGCACAGCTCACGCTTTCGGAAGCAATGCACAAACCAAATCACAGCTATTGTTTGAAACCTGCACTTTTCCAAATTTTGCAATGCAGTTCTCCAGCCAAGTATAGTGTCCAAAGTTGCAGATTCTGAGGTAACGTTTGCACAGAAACAAGTGAAAGTAATGCATTATATGAGGGATATTGCTTTGCAAAAATTTGTATATTTTTGTACACATTTTTGCTTGCATACATAAGCAGAGCCCGGTTGGAATATTCCAATGATCCATCTAGTTCAACATCCTGTTCTTAGAGAACCATAAGAAACTGGACTGGTCATGTTGCGCTGATGCCTGACTATTGTCTTCCAAAGCAACTACTCTATTCAGAACGTAAAAATGGAAAGCGTAATGCTGGTGGTCAACAAAAGAGGTTTAAAGGCTCTCTCAATGAAAATCTAAAAAAATGTGGTATAAACACCAACAACTGGGAAACACTGGCCTGTGGGTGCCCCAATTGGAGAACAGCCTTTACCAAAGGTGTCATGGGCTTTGAAGACGCTAAATCTCAGAATGAAAGGGAGAAACATGCTAAGAGGAAGGCACACTTGGCAAACCCTCACCGTGATCAACTCCTGTCTGCAAACCTTTGTCCCCACTGTGGAAGGATGTGTGGATCCAGAACTGGCCTCCTCCACAGTCACTTATAGACCCACTGTTAAAACCGTGTTTATGGAAGGCAACCTTGCTCGGCTACGAGTGATCGCAAAAGAGAAAGAAAGAGGAAACCCGACCACAAGAGCAAACCCACCCCATTGTGGTTTCCAGCAACTAATATATACAGTGGTGCCTCGCAAGACGAAATTAATTCGTTCCGCGAGTTTTTTCTTCTTGCGAGTTTTTTGTCTTGCGAAGCACGGTTTCCCATAGGAATGCATTGAAAATCAATCAATGCGTTCCTATGGAAACCGCCTTCAGACCAGGTCCGGGGACAGTCTGTCCCCCGACCTCTTCTGAAGGCTGGGGGGGGGGCAAGGGCTTTTCTTCCCACCCCCAGCCTTCAGAAGGCTGTTCTGAAGACTGGCGGTGGGGGAAAAATGCCGCCCGCCAGCATTTTAAGATCGCCCCGGGACAGCGGAGAAGTCTCCGCTGTCCCGGGAAGGCAGGCGGGGGGGAGCAAAGACTCTTCTGAAGGCCGGCGGTGGGCGAAAGTCTTTGCTCCCGACCGCCAGCATTTTAAAAGAGGTCCCCGGAGATTTCCCTATGGGCTTTCTTCTTGCGAAGCAAGCCCATAGGGAAATTCGTCTGGCGAAGCACCTCGAAAAACAGAAAACTCTTTCTTCTTGCAAGTTTTCCGTCTTGCGAGGCATTCGTCTTGCGAGGTACCACTGTACCAGCATGTATATAATATTGCTCTAATTTTTATTAGGGTTTCTTTTTCTTTTTAATTGAAAATTGATGTGAAAATGTAGAGAACTGAATTTAAGACTGGAAAAATGAAAAACTGAGAGTATCTGAAATGGACAGATCTGCCCATCCCTAATTAACCACCCAGTATCTTTGCTACTGACTTCCAGTTCTCTCCCAACCCTGTCTAGCTCCTGGGAAGAAATTTCAACCTGGTGTTCATTTTTAAAAAAATGTACACAAGAAAGAATATTCATGCAAAGGATTAGGGCTAATTCTCCTGTTCTTGACGACGTGCTCAATCTCCACGTCTTCGATACCCAGTGCAAGGATATATATGTGCAAGGGCAGAACAGGCCACAGTGGGAGTGTACAGGTGAAACTGAGAACTCAGCTTGGCTCAATGTTATTACCGTGAGGACTTGATGACTTTTCCCCTCGCTGAATTTTTCCATGGACAGAACAAGAAAGGCAAAGCTCAAAGAAACACTTGCCTTTGAAGAGCCGAAGGAGACTGTTACTGTTTCCTTCTGTTCTTTGTGCCACAATATTTTCCTTTGGGGAGATGCACAGACGAGGAGTACTGAATTACATCCCTTGGACGCCTTTTGGGTTCTCCTGTTTTTACAAAGAGAGTGGATTCCCTGCCACCTCATCACACGCTAACAGGAGAGGGGGGAATAAACTGGGAATTTTCAAACCGATGACACATTTATGCCAGAATTGCAACGTTATAATATTATTGTATCATTTAACTTACATGTATACTTTGGAATGTTTATAACTACTGTAAATCATGGGCAAGGCCTGCCAAAAGTGTGCCATGTAACATTCCAATGCGTGACTTGTAAAATAAATACAACAGTTTCAGAGGAACAACATTCCCCAAAGCAAAACAGAAAATCTAAGTGCTTTGGATGCAGGAAAATGTCTTTAGTGGAGGGCTTAAAAAATTCCTGCGCATATTTAAATGGATTTCCACCATAGCTGCTGCCACCGTCATTACTGGTTCCTTTCGTCATTGCCATCTTTGCTCCGCCTTCTCCTTTGAAGAATTTTGTAGCGACTTATAGTCTTCCCTACGGAAATCAGGAATGTGCCATAATCCCAAAAGCCTGAGTCTTGATCGAATTCCACATCTCCAAGCTTTTTCACACTCTCTTTCTCTCTTTGTTACTGAAGGTGAGCTGCTCAGGGACACTCTCTTCTCTGCTTCTCATAAAATGCAGCAACAATGAAACCTAAACCTTGCAGGTCAACTGCAGTAAGTCTACATTAAGTCAAAACCATGCAGTTTGCAAATCTTGGCTGGGAGAAAATGGTTTCATCTCGTTATGGAATTTGGACCTTCTCAGGGAGGGTCAGGGACGCAGGTGGCACTGTGGGTTAAACCACAGAGCCTATGACTTGCTGATCAGAAGGTCGGTGGTTCGAATCCCTGCGACGGGGTGAGCTCCTGTTGTTTGGCCCCTGCTCCTGCCAACCTAGCAGTTCGAAAGAACGTCAAAGTGCAAGTAGATAAATAGGTACCGCTCTGGCGGGAAGGTAAACGGCGTTTCCGTGCGCTGCTCTGGTTCGCCAGAAGCGGCTTAGTCATGCTGGCCACATGACCCGGAAGCTGTACGCCGGCTCCCTCGGCCTATAGAGCGAGATGAGCACCGCAACCCCAGAGTCGGCCATGACTGGACCTAATGGTCAGGGGTACCTTTACCTTTACCAGGGAGGGTCAGGGTGAGGGGAAAGGTTCTTTGCATTTTGAAAACACAGTTGATGTCTGAAAACACAGGTACTGTGTTGTTTTAACTCAGCTGGCAAATTCGGTGACATTGCCTAGGGCTCCTCCAGCCCGCCTGTTTATTTGCAGTTGTTCTGATTTCATTGCACGAAGTTCACGCGGTGCCTTGTCTTCATTGAGCATTCGTCCTGATTATATGGCAACAAGCATTCATCTAGATTTGCTTGTGGGGTGTTTCTCATTAACCATCCATTCATCTGTTGCAGACACCTTCGGCTCAGAAAGCCTACCCTATCTTTCTGGATAGGGGGAACCATTGTAGATGCCATGTGCTCTTGGGTGCCCCAAATCCTGGATCCAGCACCAGGATCCTTGTTGTTTGCACCCAAATGTCTGATAATCAGATGGGTTGGCAGGCCAGTTCTGGTATTGTGTTTATAAGAAGCAGAATGGCATGGTTCTGAGTGACCCACCATTCTGAAAGCAGCCCATTTGCTCTGAACCTGGAGCTTGCCTGCCAGGAAGGAAATGCTAAAGCTGCTCCTTATGGTGTCTCTTCATTTTACAGTTCTTCTCAACTTTTCCTTTTGAGTTTGTATTCTTTAATTTTTGTTTTTAAAGGTCCTCATGAAAATCCATCAATATTTCAGTGTGAATTTCTACTAGTAGACACATTTTTATGCAGTTTTGCAAAGTGACTTCCCCTAAATCAATGCATTTTTGTATGTTGCTTTCACAAATGTATGCATTTTGTACACAATTTCAGAAAAGTACGAATATCAAAGGTGGCTATGTCTCAGCATATTGTTTTGGAAAGTATGAATTAGGTACCACAATACCCCAAGGACCGCCTCTCCCTATATGAACCGACCAGGACCCTGTGACCATCATTGGAGGCCCTTCTTCATGTTCATTCTGTGTGAGAGGTCCAGAGGGCAGCAACACAGGAATTGGCCTTTTCTGCTGTGACTCCTCATTTGTGGAATGCTCTCCCCAGGGAGGCTCGTCTGACTCCTTTGTTACATATTTTTAAGCGCCAGGAGAAAATGTCCCTCTTCAACCAGGCCTTTGACTGATAGACATCCAATGCCCTTTTAAATGTGTAATGGGAAGGAAGGACTATTGGTTCATGGGTGTTCCTATTTTTAATATGTATTTCGTGGTTTTTATATTGAGGTTTTATGTTGTGAATTGCCCTGGGATCTGAAGATGAAGGGCAGTATTATATTATATTATATTATATTATATTATATTATATTATATTATATTATTATATTATAATTTATTTCATTTCTATACCGCTTTATATTGTTAAGAAAAATCTCAAAGCAGTTTACAGCATATTAAAACATCAATAAAACAATCCAGAACCAAACATTTCTGAAGAAAGTCAAATATAGAGTATACAGTCAAAGCAACATAATTAACAGAAAACTAAAATATTATCTCAAAGATTTCAAAATAAAACATTAGAAAAGAAGTCAACTACAGAATACATATTTAACACAAACAAAGTCAACAACAAAAAATCATTTCAAAAAACAAACATTTCAAAAAACAAACAAACCCATTGCTAAGCGAAGTCAAATATAAAATGCACATTTAAAACAGCATAATTAAGAAGAGAATAAAATAGTATCATAAGCATGACGCGGCTGTTTGGCAGGCACAAAAAGATGGGGCAAAAGAATCCAGTACAGTGGTACCTCGAGTTACAAACGCCTCAGGTTACAAACGCTTCAGGTTACAAACTCCGCTAACCTGGAAGAGTTATCTCGAGTTGAGAACTTTGCCCCAGGATGAGAATGGAAATCGTGTGCTGGCGGCGCAGCAGCAGCAAGAGGCCCATTAGCGAAAGCACTCCTCTAGTTAAGAACAGCTTCAGGTTAAGAACGGACCTCCAGAACGAATTAAGTTCTTAACCTGAGGTACCACTGTACTATGTATACATTGCTATGCTTGACAACAAGCAGTGGTACCTCTAGTTACAAACTTAATTCGTTCCGGAGGTCCGTTCTTAACCTGAAACTGTTCTTAACCTGAAGCACCACTTTAGCTAATGGGGCCTCCTGCTGCTGCCGCGCCGCCGGAGCACAATTTCTGTTCTCATCCTGAAGCAAAGTTCTTAACCCGAGGTACTATTTCTGGGTTAGCGGAGTCTGTAACCTGAAGCGTCTGTAACTTGAAGCGTATGTAACCCAAGGTACCACTGTATACAAATTTCAAAAAATGAAATGAAATAGGTTTGCCTTTAAATCTAATTTCTCTCCCATTCCTACTTCCAAGTGATTGACAGCCTCCGCATTCCTGGAATCCCAGGCAGGTTGCAAAAATAAGTTTATTGAGCCACAAGTGGTCTACCATACATGACTTGTGGAGCGTTTTTGGTTTGCCGGGTCATTCACGAGTTGTGTTGGCCTCCCTTAGAAGAAGCAGGTACCCATTTTCTGGGAACTTCTGGGAGGGTCCCCCCCCCCTCTTTCCCGCATTAAGTGTTGAAAAGAAACCAAGATGAAGTAAAGTCCTAACGTCCTGACCCTTAAGCAGCCTGCCTGCCTAGGAACCTAAAGGCAAATAATATTTTTTTACTAATTCCTGAACCATAAAAATTCTTGGGCTTATTTCTGACCCATTAACCTTAATTTCCCTTTGGAGGCTTGTGTTCCTGTTTTATTATTATTATTTTTCTAAACTATTTGACCGGTGGATTGTAAAACATAAGTTTTATATGCAAGCTTGCCAGATAGCAATCTCATCGTTAAAACATCTAGGTCTCTTTGTTTGAAGTGGGAGGTTGTAAAAAAAATTTAAAGATCCCCAAAAACAACACCCTCCTGGATTCACATATGCACTTCCCTGCTTCTTCTCCATAAAAGCCTTGACGTAATATGACACCCAAAATGGCTTAATACCTTAATCAACAACCTGTTACAAATGGTAATGTCCCTGAGGGCACACGGAAAACAGACCAGAGGCAGAATCAAAAGTTGAAAACAGGCTGCGTTATACAGTACAAGGTAATTTGGGAGTCAAAGTTGAACAGGTGGCATTTTCCTAATCTTATTCTACTGAGAAAAACTTTAAAATCAGTACTGGGTCAAAGCACAGACCCTCTAAGTGTCCCTATTTTCCAGGGACAGTCCCAGGTTTACAGAAGCCGTACCTGTTTCTGATTTGGTCCCAGAATGTCCCGCTTTCCCTTAGGATGTCCCTATTTTCATCGGAGAAATGTTGGAGGGTATGGAGTTATGTGACCCCCAAGCCAGGGAAATAAGTAACTATACAACCTTTAGAGGACTTTTGAAGGCAGCCCTGTATAGGGAAGTTTTTAAATGTTTAATCTTTTATTCTGTTTTTATATACAGTGGTACCTTGGGTTACAGGCGCTTCAGGTTATAGACGCTTCAGGTTACAGACTCCACTAACCCAGAAATAGTACATCGGGTTAAGAACTTTGCTTCAGGATGAGAACAGAAATTGCATGGCAGCAGCAGCAGGAGCCCCATTAGCTAAAGTGGTACCTCAGGTTAAGAACAGTTTCAGATTAAGAACGGACCTCCGGAACGAATTAAGTTCTTAACCTGAGGTACCATTGTATGTTGGAAGCTGCCCAGAGTGGCTGGGGCAACCTAGTCAGATGGGCAAGGTATAAATAGGGAAATTATTATTACTAACATTATTAAGGAATCCCTATTTTTATCAGAGAAACGTTGGAGAGTATGAAAGCAGTGGGCCCAGCTAAGAATGCACCAACTTGAGAATCGCCAAATCCAGATGGAGCAAAGCTGTTGAATCACAACACAGCACTCATCACATCCATGAGGTACCACAAATTTAAAGCACATGGCTCTCCCCAAGGAATCCTGGGAAGTGTACTTTGTTATGGATGCTGGGAATTGTAGCACCTTGAGAAGTAAGCTACAGTTCCCAGGATTCTTTGGGACTGTTAAAGTGCAATAAATGTGCTTTAAATATGTAGTGTAAACAGAGTGATGGGATATTCTCTTCCCCTCTTCCAGAAACATTAAGGTTGAGGATGGGTGAAACCTACAGTATTAGCTCAGCCATTCAAATAGCCTGCAGGTCCAGATTCATGAGGTCTCATTGCTCTGTTTTGACCACTTGATGCTCCCGCAGCACAGGCTGTTCAACGGGCCACAATGGCAAACACATTAGTCCTAGCTCTACCCCATATTAATTAGTCCTAACTTTGTCTTAGTGATGTATGGAATTTAGTCCTTAGTGATGTATGGAAGTGAGAGCTGGACCATAAAGAAGAATTGAGGCTTTTGAATTATGGTGCTGGAGGAGACTCTTGAGAGTCCCATGGACTGCAAGAAGATCAAACCTCTCCATTCTTAAGAAAATCAGCCCTGAGTGCTCACTGGAAGGACAGATCCTGAAGCTGAGGCTCCAGTACTTTGGCCACCTCATGAGAAGAGAAGACTCCCTGGAAAAGACCCTGATGTTTGGAAAGATGGAGGGCACAAGGATAAGGGGACAACAGAGGACGAGAGTGTTCTTGAAGCTACCAGCATGAGTTTGACCAAACTGCGGGAGGCAGTGGAAGACAGGAGTGCCTGGCGTGCTCTGGTCCATGGGGTCACGAAGAGTCGGACACGACTAAACGACTAAACAACAACAACAACTTTGTCTTAGCGGGGTTGGGAGTGATTACAGTACATGCAAATGGCATTCACTTCCTGTTTTGTCCTTCTCCGTTACTTTTCAAGAAGAAAAGCTATATCTTGAGGAGATTTGAGGAGATAAGCATAGATGGTACCTCTCGTTACGTACTTAATTTGTTCCAAAGGTCCATTCTTAACCTGAAACCATTCCTAACCTGAAGCACCACTTTACCTAATGGGGCCTCCCGCTGCCGCCGTGCTGCCGCCGCACGATTTCTGTTCTCACCCTGAGGTAAAGTTCTTAACCCGAGGTACTACTTCCGGGTTAGCGGAGTCCGTAACCCGAAGTGTTTGTAACCTGAGGTGTTTGTAACCTGAGGTACCACTGTATTCCACATGTGAGGAGGACAGATTGTTTGAAACTACAAGGGGTTGATGGGATCATCCTGCTTATAATACAACAGGGAAGTTCAGAATCAGGAAGCACCACCACACACACACACACACACCGTTCTGGTCTTTTCTCCCTAACTGCCATGCCCCATCTCCCCTGCCCCTCAAAAAAACCAACAAAGTGGTTCTTCCTTGTATGGAAAAGATCAAATAGCAATACCAGCTCAGCAGAAGGCACCAAGTTGAGAAGTCATGAGTCCTGCCCTTGCCGCAAAGCCCTCTCTTCGGGCTACCCTCTTCATCACCATTTCTGCTGTCGTTCATCAGTGGCTGAATTCTGCTTCCAGATCCCACACCAACATCACAACTGGATACTGATCTAAGAAGTGGGGAGGCCAGTCTAGTATTCAGTACATGATTTCTATGGTCTTCAGTAGTGCAATCCCATTCAGAAACAACATCTGGAATTCTCTTGAGCCACCTGAAAAATAACCGCAATGAGTCTTTTTACAGGACAGCCCTGTGGTCTCCTGACATCATTACTGCCTACAGTTTCCTGGACCACTGAAAGGCATATATTGTAAAACAATATCAATGCAGTCAACATTCTCTCCTTTTTTCAAAATGGGGAGCTGCAGCTGACTTGGTGGAGTGTTTTGGGATGAACGCAGAAAACAGGTTTATTTGACAGCTGCTACGTATTATTAATATTAGAATTGCATATTACATCATATCTCATTACAGTCTTGTAGCAAAGTTGCCCTAAAATGCAATATTGGATTCTGAGATAGTTTACAGGGTAACTCGCAATGGGCCAGAATCATAAAAATTTCAGCATAATGCCAAAACGTCTGCAAAGTTCAGATGCTGCTCAAGTTCTAAAAACAAATACCAGCTACAAATGTCTGCTGTAGACTGGGGGAAATGTTGTCAGTTATTCCCAGAGCTCTTTGTAAAGGAATACACCGACAGAAATTTATTCTGTTTTAATGAAGCTACTCTACTCATAGAATCAGAATTGTAGAGTGCAGGAATATTTTCCATGCCCACCACTGGCACTGCTAACACCAAGTTTGAGAACAGGGCTGCCTTATCACTGGATAAACCTGGAAGCTGCCCAGAGTGGCTGGGAAAACTCAGCCAGATGGGCGGGGTATAATTAATAAAGTTATTATCATTATCATTGTTATTTTGGAGTGCAGCACTTTTGCAGCAGCAGCGGGTAAAAAGGGCTGCTGCATTCCCTTTCCTCTACTGCTTGTGACCAACAGGCACTTGAAGGCCTCAGGCAATAGATGACCTTACCTTGTAACCTGCAGTGTGGCTCGCTTGTTTGAATAAGCAGGAGTTATTTTCCAGCTGCATTTTAATTTGTACAGAAAATGTTCTCATATTTTTCACATCACACCACAGGGATGAGCATCTGAATACCTTAATAAAGCCAGGAGGAAATACCATAATTTTCGCTCCATAAGGCGCACTTTTTTCCTCTTAAAATCCAAAGGGGAATGTCTGTGCGTCTTATGGAGCGAATGTGTGGTCCCTGGGGCTGGGGCCAGCCCTGACAAGCTCCTGAGCAGCTCTGGGGTAGCCCACGAAGCCTCCCCAGGGCAGCAGGGAGCCTTCATCCCGCTGCCCTGGGGAGGCTTCACGCGGCTATCCCTGGCTTTTGCGGGACAGAGCAAGGTTCTCTCACTTCCCCCACCTCCTGCAAAAGCCTCCAAGAGCCACGCTCCCTTTAAAGAGCCATGCAGAGGGTGTGTGTGGCTCTTGGGGGCTTTTCCCCGAAGAGGGAGAAGGGCAGCCCATCAGTGATGAGCTGCCCTTCTCCCTCCTCGGGGAAAAGCATGCGCTGCTCCATGCAGATCATGAAAGGGAGCGCTGAGCAGAGCCTGGGATGCATACAGGCTCTGCTCAGTGCTCCCTTTAAATAATATATTTTTTCTTGAATCCCCCCCCCCCCCAAAAAAGTAGGTGCGCCTTATGGTCAGGTGCGCCTTATGCAGCGAAAAATACGGTAACAACAAAACCCATGCTGCAGTGCATCTTTGAATGAAATATGCATGCATACAGACACCTGAGGATTCTGCATGAAGCGAGCATGTGATAATGCGACTAGTGAAGGAAACGCAATGCACATAACAGTCAGTCAAAATTCAAATGGGTAGCTGGATTTTCCAAAGACGACTCAGTGCTGGAAAAATTGGATTGCCAACTGTAATTCCTCCACGAGGTTTTTCACCCAAGCGTAGCAGAAGCACCTTGCACATTTGGACTATTGAGGTAGGAAGAACTGACAAACACTCCTAGCATAGTGCCATCTGGATGTGTTTTTTTGCAAGTGAGCCTTGCGATCTATTTGGATAGGCAAAAATGTCAGGAATAAGCCTTAGAGCAGCAAGTTGCAAAGCTAAAGCGGTTCTATCCAAGTAAAGCTAATTTTCCATTTGATGTAAAACTGCCTGTGGAATTCCCTTGCATTTTAAAGGGCAAATCCTGTAAACAGATACTCCAAGTCATCAACAATGCCAGTCAAGGAAGCTGCTTTCTATCCAAATATTGCAATTTTAAAACATTTGCTTTTTAGCTCTGGTATCAAGCAACTTGGCCGGTGACTTTAAAATGGCCCTGTTTTCTCAACAAAATGTCAAGTAAGCTTTCAAAGGAGGAATAGTTCAGAAATGAAGTATGCTTTCCTAAGGGTAATAAACCACAAATAAATGTACCTAACCTCCCCCTGTGGCATGGAGCCAGTTTTTCTTGGGAGACAAATAAAATTATAGGTGCTTTCCTCTAAAAGGGCAACGCTACCACCTGGGTGGCAGCAAATTAAAAGTTGGGTGAGCTATATAAATTTTGGAGGCGAGGCATTTTTGGCATCACTCTGGGTTTAAGCCTGAGTTTGCTCTACATAATTTTTAAAGGAATTGCACAAAACCCCAAGGAAGCTTTGGCCCATACCATACACTGTGTCTACTGTGTCACTCATATTTTTTAAACATGTGGAAGGCTGCCATATACAATGGAAAGAAATGTTTTGGATAGTTTTAAGTAACAAGAATGTTTTTAAAAAGCTAGAATTTTTCTACACCTGATGGTTGCTTGGGATCCTAGAAAACCCTGTCATAATTGCTAATATCACATCCTCAAACTGCCCCCATTCACCTGGGACAGTCCTTATATTTTGTTACATGGAACTGATAAATTGCTGTCCTTTCCCCTACCCCTGTTTTTCCTCTTTCTGGGATGCCCTGTTAGCATTTTGTTGGTCTAAGTCTGGTCCTTTATGGACCAGAGAGCACATTTGGAATTTTGAGAAAACGCCCTAGATGTCAGTCACAAAATGGCTGCCGTGGGCATGTGACATAGCACAAAATGGCTCCCGGGAGGGGCGTATTCAATAAGTTAGTGCAAACAGGAGGCAGGCAGGAAAAGCAAACAGTCACTCACGAATTGTGGGGTTTTGAGGGTATATTTGCTGAGACCTTTCCCGGGCACCTGGGGGCACTGTGTCAGCAACTTCAGCAGCTAGACTGGTGACTGGAAGCGGCCGCCGAGACCACATAACACCAGTCTTGAAAGACCTACATTGGCTCCCAGTACGTTTCTGAGCACAATTCAAAGTGTTGGTGCTGACCTTGAAAGCCCTAAATGCCCTCGGTTCAGTTTATCTGAAGGAGTGTCTCCTCCCCCATCTTTCTGTCCGGACACTGAGGTCCAGCTCCTAGGGCCTTCTGGTGGTTCCCTCGCTGCAAGAAGCCAAGTTACAGGGAACCAGGCAGAGGGCCTTCTTGGTAGTGGCACCCGCCCTGTGGAAACCCTCCCACCAGATGTCAAAGAGAACAACAACTACCAGACTTTTAGAAGACATCTGAAGGCAGCCCTGTTTAGGGAAGCTTTTAATGTTTAATAATAATAATAATAATAATAATAATAATAATAATAATAATAATAATAATAATTTTTTATTTATACCCCGCCCTCCCCAGCCAAGGCCGGGCTCAGAGCGGCTTACAAGCAATAATAAAAACAAGATGAATGATTACAACTTAAAAACAAAAATAAAATACAACATTAAAATAATGGAACATTAAAATATTAAAATGTAGGCCTCATCGCAGGAGAAGGAAAAGAAAAAAGAAAGAGAGGGAGGGAGGGAATCAAATTGGCTCCAAGCCAAAGGCCAGGCAGAACAACTCTGTCTTACAGGCCCTGCGGAAAGAAATCAGATCCTGCAGGGCCCTGGTCTCATGAGGCAGAGCCTTCCACCAGGCTGGAGCCAGTATTGAAAAGGCCCTGGCTCTGGTTGAAGCCAATCTAACTTCCTTGGGGCCTGGGACCACTAGGGTGTTGTTATTTTATGGACCTTGAGGCTCTCCATGGGGCATACCGGGAGAGGCGGTCCTGTAGGTACGAGGGTCCTAGGCCGTGAAGGGCTTTAAAGGTCAAAAGCAGCACCTTAAATCTGACCCTGTACTCCACCGGGAGCCAGTGCAGCTGGAAAAGCACTGGGCGAATATGCTGCCATGGCAGAGAGCCCGTGAGGAGCCTCGCTGCAGCATTCTGCACCCGCTGGAGTTTCTGGGACAGCTTCAAGGGCAGCCCCGCGTAGAGCAAATTACAGTAGTCAAGCCTGGAGATGACCATCGCATGGATCACTGTGGCCGGGTCGGGGCGGGAAAGGTAAGGGACCAACTGCTTGATGTGGCGAAGGTGGAAAAATGTCGCCTTGGCTGTTGCTGTAACTTGCGCCTCCATGGAAAGGGAGGCGTCAAGGATTACACCCAAACTCTTAACGGAAGGCAATGGCACTAATTCGGCCCCCGCAAGAGAATAATGTTTGATGCATTACGGTATTTTAATATTTTGTTGGAAGCCGGGGCAGGGTATAAATAATAATAATAATAATTATTATTATTATTATTATTATTATTATTAAGTCTAGCCTTCTGTCACCACACTGGCTAGCCAGGTGCCTACGGGAAGCCCACAAGCAAGGTGTGAGCACAATATAGCCCTCTCCCACTGCAATTCCCCAGCAACAGGTATTCCGAGACATACTGCTCTGATTGTGGAGGTCAGACATAAGTTGTAATGTACATAAATGTATCTTCGTATACTTTTCTAATGCACTTTGTTTTGTGGTAGTGAATCCCCTGGATTAACTATGTGCTGTGTGAAGACTTACTTCCTTTGTCCTCCTGATTCAACGGTTCAACCACATTGCACAGCCCTCAGTTCTGGTATTCTAAACACCAGGGGTACCAGCCTGCTATTTCACCTGTTGCAACTGGCAACGCTGATGGTATATCATAGGACAGGGGTGGCTAACCTATGGTCCAACTCCCATCAGTTCCAGACAGCAAGGCTAATCGTCAAGGATGATGTGAGTTCTACTCCAGCAGCAGATATAGAGGTTAGCTACCGTAGGACAATTATGTTTTTCTGCTATATTTGTAACCCAAGTGTTAAATTGTGGGTGAACATATCAGACGACACAGCGATTCTTCAAACAGCTCTTGTTTATTCACAGGCCAGAACAGAACTGAACTGAAGGGTTCAGCCAGCCTGCTTATATAGAGCTCCAGTACAATGCAACTGTAACAACTTTCTGTAACTATCCAATCACTGAATGTCACTTTCAATCCCTTATTTGCATATGTGGACCTGAGTGAAAACTATCTACAGTATCCCCTTGCTGGCCCAGGGTGAGAACTTCAGTACATAACACCAAGGAACTAATATGTCCCAAATTTTCAACATAGGTTCAAGTATGGCTTGCAATTTGTCCCCCCTCCCATTTCACGGGTTCCCTCTCAGCAGTTTCCATATCTAATTTCCTAATGAATCTGGGGGGGAAATGTGTTATATGGGGCAGGATTCTGTACTCTGAGTATCTCTGCTTTATTTCTACCCACAGAGCAAGAACATAGTCTAGAATGGTGTTCTTTAACCTTGCTGAAGTGTTGATGTGGCAGATCTAGTTATCTGAGCTTCCAGTGTCTACACACAGGCTTACTCCTTCAAACAAAGAGCTTCCCTATAACTAACAAGAACACTCATTTTCCTGAGATAAATGGAAAAATAAATATGCGAGCATAGTTGCACATAAGGGAAAAATAGCAAACAGCATATCCAGGGAGACTGACTCAGATCCTGTATTTGATGTAATGTTCCTTATGGAGGAGATTTCGGCAAAATGGACAAGTAGTGACTGGGGAGTAGCCCATTTCATGCTTTACAAGCTGTAGATCCCTGTGTTAACAAATTATTTCAACAAGCTGTGTAAATTAATGAGGTACCAGCTGATGTCAGGGCTCAGTGATGTGTGTGTGTGTTTAAAACTTTAGATTTATTAGAAGATATTGGCAGATGCATGAAATCGACTTTCCCAAAACCAGAACACAATTTTCAGCGCTAGCTAACTGAGCTTATTCATTGTTAAGCTATGGCTGGTGTGAATTACTGGGTGCTTCTTAAGGTTCCAACGAATATGACGAGCTCACTGCTGTGCAAAAATGTGGAGTATGCAATTGGACAATGTCTTGATTTATAGACATCCACGGGAGGAACCCCTGGAGCACCTGAATGCAATCTTTCATCGGCTCAAGGAAATGGCTGAATTTGATTTTTTTTGCTCCTCAAAGTGCTTCACGGAGACAGCAGGAAACCAGATATGGATTTGGGATATGTTGTAGGCCCGACAGTGTAGGGTAAACGAATTAGGAAACCAGAGATACATCAAGGTGGAAGCTATGGAAATCTGCTAATAACTAGCCATTAAGTGGCAGGCGAGATGTTTTTAGGGCACTGGGAGAAAACGCACGCCATATTTTACATACTCCACTTGCTCCATTAGCACATCTCACTAGGGAGCTTCTATAAAACAAGCTTTTACCCACTAAACTAGAGCTTTGCTCCACTGTGCCTCAAAACAATCTGTTGGTGGTCAAAGGACCAGATCAAGGCGTGGTGTAACACGAAATGGCTGCTACAGGGACATGCCTGCCACATCTAAAAGAGCAGAAATTGTGTGGAAATAGGCCTTCATCAGCTACCCCATCGAGGGCACCTACATTAGCCACTGCTACACTCAGCCTCTAATGGAATATGGGGGTGTTTAATGGGTCTTGTTTAGTGTATAGACAGTCTCCTGTGCATTTTTTGGATTTTGAGGGAATATTTGCTGGGCAGCACAGAAAGTACTGGTAGGAACACTGGCACAACACCGCTTTGTGTGGGGACATTTTAATATCCTCAGAAATCTAGCTTTGGCTAGAAAAATGTCCCTGCTATGTTTTTCAGATGAATGGGTTAGGGCTAATGTCCTTGCAACAATTCAGACTATGGAGCCACTCCCCACCAAGACATTAGGTATTATTATTATTATTATTATTATTATTATTATTATTATTTTTATTATTATTATTTTAGCGTTGTTCTAAGGCAGTAACCTGGAATTACTTAGGCCGTCTTTCCATGCTGAACAGATTTTAAGATCCTTCTACAAGCTAAGGCACAGCATGATGTGACCCTACTTCCAGCACGGAAGATGTGGTAACGCAAACTTGACAAGTGAAATTAATTATTGCATTCCATTAATTTTGAGTCATACACCCAGCCCATTAAAGCTGGGAGAACTTTGTGGAAAACAAACTAGCCACACCACAGTGAAATGTTTATTTTGGCCTCTGCGTGCCCCATCCTGCTGAGGTCCTCTTGGACAGATCAACTCCATCGTGGTTTGCGCTTGCTGCTAGCACCAGGAGAACATCTGCTGTCTTCCGAAAAAGAGGGGGAGAGGGAAAGACTGCAACTCTACATCTGGGGCTGCTCTATAGGGCCTCCTTAGCGACTTGAGATGATGGCAGTATCAGTGTCTCAGGCTCAGTTAGACGTATGTATGCGACAGGTGTTGTTTTCAGCCATCCTGGTTCATAAAGCTTGAGGTGATTAAAGGGTTCTGTGCAGCCGGGGCAATTCTTAATAAATCTTTATTTTTATTTTTAGATATTTATTAAGATTTTCAAAATATTACAAAAAGAAAAAAGAAAAAAGAAAAATACAAAATAAAAATAGTTAAAAACAATTCAATCTTTCCATTACTTATCTTTCATTTGCTTGTTTCCTGGACCTCCCTTTTTTGTATTCCAATTCAATTTGTTAGTTCAGCAAATCCTTTCCCTCTTTGTTTATCCTAGTCTTTAATCATAAAGTATTATAACATTAAATTTTTACCTGTTAATAATCCATTTTTTCATATTCCTTTATAGCATTACAGCTAAAAACCGCTTAACTTCTATCCAACATCATTCTAACATTCATTAATTTTGCAATATTTCTGTAAGTAATCTTTAAACTTTTCCCAGTCTTCTTCCACCGACTCTTCTCCCTGGTCTCGAATTCTGCCAGTCATTTCCGCCAGTTCCATATAGTCCATCACCTTCATCTGCCATTCTTCCATGGTGGGTAGATCTTGTGTCTTCCAATTCTTAATAAATCTAAATGGTAGAGGATGAGAACATTATATTGAGCACCCTTTCAGAAGTGACGATGTGCAGGATTTATTCTATCCATAATTATCGGAGATCATCTGGATCCCTTTCAATCTGGCTTCTGATCATATCCACACTATGCATTTAAAGCATTCATATATCACTTTAACAGTCACGACTTCCTGCAAAAAATAAATAAAATCCCAGGTAACGGTAGTTTGTTAAAGGCGCTGAGAATTATTGGATCCCAGAGAAGGAAATTCAAATTGAAACAAGCAACTATAACTATAGCTATAACTCTGTTACTTTCATCATGGAACTATAGTTGGCATACGTGGAATCTCCTCACCTGGGCACGGACCAGACCCAGGCTGCTTCACCTTCCTCAAGATTTCTGTACACTTGACAGTTCTTCATATCAGACATGAAACGCAGGTGGGGGGGGGAGGAGAGACTGCCTCCCTCCGCCCTCTTGGAATGGCACCTCTGACTTTAAACAGAGCATACACATGTGAAGAAGTGTTATCAATACAGAAGGTGTTTCTTCATAGTCTCCAGCCCCCTTTGCAGTCTGCCTCTCCACTTATCTGAAGTGCCACGCTTCCTTTTCAAGAAAGAGAAAGAGAATTTGGCTGGTGCTATCATTTAAAGAGGCCACCCAAGAGAATTTGCTTTTGACCCTCTTCGCTCTTGACAAAGTCAACAATATTTCTTTTCCCCACCACCTCCTATGCAATCCATTCCCATCCCTTCCTAGGCTCCCCATTACCTGATAACAAATCAAACCGCAGCAAAGTGTCGGCCTTGATATTTGCGTAGGTTATCAAAAGTCTCCTTGGCACAGGA
The DNA here is from genome assembly GCF_964188315.1 of Podarcis muralis. Taxonomy (NCBI): domain Eukaryota; kingdom Metazoa; phylum Chordata; class Lepidosauria; order Squamata; family Lacertidae; genus Podarcis; species Podarcis muralis. Next base: position 88,159,203 of record NC_135659.1, on the reverse strand, counting down.
ACCCATTTGACATAGCCAGCTCCCCCCCCCCCCCCGCACCTTGGTCATACACAGAACTCTCTCCTTGTTTATCTCACGGGTGGGAGGATGCTGGGGAAATGGGATGGAAGAGCAGTGTCAAGAGATAAGCTGAGCACACACACATGCACACACAGGGGATTTGTGAGCCAGCCATTAAGGTTAAATTAGGGGGAGGATTTGTCTGAAAGTGAATTTAGTCTCTGGGAAAGACAGCTGAGTGATAAATGGTCATGTTTATCACAGGCAGCTCCCCGGACCCCAGGCCTCAACTATGACCTCTGGTGGGAATTAATTTAGCCTAGGCTTGCAGGACGCTGAGATGTCAGGCAAGAAATCAATATTAACCAAGGTCATTTGCCGTTAGTAGTGGAAGAGGCAATTCCGTTCCGAAAAGGGCCAAGCAAGAAGTCTTCTCCCAAGCAGAGACTGAAGAGGACACACTGGGGGAAGCCTGAGTAGAAAGGTTCAGAATAAAGACCAGGACATGGAATGGTTCTTTATTTTTTTAAGTAAATAGACACAGAATATGAAAGGGATAGGAGAAGAACAAGTAAGGCAGAAGAAGAGAAAATGCTACCTGAAAATATGGGTGCTATTTAAAGCTTGCTGCTCAAGATCACACATTGCAATCAATAAAACATTTAAAAACCATTGTCTGTATTTCTTTAGACACAGTCCAGTTACTGCAGAATGACACTAGGTAAAGGTAAAGGGACCCCTGACCATTAGGTCCAGTCATGACTGACTCTGGGGTTGCGGCACTCATCTCGCTTTATTGGCCGAGGGAGCCGGCGTACAGCTTCCGGGTCATGTGGCCAGCATGACTAAGCCGCTTCTGGCGAACCAGAGCAGCATACAGAAACACCATTTACCTTCCCGCCAGAGCAGTACCTATTTATCTACTTGCACTTTGACGTGCTTTCAAACTGCTAGGTTGGCAGGAGCAGGGACCGAGCAACGGGAGCTCACCCCGTCACAGGGATTTGAACTGCCAACCTTCTGATTGGCAAGTCCTAGGCTCTGTGGTTTAACCCAGAGCGCCACCCGCGTCCCTGCAGAATGACACTAGTCCTGGCCCAAATAGGAGATGAGGGGACCAGTTTGGTAAAGAGCTAGTTAGTTTCACTGGGGCACATTCTGAAAAGTAAGCTTGGGTTCAGGTTTAAGGTAGAGCCGGTCCTACCATTAAGTGACCATACAGTTGCTGGCTCAGACAGCTGATTTTGGGTGTCATGAAAAGGCAGCAAACCAATATTTTTTATTATGCCAAAAAGTAAATTGTTTTTATAAGTGAGCAAACAAACAAATGTTGCAGTCTTTTATATTGCAGTTCTTGGAGTAACAACCTTTTAGGCTGAACTCAAATGACCGCATGCTTGCAGAAGAATCACAGTAGGCATATGATTTATTGTGGCTTCATATTTATGAAGCATATCATTTCATTGTGTTTAAGCAGGAAAGTTCTTATCACAAGCGATAATGCAAGGGTATAGCTTTGACAACTCTGTCAACACGACCCCTCATGTGAAAGTTATCAAGTTCAGGGGGAGAGGAGGGGCAGAATATATTAATTCACCAATGGAGAATTATATATATGCAAGAGGGGTGTTTGCTGGACTTTGTGCATCTAGCTTGGAAACACAGCTAACAAAGGCCAGATGGGGTGAAGTGACTTTTCATTATTTTCAGCACAATGGAAACATTCAAGAGGACTCGTTGTCAGAGACTGATGTCTTATACACACAACACTGTGATGGAAACCATATTTCGGGAACTTTCCCCCTTTTTGAATACTAAATGGAACCAAAAGTTTTCCAAGACCATTAAGGCCAGACTAGACATGACATTTGCTATGTGGTTAGCCTTATGCTATATGCTTGCATGTATCATATGTAAGCTAGGCATCTGAAGTGATTTCACATTGCATGACTTCGCTGCACATCAACTGCCCTCTCATACCCTCCAAGACATCAAAGGCAAAACCTGGGATGCCATCTTCCCATTTTTTCCTCACGAGAGGATGGCGGCCATTTTGTGAGCTGTGACGCTGCATGATTTTGCGCCACAACCCCCCCCCCCAAAAAAAAGTGCTTTTTAAAACACGGCACCCAAACTGCGCATTTTGGGGCACTGCGTGAGACCACAGTCCCAGAAAAGCACAATTTTCAATGGGAAATCACAGTGCAGAATCACACAAGATCATGACACCCAAAATGGCTGCCTTCCTCTCATGAGAGAAAATGGGATGCCCTGGTTTTTCTGGAACACTTGCAGGGTATGCCCTCTGTCTCTTGAGGTAAAACTTGATGTTACAAAGAGACAGATATTTGGTGTTTGGAGACATTTCTGGACCTTGATAGTGAGAAAATCCTCTGCGCCCAATCTTATACATATCTGCTTCCAATGATGCCTTCCTAGTTGCCCTTCAGGGCCAGCCTAAGACATTTTGTTGCTTTAAGGGGAAGGACAAGATGGCGTCCCCTTCAATTAATGAAACTGGCAGTTCAATCTTACTTAATTGCTGGCAACGGAATAGCATTCTTCACTGCGCCTGAGGCCACCAGACTAACTTAGGGAATGCATGGCAAGCTCTGTACCCTGCCAGCATTTATGAGTAGTAAACTAAGAATGAGTGTGGCCTTAATGTTTCTCGAAAACAGCCATAATGCTAAACTATTATGTTAAGGAATGGCTCTTGTATGTGCCTCTGTGTGTGTCTGTACTAGTTTCTGGTTCTGACAGCAAGTCCAAGTATCTACATCTGGCAAGCTCCATACTCTGTGAACCAGCCCACTGTTTACAGAATGTGCCCCCCACTTGCCTGGTACTCAGTCCATACCTGTTTAGTCCTGCCCGCTTTAACCACTAAGTACACCCATGTTTGCTGTTTGGCCTTTAGTTGCATTTGCCTTCGTTTTGAAACCAGCTTGGTGCCGAGGTGCGGGAAGACATAATTTATTTAATACTTTGTTTCGTTAGCATTTCCAGCTTCTAATTTAAGGTTCATATTATATGGTGTTGGCTGCCTCGCAGTGTTGGGAGCTGGTCACATTTTGTTGGTTTAAGCAGCTGATTTATTTTCCTCTAGGCATCTTTGCCTCAATCATATTTTCCTGGACTGCACGTTGCTTTGGCGAAATTGACACAAATTGTCCTTCCTGGCTGTTATTTCCTACAATAATATATAGGCCATGAAAAACGAACGGTTGTATCCAACTAATTTATGTTCAGAGCAGACTCAATGAAATTAGTGAACCTAAGTTGGCCGTGTCCAATACTTCCAACGGGTCTGCTCTGTGAGGACTAGAATTGGATATAGCCATGTGTGCATTTGTGTGAATGTTCCTAGCTGAAGCCAATGTACATTTATTCTGAAGTCTCATTGAATCCAGCGGGAATTACTCTCAAGTAAGCGTGAAAAGGATTGGAGCCTCAAGTAGCAACTAGCTTGAGAAATGGACTTTAGTGCCTGCAAATCTGGAAGGTTGTTGTTTGTTGTTGTTGTTGTTGTTGTTGTTGTTGTTGTTGTTGTTGTTGTCTACTGTCTTTTCAAAATGACAGGAAGCCCTACAACAGCCATAGCTGTCAACCTTCCCTTTTTTGCGGGAAATTCCCTTATTCCAGCGCCGTTTCCTGCTGCTTCCCGCTGCTATCCCAGATTGTTAGATATCCCATAGACTTCCCCAGGACAGGTGAGGCTGCTGATCCCTTATTTTCTAGGATGCTGATCCCTTATTTTCAAATCTGAAAGTTGACAGCTATGTACAACAGCAGGTAAAAAATGCACACCTGAAACAGGTAGGAACATAGGAAGCTGACTTGGTCTGGAGGGGGAAATACATTAGAATGCAGTATTTCCTAAGAAATGTCAGGATGAATACAAGATAGAAAGGATTGTGGCCAACGGGGTGTTTGTACCACTTTCCAAACCAGAGGTGTGAGTCTGCTTGTTTCTCTGCTTTGTGGGATTGCCAGCTGTCCCGATGACAGACTCTCCTGCCCGGAGGAGAAAAAGTTCCCTTCCAAAATGGAGAAAGCTTCTGAGTGTTTATGATTTATTTGGAAAAGAAAACATTCGGTGGTTTATGTCAGTGAAGCCAACTAGCAGCCCACAGACTGGATCCAGACCCTGAAGCAATTTCAGCTGGGCTAGGGGGATGGCTCCACCAAACGTTAATCAAGGTGTGGTTAAGACGTCTGCTTGCCATTTCACTCGTTAGGAAACAAAAATAATAATTCCTTTACAGCGCAGACTGATTTGGCGTTTTAATTTTACACCTTTCTTTGGATTTTATATCTGATGCCCAGCTATGCCTGAACACACATGGTGCGTAACTGTGAAACTTTAAATGCAGGATGGCTCCAAGTTCATTATGAAACTGCAGCAGCCAGTGTGCCTGGAAAAAAAAGACCTTCATACCCTGGATCATTCCTCAGAGCAGGGGCAGGGAACCTTTTCCAGTCTAAGGGGCCACATTCCCTTCTGGGCAGCCTCCCCAGGGCCACATGCATTGGTGGGCAGGGCCAGAGGCAACAGTGCATGGAGCAATGCGTGCAACACATGTACACTAGACTAGTTTCTGCACACATTCACACACCCCTTCTCTGTCCTCCGTCCACACTGCACAGTGGCATTCTTAGAACTCAAAGACAAATTCCAGCAAGGCAAAAACATTTTAGTTGAGATTCCTGCATCACAGGACTACATTATTATTATCCAGGCTTTTTTTTCATAATAGTACAGTAATAATAATAATAATAATAGTACAGTGTAGTACACTGCACTTAATAATAGTACAGTGGTATCTCGGGTTACATATGCTTCAGGTTACAGATGCTTCAGGTTACAGACTCCGCTAACCCAGAAATAGTACCTCGGGTTAAGAACTTTGCTTCAGGAAGAGAACAGAAATCGCACGGCGGCAGCAGCAGGAGGCCCCATTAGCTAAAGTGGTACCTCAGGTTAAGAACCGTTTCAGGTTAAGAACGGACCCCCAGAACGAACTAAGTTCTTAACCCAAGGTACCACTGTAATTAATTATTATTATTATTATTATTATTATTATTATTATTATTATTATACACCCATCTGACTGAGTTGCCCCATCTACTCTGGGTGGCTTCAAACAAAATATAAAAACACATTGAGACATCAAACATTAACAACTTCCCTATACAGGGCTGCTTTCAGATGTCTTTTAAAAGTCGTACAGTTGTTTATCTCCTTGACATCTCAGGGTCCCTTCCAACTCTACGATTCCATAATTTGATGACTCGGGGTCCGAAGCAGTGCCGGGGGGGGAGGGCGTGTCCTGGGAACCAGGCCGGCCCAAGATGTTTTGGCACCTGAGACAAACCACAAAATGGCGCCTCCTGGCCCGTCGAGAAGGGGCGAGTGAAGATCTACATCAGAGACAAGGCAGGGAACAAGGAAACAAGGGGCCTGCTCTGAATCATGCCCCACAGATGCAGACCCCAGAAGACCCCAGAGGGCCCCCACCATTTCTTCCCTAGGGGTAGGAGGAGAGCAAAAGTGCCTCCGATTCACCAAGAGGCTGCTGTAGAGCCAGCATTGGGTGTGGGACTGCTGAGGAGACGGCAGGTCTGGGCTCCAAGGACCATACCACAACTGTTGCTACTACTTTGGCAGCAGCGGTAGCAGTGGGCAATGCATTCCTTGGAAGCTGGATCTGTTGCTCTTGCAGATCCTGCCGCCTGAGGCGCTTGCCTCACTTTGCCTCATGTGTGGGTCGGCCCTGCCTGGGGAGAGCTGAGTGTGGGCCATCTGATTCTCTATGGCAAACCTCTCTGGTTCCTGAGCTATTTCAGACTACTGCAAGACTGCTCCTCTACGTTAGCAGAAACACGGCAGGTACTCAATGACCATATCAGAAAGAAAGCTGGAGCCATGAACCTGGCATGGTAGATTTCTATGTGCCATTAATTTCTGACAGGGATCTTGTCATCCAAGAATGTGATCACACGGGCTCCTGGCTGCCTTCTGAAGGGCAGTACCAGAAAGACCACACTTTCCCTATTTGCCCAAGAATGTGTAGATCAGACCATAGGCAAATGACAACCAGATTACAATAGACCAGGGGTCAGCAAACTTTTTCAGCAGGGGGCCGGTCCACTGTCCCTCAGACCTTGTGGGAGGCTGGACTATATTTTGGGGAAATAAATGAACAAATTCCTATGCCCCACAAGTTATCCAGGGATGCATTTTAAATAAAAGCACACATTCTACTCATGTAAAAACACACTGATTCCCAGACCGTCCGCAGGCCGGATTTAGAAGGTGATTGGGCCGGATCCAGCCCCCGGGCCTTAGTTTGCCTATCCATGCAGTAGACTGACCCATTGAAATGCTGGCACCTCATTCCAAAGGTCTTATTTATATTTACAAAAATATTTCTATACCACCCTCTCATGAAATTTCAGGGCAGTGCACAGAATATAAGACATTTCTTTTAAAAAAACAAAAAAAAATAGAAGCGGTACAGAACAGTCATTAAAATGACTGGGTACTTGAGAAAATGTTAAACAACTGCACAGGCCTCTCAGCATAAGAAATTCTTCACGAGACACCTGAAAATAGAAAACGAGTGTCTGCCGAATCTCTGCTGGAAGAGTGCTGCACAGCACGGGACCATCAACCCTTAAGGGCTGCTTCCGATTACTATTTGTTTAAATTCAGAATTGGTAGAGATACAAGCCTGGGTGATTTGGGAATTGGGAGAACACCTGTTTCCTCTCCCTTTCTACTTTGCATTGAGTTATCTAATGCTTCTAGCTCACTTCTCAAAATGTAACGCTAAACTGCAGAGAGGCAAAAATATTGGAGATTATATAAATAGGGCTGCCATACGTTTGAGTTTTCCAGGACACATCCGGGAATCATGCTGCAAAAAATGTCCGTGAAAATATGCCGTATGGCAAATAGGGCGTTTTTTGTGGGGACAACTTTGCCCAAGGGTGGGGTGTGGGGAGCTCAACAGCTTTGTCCAGATTTTCACTTTGGGGAATATAGCAAGCCTAAATAAAGCAGAATCCAATTACAGCAGTAATGTAACTTAAATTGAGCCACTTATTTAAGAGGACACAAAAGAAAAGAAAAAAAAAATCAGGCAACAACAAATAGTAGATACATTTGTATCTGATTACCACCATGATCTAAGATAAAATTTAAGAACACTATGATAATCTTCTTTCCAAATAGCCATTTTAAAGAAGCTTCCTTATTCCAGGTCCCAGATTGGCCTGTTTTAACACCCCATGAATCAACAACACAATGAGTAATCCAAGCTTTTGCTAGGTTAGAGAAAATTGGCAGCCACCACCAAGTTGCTTCAAGATCCACTGCTTGACGTAAAATGATACCCGGCAACATGAGGAAGCTGACTTCAGAAATCCTGTGGGACTTTGCTCCAATCATAACACAATTTTATTGTGGCAAACCCATACACCACTGTGTTGTACTACCTAGTGAACTAACTGGCTTGGATGTGAGAGTCATGGCAGACCCACAACATACCTTTAAAGCACATTCAACACATGTTTAAAATGCATGACTTCCATCAAAGAATTATGGGGGCTGTAGCTTGGATCAAACGTATCCATTCTTAAGGATATCAGCCCTGAGTGCTCACTGGAAGGACAGATCGTGAAGCTGAGGCTCCAATACTTTGGCCACCTCATGAGAAGAGAAGACTCCCTGGAAAAGACCCTGATGTTGGGAAAGATTGAGGGCACAAGGAGAAGGGGACGACAGAGGATGAGATGGTTGGATACTGTTCTCGAAGCTACAAACATGAGTCTGACCAAACTGCGGGAGGCAGTGGAAGACAGGAGTGCCTGGCGTGCTCTGGTCCATGGGGTCACAAAGAGTCGGACACGACTAAACGACTAAACAACAACAACAACAGCTTGGATCTGCCCTCAGTCTCTGCTCAACTTTCTAAAGCATGGGTAGGTAAACTAAGGCCCGGGGGCCGGATCTGGCCCAATCACCTTCTAAATCATGCCCGCAGACGGTCTGGGAATCAGCGTGTTTTTACATGAGTAGAATGTGTCCTTTTATTTAAAATGCATCTCTGGGTTATTTGTGGGGCATAGGAATTCGTTCATTCCCGCCCCCGCCCCCCAAAATACAGTCTGGCCCCCCACAAGGTCTGAGGGACAGTGGACCGGCCCCCTGCTGAAAAAGTTTGCGGACCCCTGGTCTAAAGCATGCATGGGATCACAAAACATACACTTGTTTAACAAAAATGTGGGAATTTGTTGCATGGTACATGATGGGGTCTGAAAGTAATAAAGGAAGATCCTAACTAAACATCAAGAAGAACTTTCTGACAGTAAGATCTGTTTGACAGAGGAATGGACTCCCTCATAAAGTTGTGGACTCTCCTTCTTTGGAAGTTTTCAAGCAGAAGTTGGATGGCCATCTGTCGTGGATGCTTTAGCTCTGATTCCTGCATTTCAGGGGGTTGGACTAGATGACCCTCAGGGTCTCTTCCAACTCTACAACTCAATCATCTTTTAAGGATGGATTCCTTGCATATGGAGATTTTGAACCAGCTTGTTTACATTTCAGCAAGGACTCTGGAAAGTCACCCCTGCTGAACATTAAGTTCATCTGTCCTGTAAGATGCAGGAAGACAACGACGACAACAAACCACCCCACCTGGTTCTAATGCATCGTGCGGTTTGCTGTATTCGTAGCAGATGGTATATATTTTTCCAAATAAATACGCACTTTTTGCCAACGATTTGTAAGCAGTTAAAAAAACAAACCCAACAACCTCTTGTGTTTCAGAAGCTTCAGATTTGTTGCTGTTGTTTTAAAAGGGGTTGTATAATTTTGTAATGATTGCAGCGCTTAAGCTGCTGAAGGGATTTTGGAACTGTAACAAGAGATTCCAAACACACCTAGGGAGCTCATGATGCAATCCGTGGTGTATGCAAAACCCCTCTAAGGAAGACATCTGCATTGCTGCAGGAGAAACATTTACAGAAGTGAATGCTCACTGTGGGTTTCCAAGATCCACCCTGTCTGGAGTAACCCACGCCTCCAGAAGACTTTGATATTTGAATATAAATGACAGGCACTTTATATATAATTTTTGGCAGCACAAAGAGCTGGAAGAGGCTGTTTCTGGCTAGCAACCCTTAATCCCAACATAGTTTGATTGGCACTTCCTGTTTCCATTTGAAGGCAGCCATGGGACAGCAACTGTTGCCATACCCAAAAGGTCTTGGCCATGCAGATTTGGGAAAGAAATGTTTCACCCTACATGCATCGTGGTCCTAACATCTAACCAGCAGCTTTCAAATGGGAAGAGCACACAAGGGCTGTTTGTGTGTCCCTTTACTCTTTCTTAGACCCAAAACTTCTGGCCCAAGCTCATGAACAGGAGGCAGTTTTCCCTGGGCTGGACTGCTTGTCGAGAAAGAATCAATGGCTCTGCTGGAAACAGAAATGAGACTAATTATGGAGGTTATGTTCATGCCCAACCTTTAAAGTACATTTGTAGCACATTTCCCTCCTCAAATAATTATGGGCACTTTGTTAAAGGGCTGCTGGAAATCTTATTTGTGGGACAGAGCGTACAGGCAACTCTCAACTTACACAGGGGTTATATTCTGGCGATAGGGCATAAAGCCAAAATCACGTATAGTCAACAAAAAAACACACACTGGGTGCAATGGAGGGTGGGATTGCCAAAGCTTTCCCCCTCAGACACAAGGCTCCTTTTTGCCCCCCACTTTTTTAAAATAACATTTTTTGCCAAGCACATAAAGCTGAATGTGCACAAGTTAAATTAAAGTTGCGAACTACCTGTACTTCAAAGGTATAGCATGCACACAGACACTATTTGGAAACCATAGCAGGTTCAAGAAGAATACAGCAGCTATCAGCTGACCTGAAAGCAGAAACACTGTGGAGTGGCAGGGACAGTTACCAGCTAAATGGAACACGGGTGGCACTGTGTTTTAAACCACTGAGCCTCTTGGGCTTGCCGATCAAAAGGTTGGCAGTTCGAATCTCCAAGATGGAGTGGGTTCCCCTTTGCTCTGTCCCAGCTCCTGCCAACCTCGGAGTTCGAAAGTATACCAGTGCAAGTAGATAAATAGGTACCACTGTGGTGGGAAGGTGAGCGATGTTTCCGTGCACTCTGGCTTCCGTCACGGTGTTCCATTGCACCAGAAGCGGTTTACTCATACTGGCCACTTGACCTGGAAAGCTGTCTGCGGACAAACGCCAGCTCCCTTGGCCTGAAGCGAGATGAGCGCCGCACCCCATAGTCGCCTTTGACTGGACCCAACCATCCGGGGGTCCTTTTCCTTTTTTTTTTTAACCTATCAACTAAATGAGGATAACTGTCTGACTGTCACCTTCCCCCTGCACATGGATGGCTTTCTTAAGCCTGCAGATGCCACATTGATTCAATATACTACACTCTCTCCTGCTCTCGTTTCCGAAGCAGGATGCATGACTACATTGACCGTAACCATTTCCTTACCTTTTTTTTTTTTTTTGACAGCCACTTAAGGATGATTAATAGAAGGTTTAATCTCATAAAAGATCTGGTTCTACTTTCTAAAGTGCTGCAAGATTGCGGGTGGGCAGGAGAGGGTTAATGGAGCCAAGAAGAGCTCTGCTGGCAGCTGTCTCCATGGTCCTAGCAGAGATTATGAGACTCTTCCTTTTATTAGGTAAATAAATAGCCTATCCGTCCCTCTTGGTGGGGATGATGTGATCTAGAGGTGTTTGGTATAAGGAGAAAACAAAAGGAGACAGGCTGCCGTTTGAGACAAGTCATGGCTGCCAGACTGTTGCTGATTTCAGATGGGATTCAGTCGCACACTGGCCAATTCAGATTGCGCAACAAAGGTTGATTTGGAGGTGTTGATCTGAAGTTCTTGCACAAATAACTCACTTTGCCACCCTCCCCTCCTAAATCAGACATTTTGTGATAAGGAAAGGGATGAGGAACTGCCCTGCAAGAGTTTGCGAAGGCATTTGCTTGACACAGTGTCATCTGCCTCCCCACAAACAGATCAGAATAAAAGCTCAGAAAACAGCTGATGTCCTCTCATCTCCTCGCAAAATCAGGATGTTTGCTCAATAAACAAGTTATCTGGAAGTGGCCATAGACAGGAAGAGACGAGAAGGCACGGAGAAATGGTTTTGAGCTCTGCAAGCATCTCAGAGTGCTGGCTGTCTTCCCAGAGGTCTGATATGGCAACAGTGAGCTTTGGCTACTTAGAATCATAGACTCTTAGAGGGGGATCCAAGGGGATCCAAGGGTCATTTAGTCCAACCCCCCTGCAATGCAGGAATCTCAGCTAAAGCATCCACGACAGATACTTGTTAGAGCAGTTCAAGCTGTGCCTCTGCTCAGCTTGCTTTCGTAGTGGTGGGGCCTGCGAGGATGCTGGAGCCCCAGAACCTGCTTGAGAGGCTGCTGCATGCTGATGCTGGGGTCACCTGACTAACATCTTTGAAGGGGCACCCCAAACATTTCCCCAAAAACCATATAAGAACAGTAATTTACCAAGGGCAGTTGGCTGGGTTTTCCCAGCCTCTCTGGGCGACTTCCAACAGAACACTAAAATACAATAACCTATTAAACATTAAAAGCTTCCTTAAAGAGGGCTGCCTTCAGATGTCTTCTAAAAGTTTGGTAGTTATTTTTCTCTTTGACATCTGGTGGGAGGGCTTTCCACAGGGTGGGTGCCACTACCGAGAAGGCCCTCTGCCTGGTTCCCTGTAACTTGGCCTCTCACAGCGAGGGAACCGCCAGAAGGCCCTCACCGCTGGACCTCAGTGTCCGGGCAGAACGATGGAGGTGGAGACGCCTACAGGAGAAGAATGGCTGGCGAAGATGATGGACTATGCTGAAATGGCGAAAATGGCTGGAAAGATCAGAGTTGAAGAAGTCAGTAAATTTAATGAAGAATGGGGAAAATGTGTAAGTTACTTAAAAGAACACTGGAAACAATTTAAAACTATGGCAGGATTCTAAAAAACACTTTCAATGTAGCGATAATTATGGTGAGAACTATTAAGTAAATATGGAGAACATCATAAGATGCAGTTGGAAAAGAATAACGAGGGAAACCATGGAGGTGTGGAGCGAAGTCCGGGGATTCAGAGAATCCTATGTGTATGTGATTATGATTTATTTGTGATGATAATTGTTAAAGGCGAAAATGAATATTTTTTTTCCAAAAAGAAAAGGCATTTATGTGAAGGCTTAGCCCTGAAAGACTTCTAATAAATAACTGGAATAAATAAGCAAATGACATCCACTGAAATAGGAGGATAGAAAGCACCAGCTTGAAATTCCCTACTGGTCTCAAAGTCAGAAGTCACGTGAATGGCCGCCTACGTGATCCTCTATAAATGGAGGTCTCTGAGCTTCCTGCTGTTCCAGTCATAATGAAGCCCAGCTTGAATTTGCTTTCAGTGGCGCAAACAGCAAGGGAACACGGGATATGCTGGGCTTATGGATGGCCTTTTCCTGCTGATTGCTGACACCCGGTTTATAAGCTATAAGGAAGCCGCAGTTCTTCCAAAAACCGTGCGCTTTTTATTAAATCTGAACTGAAAGTCATTAGCAGCACTGCCAATGTGAAGACGTGGGGATGGAAGAAAGCAATAGAATTACGGCAGATTTTTTTAGCGTCGCAAAGCATGGCGTCGTAGGCTGGAAAGCCTGGAGCTGCTTCAGGACGACTGGAGCTGCGGTCATAACACTTGAGTCATAACTGCGGGTTGCAATAAAAGTGTCCAGAATGATATGCTGTGCTCCAGCTTGCCAGACGAGAAAGCAGAAGACAGTGACTTCCTGCCTATCCAGCCCTGGCCTAGAGTTCAGATGCTAAATATTCCATATGACTGCAAGCGATTGCCTCGTAGCCGCTCTGGTCCAAGGTCTATCCAGTGTGCAAGCTGCTGCGGTGGAATGGCAAAAGTGCATTTGAACTATGTCTGGTCCTCCTGAGTCTAACTCCTCACTCAGCTCACTGAATGGCTGTGGGCCTGCCCCTCTTTCTCAGCCTAACCTACCCCACAGGGTTATTGTGAGGATAAAGTGTGGGGTAGTGAAGAACAGAACCAAGTGTCTCTATTTTCCAGGGACAGTCCCGGATTTACAGAAGCCGCCCCGGTTTCTGATGTGAACCTGGAATGTCCAGCTTTTCCTATTTTCATTGGAGAAATGTGGGAGGGTACGAAATAGGACTTCCCTAATTTCATTGGGACGCAGGTGGCGCTGTGGGTTAAAGCGCTGTGCCGCTTGGGCTTGCTGATCGAAAGGTCGCGGTTTGAATCCCCGCAACGGGGTGAGCTCCTGTTGCTTGGTCCCTGCTCCTGCCTACCTAGCAGTTCAAAAGCATGCAGTGCAAGTAGATAAATAGGTACCGCTCCGGCGGGAAGGTAAATTGTGTTTCCGTGTGCTGCTCTGGTTTTACCAGAAGCAGCTTAGTCATGCTGGCCACATGACCCGGAAAAACTGTCTGTGGACAAACATCGGCTCCCTCAGCCTGTAAAGCGAGATGAGCAACGCAACCCCAGAGTCGTTCGCAACTTGACTTGTCAGGGGTCCCTTTACCAATTTCATTGGAGAAATGTTGGAGGGGACATCCCTAATTTCATTGGAGAAATGTTGGAGGGGACATCTCTGTTTTCATTGGAGAAATGTTGGAGGGGGCATGTACGCTGCCTTGAGCTTCTTAGAGGAAGGGTGGAAGTATGTTGTTTAGTTGTTTAGTCGTGTCTGACTCTTCATGACCCCCTGGACCAGAGCACGCCAGGCACTCCTGTCTTCCACTGCTTCCCGCAGTTTGGTCAAACTCATGCTGGTAGCTTCGAGAACACTGTCCAACCATCTCGTCCTCTGTCGTCCCCTTCTCCTTGTGCCCTCCATCTTTCCCAACATCAGGGTCTTTTCCAGGGAGTCTTCTCTTCTCATCTCATGAGGTGGCCAAAGTACTGGAGCCTCAGCTTCAGGATCTGTCCTTCCAGTGAGCACTCAGGGCTGATTTCCTTAAGAATGGAGAGGTTTGATCTTCTTGCAGTCCATGGGACTCTCAAGAGTCTCCTCCAGCACCAATGGAAATATACATGCAATAAATAATAAGCACCTCTAGCAAGTGAAGGGATCTCCCTCACAATTAAGTTGTCCCAAGATGAGGATGTGCAACACATATGGGTTATGTAGCAACCAGGGACCCTCCAGTCCAGGAGATTGCTTGAGGACTATTGACTTTTCTAATATTTGCATGTCTTTACAACTGTGCAGGCTGAGCATAGGGGGAGGCACACCTTAAACACCCAAACAGGCAGCCTGCTGCTCCCACTTCAGATTTCTAGGGAGAGAGCCAGCACCCTAAGCCAGTTACAAAGTCTCAACTCAGCTCTCCGTGTCCTTCTCAAGACTCACTCAAGAAGCTGCGGTTTCTCTTAGGTAGACTTTACACCTACCACTTCCTCTGCCGAGTTTATTTGGTGGGTTTCTCTCAGAGACAAGCACATTCATTTGGCAAGGCAGAGCACCGGCAAAGAGGAACCCCAGGAGGCAATATCACCACCCCTGCTGCGAAATAAGTGGCAGCACTTTCCCCCTGCTTCACTTACACCGCTGAAGATGCCTTTGGATCAATACTTCCAGATCAAGCTCCAGAAATTTAATAACATCGCATCTCTCTCTTGTTAACAGTTATCATAACACGTAGTCGGAACCCTTAACCTTTTGCAGTGGAATCCTGAATGTATTGACTCAGAAGTGCCTCTGTGTTTAAAAGGAATTGCTGCAATCCTTTCCAGGCTTGCCTGGGAGTAAGTCCTATTGATCTCAGCAGGGATTCCTTCTGGGCAGGCAGGCACAGGCTCGCCCTGTTAGCCTTGGATTTGCTACTGCTTGTCTGCTGAGTTTGTGTTTGTATTTATAAGCTTCTCTGATGTTTTAACACCTTCCCGTATTTGGGTATTAGTTTTGGCTTTTATTGAAGCTGCCTTGAAAAACTCGTGGAACTAGAAGATGGTGGGCGGAGGGAGATAAATAAATAAATAAATAAATAAATAAAAACAGCAGATTTGCAGCAGGAATGTAGAAAAATGCCTTATACAGATGCAGATCATTGGTTGAACATTATCGGCAGCCACTGGCAGCAGCTATCCTGGGGTTTTAAGTAAGGGACTTTCGCAGCCCTGGGTGGAGGTGGTAGCAGCGGCGGAGCAAGTTGATCGGGTGCCTGGGGAGGCGCACGTGCCCTGCGCCCGGAGGCGGAGCCAGCCACACACGGGGGGCACCATGGGGCCTCTGAGGAGTCTGCCTGCCTCTTCCCACTCAGCCACCCTATAGCTGGGGGGGGGGAGGCAGCGGGAGGACTGTTTGTGTTATGTACTGAAGTTGTCACCTGGGCCAACAGGGGGATACTGTAGATAGTTTTCACTCAGGTCCACATATGCAAATAAGGGATTGAAAGTGACGTTCAGTGATTGGATAGTTACAGAAAGTTGTTACAGTTGCGTTGTACTTGAGCTCTGTATAAGCAGGCTGGCTGAACCCTTCAGTTCAGTTCTGTTCTGGCCTGTGAATAAACAAGAGCTGTCTGAAGAATCGCTGTGTCGTCTGATATGTTCACCCACAACTTAACAGTTTGGGCAGCGTGGAGCCTGCGGGTGCTCAAGCCACCGCGTCACTCCCAGGAGAGAAGCATGGCTCGGGCGTGCTGCAAGTCCCACGGTGAGTGCCGCTCACCATTTTGTCACCCCCCTCAGTGGGGATACCCGGGGTGGGCCGCACCTACTGCACCCCCCTTGCTGCGCCCCTGGGTGGTAGGGATTGAACCTGGGATTTTCTGCAAGCAAAGCGGATGCTATACCGCAAAGATGCAGCAGAGGAGCAAATCAGATTGCGAAACTAGCAAGGGGGGAAGGATTAACACCCTCTCGCCTCCATCACCAATGAGGTGATCAGTGTTCTGAAAGTCGATCAGCTACTTTTGAAAACAAGTAGGAAGGTGGTGCTGTGGGATAAAAGAAAATAATATGAAAATGGCGTATAGGTGGTCTCTGACACCCAGTAAATTAGCAAAAATGTATAAGTCAACATCAGGCATCTGTTGGAAGTGTAAAGGAAGGTACCGTTTTCCATATGTGGTAGTCTTGTAAGGTTGTTAAAGTATTATGGGAAATGATACTGTATTAGCCTGAATATAAGCCTCACTTTGTTTTCCAAATTCTGACCATGAAAAGTTAAAGTGTGGCTTAAATTTGTGACCTTACAAAAATTTGCTTTTACGATATCGCTGCTGAAACAGACATGTGGTAAAACAGAATGGGTGTGAGTGCCTCCGGAATTTTAAGGGAGTGGCTTATATTCAGGTATTCTCCCCCCCCCCATTTTTTTTTTTAAAGGTGCGGCTTATATTCGGGTATGGCTTATATTTGGGCTAGTACAGTATATAATGAGTTGTAAAAATGTTTATTAACTTTTGTTAAGAAACCAGAAGCTTTTCTTTTAGGAATAATAGGGACGGGGTACCGAAAGAACAGAAAAAAATATTTATGTGTGCAACAACGGCCGCTCGAATGATATATGCCCAGAGATAGAAAGAAGAAAATTGGCAGCAAAAACTGTTGGACTATGCAGAAATGGTGAAACTTACCAGAAAAATAAGAAATCAAGAAGAGAGAATTTTTAATTTAGAACGGGGAGAATTTTAGGACTATTTAGAAGAACGATTGCAAACAGCTTAGAACACTAGCAGGATTGAATTAAAAACGAGCAGTGAAACAATTTAAATTGAGTATAAAGGATAAATAACAAATGGATTTAAACTGGATATGCAGTGATAAAAGATATGACATAAGCAACCGCAGAAAGGGGGTCGATAGTAATATTTGGTAATTCAAACTGGATGCGTAAGTTTGTACTGTTACAAGTTTACAAATGAGAAAATGAAAAATGCTTTAAAAAATAATAATAGGAAGGTGAGATACTCAAATCATATAGAAGAAGAAGAGTTTGGATTTGATATCCCGCTTTATCACTACCTGAAGGAGTCTCAAAGTGGCTCACATTCTCCTTTCCCTTCCTCCCCCACAACAAACACTCTGTGAGGTGAGTGGGGCTGAGAGACTTCAGAGAAGTGTGACTGGCCCAAGGTCACCCAGCAGCTGCATGCGGAGGAGCAAGGAAGCGAACCTGGTTCACCAGATTACGAGTCTACCGCTCTTAACCACTACACCACACTGACTCTCCATCATGGGCTGCCATCCTGTATTCATTTACCTATTAAAAGAAGCAGGTGCTTCTTTTTCACTTGGCTACCCTACCGAAGGCCTCTAGCCTTAGCATCCTTTTGCAAGCAGGGAGACAACACTACAGACGGCAGGGGCACACCTGATACTGGGGATAATAGCTTCACCTGGATAGCTCAGTGCCTTTATAAAAAAGAGGCTGGGAGGATATATGGTAGTCATCTTCAAATATCTAAAGGGCTGTCACATGGAAGATGGAGCAAGCTCCTGCTCTGGAGCGGAGGACTCTATCTAATGGATTCTAGTTACAAGAAAGGAAATTCCTTTTAAACAGTGGTTGGATGGCTATCTGTCAAGGATGCTTTTGTTGAGATTCCTTCATTGAATCTCCTTGGAATAACCCTTGGAGACCCTTCCCTCAATTCTATGATTCTATCAGGGAGGGAGAGTGGGTGGGTGGGTCGGAGCCATCCTTTAAATGTAGCAGACATGAAAAGACACGTAAATAATTATTTAAGCAAAGAGAGTGTGACACATCTTTTAGGGCAATACTTCACAGAATGAGTGGGATGTTTCTATCACATGGGCACAGCTTGTTTTAGCACGATTTAAGGCTTGCTTCACTTTGTTAATAACAATGGCCTGCCTTATAGGCTTGTTGAAAGGATTGCTGAGATCACGTCTGCAAAGTTCTTTTTAGCGCTCAGAAATCGCTATATAAATTACAGTGGTACCTCGGGTTAAGAACTTAATTCGTTCTGGAGGTCTGTTCTTAACCTGAGGTACCACTTTAGCTAATGGGGCCTCCTGCTGCTGCCGCACCACCACTGCACGATTTCTGTTCTCATCCTGAAGCAAAGTTCTTAACCCGAGGTACTATTTCTGGGTTAGCGGAGTCTCTAACCTGAAGCGCCTCTAACCTGAAGCGTCTGTAACCTGAGGTACCACTGTATAAGAATGCTGCAACCCTAATGCCCACATTCCTGAGAGTGAACTCAGTGGGGCTTATTTTAATTTTGTATAGGATTGTGCTGTAACTACGGTATTTTGAAAAAAATAAGAATAACAATGAAGTGTAGGTGGGGTCCACGAGGCAAGACACAGTGAAAAGAGCAAGAACCTTTATTGAAACCATAACCAGGAAACAGGGGCAAAGCAACTGCTTATATACATTCCTGAAAGCCTGGGCCACTCCCACTCCCAACGTGATTGGCTGTCTAAACTTCCAAGCTGCGAATCACGACTCAGAGTTTAAGGGCCAATGGCAGCAGCCTAAATCCTGAAATGTTCTGTGATTAGACATCATGTATCGAATCAGAACACAGGAGCTCAGAATTCTTAGTCCAGAGTCAAGCTCAGGCAAATACAGACCACTGAATACATAACAGAGAATAACAACAATAACAATAATATTTAAAATATGAGATTTGCTGCAAGTCAAGCTGCCTGCTTTTGAAGCTGCATTCACTTTTAATCCTTACTCTCCCCAATTTTCCACTGGATTCTCTTTGCAGACAGAATACTGGCAATTTTTCAGATTAAACAACCCAAATAAATTTGCTTGGCTCACAAGGAACCATTTTTGTGTCAAAATGTAGTGGGGGATGCTATTTTTCCACCTGTTAATGTGAACAGAGACAGTTTCGTTTTATACTTTTCCTGCTCTTGCCAAACCCATCAGCTTTTTTAAAATGATCATAGCAAAGTGAGAAAGGCACGGCCAAATTATTTTGGTCATTACAGATGTCTCTGTCTTGTAAGTGCAAGCCTTCTTAGGGGGGAAAAATGCTTGCACTTTCCTACAATTATCTCTCTCCTATAAATTTGTACAAGATTGTCGTCACAGTATAATTTGCATGGCTGTCAGCAGATGGTTCTAGCCCCGCGAACTACGACATGATGACAGTTGGGATCAGGGACTGAAGGAGGAGAGTAGTGAGAGGCAGAGGTAGAGGAGGGAAGGCAGTTGACGGCAAGATGACAACTAGCACAAGGAGATGGGACAACGACGGAAGGAAGAGAGGTGGTAGAGGTACAGGAGGATGAGCGGATGACTGAGAAGGCAGAGGCTGAGATGAGGTAAGAATGACTTTGAGGTGGAAAGGAATAATGAGAATAACTCCCTTTGCTGATTTCAAAACTGGAAGTTGGAAGAAGCTGTGTGGCTCGCAAAGGACTAAGTCTGGCTGCCCCTTTCCCTGTCAAGAATGGGTGAGGGTGGGAAAGCTTTGACGTCCCCCTCACAAGCTCACCATGCTTAGGTGGGATTGCGAAGCAAGGCTGACCTCCCTCCTACATTGGCTGAAAACCTTTCTCCCCCCCTATACTCTGGGGATCCTATACCTACTTACCTGGAAGTAAGAACACTTCCACACTAGGTGTTTTAATGTGGAATTGCCACCCTTCTCCCTGTGAAAAGGAAGGGAGAGCAGACATACTGGAGGTTAGGGGGATGGACCTGCCTAAGCATGGAAAGTAATGTTGTTTACAGTAGGAGGAGGAGGAGGAGGAGGAGGAGGAGGAGGAGGAGGAGGAGGAGGAGGAGGAGTTTGGATTTGATATCCTGCTTTATCACTACCTGAAGGAGTCTCAAAGCGGCTAACATTCTCCTTTCCCTTCCTCCCCCACAACAAACACTCTGTGAGGTGAATGGGGCTGAGAGGCTTCAGAGAAGTGTGACTGGCCCAAGGTCACCCAGCAGCTGCATGTGGAGGAGCGGAGACGAGAACCCGGTTCACCAGATTACGAGTCTACCGCTCTTAACCACTACACCACACTGGAGAACAAGGAGCAGGTAGAGTTAAAACCTCCAGATCTCTTTGAACTTTGTAAGCATTGCACCTTAGTGTATAGCACTGCACTGTCTAAATCTGGTCTCTTATTAAGGCTGCAAACCTATGCATGGTTTTCACTGAATGCAGTGGGTGAAATCTGGCGTTGTTTGGACTGCACTGGCTACCAATTAGTTTCCGGGTTTTGACCTAGGCTCAGGACCGCAGTACCTCAAGGACTGCCTCTTTCCATATGAATCTACCCGGACCCTGAGATCATCTTCTGAGGCCCTTCTTCATGTGCCTCCTCCTCAAGAGGTCCGGAGGGTAGCAACACAAGCACAGGGCATTCTCTGCAGTGGCTCCCTGTCTGTGGAATGCTCTCCCCAGGGAAGTTCACCTGGTGCCTTCATTATACACCTTTAGGCGCCAGGCAAAAACGTTCCTTTTTAACCAGGATTTTGGTAGATTTGATTGACATCCTATGCCCTTTTAAAATGTGGGAGGTTTTCTTTCAGAGGAGGTTATTGGGTTGTTGTTTTTATTTTGATTATATATTTTGTGGTTTTATATTTTGATTTTGTTCTGTGAACCGCCCTGAGACCTCCGGGTATAGGGCGGGTTATAAATTAAAATAATAATAATAATAATCCATCCTTATCCTACAAATATCTCAATAATAAAATTTCATTGACTGACTTCCAACTTTTCTTCTTCTTCTTTTTCTCTTTTTCATTCTCTTTTTTCTTTTCTTCCTTTTTTCTCTTTTGTTCTTTTTTATATATGTGTGCTTGTCTGAAATATACAGTGGCACCTCGGGTTACATACGCTTCAGGTTACATACGCTTCAGGTTACAGACTCCACTAACCCAGAAGTACCTCAAGTTAAGAACTTTGCTTCAGGATGAGAACAGAAATTGTGCTCTGGCAGCGCAGCAGCAGCTGGAGGCCCCATTAGCTAAAGTGGTGCTTCAGGTTAAGAACAGTTTCAGGTTAAGTACGGACCTCCGGAACGAATTAAGTACTTAACCCAAGGTACCACTGTATATCTATGTATGTATTTGTAATATTTTGCTTACATTTTATAATAATTATGTTAAATAAATTAATAAAATAAAAAACAAAAACAAAATAATAAAATAACAACAACAACAATAATAATAATTGTGCAAATGGACTTCTGCTCATGCAACAGGCCTTCACCTTCCTCACCTCCCCCCTACAGCCCCCCAAATCTGTTCCATAGGATCTCACAAACCTCCCGAGGAGGTTTTGAGGGGGCTTGGAGAGATGAAGGGGGGCAGAGAGGAAGATGAAGTCCTTTCATGCAAAAGGGAGTCCATTCTGTTCCCTCACAGACAGCACTGGATACAGCCCGGTGGGATCTACTTCCAAGTCAAACATTGACTTTCAGTATTAATTTTTCAGGGCATCTTGCACACTAAGAGCCATGAAAACAACCAAACCGCACATATCAATAGTCAACTGTTTGTTGCAGAGCTGATGAAAGCATGCGAATATCACATGAGTAGAGTGAAAACAGATTCCTCTGATGTTTTAAAAGGGCTGGAAAATAAAAGAGGGTCTTCATTCAGTGCCAGAAAAGGGTAAGTGTAGATGCCAGGGAAGTAAGAGTCAGGAGCGTCTGAGGACGTTCCCTCAGTGACAGGGAACAGACAGGTAACCTCATCCCAAGCCGTATGGGGATTTAACATTCAGTCCCAGCAGCGCTTCGAATTGTGCTTGGAAATGGACTGGCAGCCAGAGAAGCTGTTTCAAAGCTGGCAAGATCTGCTCCCTTGTTGGGCCAGACCCATTTAGCAGCCAAGCAGCTGTACTCCG
Organism: Podarcis muralis; assembly: GCF_964188315.1. NCBI lineage: Eukaryota > Metazoa > Chordata > Lepidosauria > Squamata > Lacertidae > Podarcis > Podarcis muralis. Next base: position 88,137,294 of record NC_135659.1, on the reverse strand, counting down.
GACTAGATGAACTTTCCAATTTGTTTTTAAAGGCAGCCTCGCATATAATGTATTGCAGCAATCTAACCTTTAGGTTAACAAGGCATCGATCAGTGCGGCTAGGCTCAGAGATGTTGCAGCAGGTGCACCAGGGTTTACTGGTGGAAAGGCCTGGGAAAACTTAGTGTTTAAATAAACAAAACCCTGCTCTACAGGGCTTCCGGCACCAGGCCAGTTGGCAGACCAACTCTGCGTTACAACGATGTCTGCAAACATGACAGGAAGCCTGGCAACATCAACCTAGAACTTAGTGCCCAGAGACAGGCAGTCAGCTCATGTATTCATAGCACTGATCACAAGAGGGATGATCGCTGGGTGGGAGGGCAAAGAGAAGAAACGCCATGATGCATGTTATGTACTGTCTTGAATAGGATCCAAAATGCAGCAGTCTGATTGGCCCTAGAACAATAGGATCCAGAATGCAGCAGTCTGATTGGTCCTAGAACAATAAGATCTAGAATGCAGCAGTCTGACTGGTCCACAGGAGCCACCCAATCCAGCTCCTAGTGGAAGTGAATCCGCAACCTGATTGGCCTACAGGAGAATCCCGGAATTAGCCAATCACGTGGGGCCCATTGGGTAAATAATGTATATAAGGTAAATAATGTATATAAGGACAGATTGTGAAGCTGAGGCTCCAATACTTTGGCCACCTCATGAGAAGAGAAGACTCCCTGGAAAAGACCCTGATGTTGGGAAAGATTGAGGGCACAAGGAGAAGGGGACGACAGAGGATGAGATGGTTGGACAGTGTTCTCGAAGCTACCAGCATGAGTTTGACCAAACTGCGGGAGGCGGTGGAAGAGTGCTCTGGTCCATGGGGTCACGAAGAGTTGGACATGACTAAACAACTAAAGAACAACAACATACTCTTCTACAGCGAATAATAAAAAGAAACACACAGTTCTCAGTCACTGTGATGAGGTGAGCTCCCATTGCTCAGTCTCTGCTCCTGCCAACCTAGCAGTTTGAAAGCACGAAGTGCAAGTAGATAAATAGGTACCACTCCAGTGGGAAGGTAAACAGTGTTTCCATGCACTGCTCTGGTTCGCCAGAAGCAGCTTAGTCATGCTGGCCACATGACCCGGAGGCTGTACGCCAGCTCCCTTGGCCAATAAAGCGAGATGAGCGCCACAACCCCAGAGTCGGTCATGACTGGACCTAATGGTCAGGGGTCCCTTTACCTTTTTATGAGCATATAGAGAGCCCTTGACAACTTGGGACCATTTTAGCTGTGAGACTGCTTTCCCCCGCACGTGCCCATTAAAAAAATGATCAAGTGATGTATACATTTTATGAAAACAAACAAACACAGTGGAAAAGTCCAGCTCTGTAACTTTTGTTGGAATAAAGTGACAGCCAGTTTGAGGTCTTGGCGACAGAGCTGATTATCAGGAGGAGATAAAAGATCCTACCCAGGACTTTTTTTTCCCTAGAAAAAGAAGGTGCCAGTTCTGCCCCCTCAAACCACTTGGCTGTAAATTCGAACCCAGGTTGGCACTTCCTCTCCTTGCAAACAGAGGATAAAGAGAGGAGAGAGGAGGAGAAGTATGAATAGATGACTAGGAAAGGGGAGCAATATGCCACGGAGGCACTCCTATGAATAAAAATTGCTTCTGAATAAAACAAGAAGCAAGAAAGGTCCAAGATGTATTCACATAATCTCTGCTGTTCATCTAATATGCACGCTGGCTCAAATCCTCCATGTATTATCCTCTTGGTTTTGCTTAGTCTTTACACAGGAAAGCCTCCCACAGAAATAAAAACTGAGCAAGAAACCTCAAAACTGGATGCACTATTAATTTTCCTCAGATTTTCATACAACTTGAAAGATTGTTTTGTTTCAAGCCTGCCCTCTACCCACTTCCCCAACCCAGCGGGGCTTAAAAAAAATATTTTTAGCATGTGACAGCTAAGTTGAAATGCACTGATTCTTTTTAAAAAAAGAAAACCTGGGTCAATTTGCTACAATTACATTTATTTTTGTGTAATTGAGCAAATTGTGGTGTCCAAACTGCTGGTTACTGATTAAAGCCTGCAACTGATCAGATGGCAGAGATCAGAGCAGCTAAGGAAGGATAAATGCTGGTGTTTGATCTTCTATTGCAGTGGTATTTTGAACTTTCGGGGAACCCTTTTTCACAGCTCAGAAATGAAACCCTGTGGAGGATTGTGGGAGAATGTTCCAGATGGGGACCACAGGATTGGCTCAACCGTTTTTTGTTGGTTAGAATTCAGCACCTCAGAATCCTCTTCAATATCTTTAAAAAGTCAGGGGTGGACTCAATAAATCATGTAGGCAGTGAGTGTGCCCTTTCACTTTGTTCTTATAGAGAGCTCCTGCACAGGTATCTCCTTATTAACATTTAGGGATCTTCCTGTCTGTTTTACTTCAGACTGATCACACGGGCACACACTTGTCCTCAGCAGTATCCTGAGAAGCCTCTCTCAGCAGCCATTCTCCTCACAACAGAGAGAAGGAACAGAAAGCAGTTTAAAAAACGAGAGTTACTGGAATAACAATCACAACAGAATGGAATGGAATGCCCCTCTCATGTGATTCACAGTCAGCCAATCAAAGGAGAACTACTGCCAAAGGAGAAAACCTCATGTTAGAAATACACAGCAGTTCAACATAAGCAAACATCTCCATTTCTGGAAATTAAACCATTATCCTTAACACGACGCACTTCCATTGCTGGACTCGGTTGAAAATGGCTTCTCCATGTGAACCAGGAAGTGACCTTGCCAGGCAAGAGAATGACTCTTCTTTTCTTATCAGTGCGGCTGTGATCTCCTGGGTGGCATGGACACCATTAGGCAGTTGAATGTACAAGTTTACATGTTTACTCCATCCATTTCCCTCCTTCCCACCCCCACTTTGCACAGCCCCGGGCTCTGGCAACCCACACTAAGCCACTGAGTTGTAGTCCAACAACTTGTGCATACCTTAGCTGCTTCTGCCTCCAAGGGTAGCCATTAGTATCTCCCAACAGAGAAAGGGCTGATAAGCTTCTATGGAACCCTAAACTCCCATCCACCTCACCAGCCTTCCTTAAAAAACTCACTGTCCTTCCCACTGCCTTCCAGGAGAAGCTTCCAACAACAGTGGTGGGTTGTACGACAAGAGAGAAGGAGAGAGGGAGGACAATTTAAAAAAGCAAGACGGGCATAAATGCACATGGTATTTGGGCCAAAATCAGACATGGACATCTGGACCACCCGGGCCTTGCTTAAGAAATGCAGCATCAGTCACGCCTCCCGAGTGGGAAAAATCAATTCCATGTTGTCGCCTGCAGATCTAACATTAACTCGCCCATCCGATGTCTTGGTAAGATAATTCACTCTTCTCCGCCAAAGGTTGCATCGAGCCTTTCCCCCGAAAATTGATATTCTCCACCTGTCAAGGCTGTATTTATGATGAGGATAAAAATAATAATGTCTTCCTGCAGGGGAATAATGAGACGTGGAGCATTCAGAAAACCTGGCAGACAAGTGTGATTTTGGAACAGTGGAGGGCACTCCCTCATTCACTGGAATACCAGGAGCTGTAGCCCACTTTGCTGAGGTAAGCAACGGTGTTTTGTCTGAACCCAGAGGGTTCCGGCTTCTCATTGTAGAGCCAATGTTGAGTAGTGGTTCGATCTATCAGATTAAGAGCTGAGGAAACTCTACCTGAGCTCTCCATTCAGCTTCAATGCCCTTGGGCTAGTTATTATTTCTTAACCTAAGCTTGCCTCACAGGGTTGTTGTGAAGAAAGCATTGGGGAGAGAACCATGCAATCTGCCTTGAGCTCCTATGGGGAAAGGGGGACATATATTAATTGAGGGAATGTGACAGGAAAGTTTTAAGACAGATTCAGTTATAAGTCACACTGAAACAAACAAGTGGATCTTGAAAACAGTAAATTCCACTGAATAACCAGGGTTGTAGAGAAATGAATGCAAGCCTACCTAATTTACTTCACGCATGAACCAAACGCAAACCAAAACAAAGCGATCTGTCCGAATTTGTGCTTCTCTAAATTTTGCCGTTTTTCTCCAACCAAAAATATGCATTAAAAAAACCCATTTTAGGGGAAAGTGTGCACAAAAATACATACAACGTGTTTGTTTGTTTGTTTGTTTGTTTGTGTAAATTTGCAACATGCAGTATATTAGATGAAAATGTATGCCAGGAGAAATATACAGAAAAAGTACAAATTTGCATGTGGTCTTTTTAAAGGAAATTTATATACTGATGCAGTAATGGGGGGGGGGGTGGTGAAGAGCTGAAATAAAAAATGAAAAAACTGAAAGAACCCAAAATTGACAGGTCTGTCCACCCCTAGAAAGAAAAAGACTTGGCAGCAGCTGAGTTAGCTGACCATGGTCCTTTTATTCTAGTGGGCAAACCTTGGGCTTCACAGTGAAAACAATCTCTCTCTTTCTCTTTGTCCCGTTGAGAGTTGCTTGAGGCCCCTATTAATGTGGCCCCCACTGCTTTTGGCTCAGGCCCATCTCTGTAGGCCAATTCAGCAAAGGAAGGGGGTTGAAAAGAGATCTGGGGAGGAGAAAGCTCAGAAGGCCTGCCAGGGGGAAGGAGAAGAACAGAGGCTTCTCTTCTGCCTTCGGGGGCTGCTACCTGTGTGGGTGTTTTGTGTGCGAGTGTTTGAGAGCGCACTTGGATGCCAGCACATGCATCTCACTGCAGGGAGGCGATCATATGCATAATGGGAGAGGCTGGCATCGCAAACAGCCGAGTGAGAAAGAAAAGGCATCTGTGGGCACGGCCAGCGCCATTGAAGATCGGAACGCTATCCGATATAGCAAGGGTTGCCATTTGCTGAAACAGTGGGGGGAATGGATAGGGTATCATATTATAGGACCATACAAGGGACGCGGGTGGCGCTATGGGTTAAACCACAGAGCCTAGGACTTGCCGATCAGAGGGTTGGCGGTTTGAATCCCCGCGACGGGGTGAGCTCCCGTTGCTCAGTCCCTGCTCCTGCCAACCTAGCAGTTTGAAAGCACGTCAGAGTGCAAGTAGATAAATAGGTACCACTCCGGCGGGAAGGTAAACGGCGTTTCCGTGCGCTGCTCTGGTTCGCCAGAAGCGGCTTAGTCATGCTGGCCACATGACCCGGAAGCCGTACGCCAGCTCCCTCGAACAATAAAGCGAGATGAGCGCCGCAATCCCAGAGTCGTCCACGACTGGACCTAATGGTCGGGGGTCCCTTTACCTTTACAATGGATCACGAGTTCAGGTTGCAACCTTTGCATGGATAATTATGGAACTGGAGAGCAGGAAACTGGTAAACTGGCCACATTCACACCATACTTTTAAAGCACTTTGAACAGTCGTGGCTCCCACCAAAGGACTCTGGAAGCGGAGGTTTACAGAGAGTGCCAAAAGTTTTTAGGAGATCCCTATTCCCCGCACAAAGCTACAATTCCTGGAGTTCCCTGCGAAGAGGCATTGATTATTAAGTCACTCTGGGAATTGCAGCTCAGTGAGGGGAACAGGGGTCTCCTAGGGACTCACAGCAGACTTACCAAACTACAGGTATCATAGGGTTTTAAATGTGTGGTGTCAATGTGGCCTTGGTCTCCTACAAAGCAATTATCCTACTTAGCAATTGCAGTCTTCTCGGGGACTGGCAAACAAAATTACAACCTTATGCACTATCACCACAAAGCAACTTACCTTTCTTGGGCATTTTAAGCACATTTACAGTGCGTATCATTCAATGAGTGTACAGTCTATGTGCCTGTTGTCACAGATAGTGGAGCTGTAGAATAAACACAAACACTTGCACATGTGTAGAGACAGCTTGTACCTGTGTTTAGTGCAACGCGTGAACGAACCTTTACTGTTGTGCTTCGATGTCTGACGAATTCCCTCTCCCTTCTTTTTGTTGTTGTTAAAAGCTATTAGCCATGACAGTTGGTAGAGCTGGCTCAGTTGGTAGAGCAAGAGACCCTTAATCTCAGGGTTGTGGGTTTGAGCCCCACATTGGACCAAAGAGTCCTGCATTGCAGGGGTTGGACTAGATGACCCTTGCGGTCCCTTCCAACTCTATAATACTTGTATGATACTTGTATGATACTTCCAGTTTAAATGGAACTTCCAGGCTCTGAGCAGTATACAGTGGTACCTGAGGTTACATATGCTTCAGGTTACATACGCTTCAGGTTACAGACTCTGCTAACCTAGAAATAGTACCTCAGGTTAAGAACTTTGCTTCAGGATGAGAACAGAAAAAGTGTGGCGGCGGAACAGCGGCAATGGGAGGCCCCATTAGCTAAAGTGGTGCTTCAGGTTAAGAACAGTTTCAGGTTAAGAACGGACCTCCGGAACGAATTAAGTACTTAACCTGAGGCACCACTGTATGTCAATTGCAAGCGACACACAAGTTGTACTTTGTGTCCTGCTTCTGTCTGATCCACAGGGCCCTTATGTTTTTGAAACTGGAGCCTGCACAATTTTGCCTTCAGGGAGAATATGGACAAACTTCACCCACAGCTATCTCCATGTACTTGGACAAAACTCCTGAAACGCAAGCAGACCATAATAATGATGAATGAGTTGGGGATATCCTATTTCAAGAGTAGAGAACCAGATGGTATTGGACTCCAGTTCCCATCAGTCCCTGCCAGCATGGCCAATGGTCAAGGATGATGGAAGCTGTAGTCTAAAAATATCTTGGGGGGGGGGCAGAGTTTCTCCCATTCCTGCCCTAATCGGATCTATTTCACCTGCAATCCTCTATCCACGTACTCAAGCGTAAGCCCTACTTAATAAAACTTACTTCTGACATGTCCAGGATTGCACCGTGTATTAGTTTACAAATGGAGAATCAGCTTTTGCTGTTTGCTGCTGCGGCCTATTGTTATGTCTATCAGGAAAAGGACCTGTGTGTTCCTAAACAAGGTGGGAAGAGACGTCCCTTCGTCCCAAGTGTCTGTTCAATTATAGAGATGACCTTTGAAAGCCCCGAGCAACCAAGCTGAACGGAAGAGGATGTGAAAGGTTTGGGATTCTGTTTATACAAATGATCACATTTCAGATCCCACTGGTGGCATGAACCAGGAGGAGGAGGGAAATAGATGATGCAAGAGGGGACTGAGAGGAGATGCGATAGCCACCTTCAAATGTCTGACGGGCTGCCCCGTGAAAGATGGAGCAAGATGTTTTCTCCTTCTCTGGGAGGTAGGACTTGACCCAATGGCTTCAAGTTACAAGGAAGGAGATTCCGACTAAACTGAACATCCTCTTAGTTCAGTATTGCCTGCACTGACTGGTAGGGGCTGTCCAGGATTTCAGGCAGGGGAAATTCTCACCAAGCTGAAAAACAACAGCATGGCAATAGATCCAGGACCACAGAAAGATTTGGATTTTTAATATATTTGGATCTGTTTTAACAGCTGCTTTATGGTTAAACACAGCCAAGGAGCAAACACGGGGAGTTATTTTACTGTTTCATTATTGATGGCTAGATTGCCTATGAATTCCTTTCTTTAGGCAGACTGGCAATGGCAGTGCCTGGGACCACAGCTCAGCCCAGGCTCTTTCTGGCTAGCTGCACTGCTAAAAAAAACCAAACGTATTTCGCTGGAACGGTATGTCTGCATGATGCTGGCTCGAGCTGGGAAGGAGCAATGGAGTCGACTGATGGTCATCATTTGCAAAACATCCATCAAACTATTAAAAGGGAGCCAAGAAGGTTCCCTTTGTCCATGACACTGCCTTTCTTTGTCCTGCGCCACAGTCCAGAAACAAGGCTGAAGCCCTCCCTCTGAGACTTGTCACCATCCTTCGGTGATATATAATTCTCTGTGAAGCGGCAATTATTAAGTCAACCTGCCAATGCTGTGTGTGTTAAGTATAATTGTTTCCTTGACACTGAAATGGGGAATGACTAAATGACTAAACAATTATTGTTGTTTTCTGCTAGCTAAAATGTGAGTGTTTAACCTTAGATCAGGTGACAAAGGTATTTGGTTGCAAATTGCCATCTTGGAAGAGTAGTGGCTAAGTCTTTGTTCTCAGGCTCTGTGAGAATAAGATGTGATAATGAAGTTCACTCAGGAGCACGCAGCCTCAGAAAAAATGGAGGATGCAAGGATCTTTGATTCTAGGTTTGTTTGGAATGATAGAATCATAGAATTACCTTTTATTTCTAAGAAGATGAACCTGTGCTGGACTGGCACAAGATATTGTATGGAATTATATGGCTGCATCTATCTTTGACGTTTTTGTCCCGTTTTGAAGAAAGTTCTGCAAGTAAATCTTTGAATTCAACTTAAGGGCCTTCACAGTGTTTTATTTCCAAAAGGAGTCAGTTTTTATGCATACAGTCGCTTCAAGCTGCACAATATTAATATCTGCAATAGTTTGGAATGAGATTTTGGAGTAGTTGGGGACAGTAGTGGTTAAGTATCACCAAATCTGCACAATTAGATCCAGCACACACAGAAAAAGGGAAATCCAAAATGGGGCAGGCTATTATTTATTATTTGAGAGTCCAGATAAGGGTGCATTTCGAGCAAAGGGATCTCTTCTTCAGGTGAATAAATAAATCTTATACTCTTATTAATTATGGTGCTGGAGGAGACTCTTGAGAGTCCCATGTACTGCAAGAAGATCAAACCTATCTATTCTCAAGGAAATCAGCCCTGAGTGCTCACTGGAAGCTGAGGCTCCAATACTTTGGCCACCTCATGAGAAGAGAAGACTCCCTGGAAAAGACCCTGATGTTGGGAAAGGTTGGGGGCACAAGGAGAAGGGGACGACAGAGGACGAGATGGTTGGATAGTGTTCTCAAAGCTACTAACATGAGTTTGACCAAACTGCGGGAGACAGTGGAAGATAGGAGTGCCTGGTGTGCTCTGGTCCATGGGGTCACGAAGAGTCGGACACGACTAAATGACTAAAGAATGTTATGTACTGAAGTTCTCACCCTGGGCCAGCAGGAGGATACTGTAGATAGTTATGCAAATGAAGGATCGAAAAGTGACGTTCAGTGATTGGATAGTTTTAGAAAATGACAACAGTTGCATTGTTCTGGGGCTCTATATAAGCAGGCTGACTGAGCTCCTCAGCCAGTTCTGTTCTGGCATCTGAATAAAGAAGAGCTGTTTAAAGAATCGCTGTGTCGTCTGACATGTTCGCCCACAACTTAACAAAGAACAACAACATACAGTGAAATCTAATAAAAAGAAACATGCAGTTCTCGGTCACAGCCAGTGCTTTACCTGCTGGATTCTCTGCCTCTCGTGCAGAAAGGCACAGCTGTTCAGCTGAAGTGAGGTGAAGTAGCATCTCTGGGTGCCATTTTTGTTTATGCATCTAAAATATTTTTTATACCCCTTTACTTTAAAAGGTGGCTAATACCACTATCCAAACAATAACAACATTAAAAAGCCAATTACAAAGCTAACAGTGCAATCTTGCGCATAGCTGATCAGAAATAAATTGAGTTCAGTGGAGCTTATTCTCAAGTAAATGGATATTAGGATTGAAATCTAAACAGCACAAAGCATCAAGCTACAGCCTATTTTATAAAAATAGCAGCGGGGGGGGGGAGGCAATAACATCAATTAACACCATGTGTCAACAACCTTAAGCAATATTGACCAGTCTATCAAAGCAAGATGTAGTCAGCAGTGCTGGCTGGTACCCATTAGGCTGGAACACTGGGAGGCAGACAGCAGGTGGCGCCAGAGCCAACAATAGGTGGAATCAACTCATTCTAGCTCCCCACCCCAACCTTCCTCCCTGCCGAGTTCTAGAAAGTGAAAAGGTGGTCACTCTAATCAACCAGCCTGCAGTGGTTCTTGACCACAGACCTTGCTGAAGATCTTCTCCTTAAATGATTTCATAAGGGAGCAAGCAAGGCGAACTACCCTCAGAGACTTTGTGTGGCTAATGAATACGCCTCCCTCCTTGATCACAGACAGATAGACCCTGGAACACCTCCAAGGGCCTCCAGTGGTGATCTTCTATGTGGGTCAGTTTTGCAGTGGTCAAGCTGCGGTGTAAGAAGCGCTAACTAAGTGATTTGTCTGAATCCACTTCCATGAACTCTAGGGCAAAATCCTTTGCTAAACTGTGGGAAAGCACTTGCGAGAGAGATGTATTACTTGGAGCTATTTTCCTTGTCCCATTCTCGCCCCCCCAAGCAGGAAACAGAGGTGGTCTTGGAAGTACCTCTGGAATAAACCAACTCGTGATTGTTATTCTTCTCTATGGATGGGGAGTGGGGAGCCGAAAGCAAAGACAAATGAAATTGCTGCCGACCTCAAAAATCCAGCCCAATGCATGAATTGAAATCAGAACTGCTCTTTGGAGTCTTGTAAGGAACTAGGCTTTCTCAAAAAATAAAAATAAAAATCATTTCTAATTGCAGTTCTTTAAAAAGTATTTTTTTTGAAGCACTTCAACTGAAAGCACTTTAGCTGAGTGTTCAGATGGGAACAGTGGAAAGCATTAAAAGAAGAACCAACAGCACCCTTTCATCACTGGCCAAGAAGGGGACTGCATCACCCAGGCAGTTTCCCATTACACTTAGCATATATGTTTAGGCTAAATCCAGATGGCATCCCCTCCCACAAGCTGATTTAGCACAGCAATGCTAAACTGGAAATATGGGGTTGGGGAGGCAGGATATCTCATAAAAGGCTTCTCTTTCTCTCTTTCCTGTATAATGTTGTTGAACAGCACACAATTTAAAAAGAGGAGGGAAAAGCCTCATTAGCTTTCGATGGCTGAATTGGAGCAAACAGCAATCTGGGGGAAACCCAAATTGCCATTTGTTCCGATTCAGCGGTAAAGAGCAGGTTTTCCTGGGGAAAGCGCTGGGACAAAAAAACAAACAAAAGGGAAAGAAAGGTAGTCCAATACGGAGCTTAAAGCGCAGGGCAAAAGGGAGGTGGGAATGAGCCTGGCGTCTGCAGGAGCCCCCACCACCGCAAAGCAAAGCAATCCGTTGGGTATTTATTAAATTTGCACTGAAGGCATGTACAGCTACAGCCTTTGGCAATTCAGTTAGAGCTTTAACGCATGCAGAATAACCACAGCAAGATAACTGATGAGAACACAATCAGCGGCTACGAGTCAAACCTCTGGCATCAGGGGCAGTGTGTCTTTGAATACCAGTTGCTGCATAACAGGAGTGGGAGAGGGCTATCGCAGCTGTGTTCTGCTTGTGGGCTCCCCCTAGGCATCAGGGATTGACACCATGAGAAGCAGAGCTGTCAACTGTCCCTTATTTGGTGGGAAAGTCCCTTATCCCAGCGCTGTGTCCCGCTGCTGTCCCTTATTGATGATGTCCCTTAAATTTCCTGGGTTTCAAAGGAGTCCCTGCTGGCCAGGGAGGAGGGAGGCTCCAACTGTGTTGCTTGGCTGCGTTGCTCACCCAATAAGGAGTCTAAGAACAACTGGAGGGTGGAGCTTGCATGCCTTGTGCCGATCAAATCACCCGTGTTGCCTGGGGACTCGCCTTTGCTCAGCGCTTCCCAGCGGAGAGGTGACGGTGGTTTCCCTTGCTGCATCCCCTTTGCCGGGTTGCTGTGCTGTGGGAGCCACCGCTTGAGGCTTCGTTTGGTTGCTGGCTGGGCTTTCTGCCTTTGGCTCGGAGGGGCTCAGAAGTCGAACATACCTGTGCTCTGAAAATCCCTTATTTTGGTTGCTGATCCCTTATTTTCAAGGCTGCTGGTCCCTTATTTTTAAATCTGTAAGTTGACAGCTATGATGAGAAGAGAGGGTTGGCCTACATGGCCCTTTTGGCCTGATCCTGCTTAATATACCGAGGGTTGGACTAGCCGACCCTCAGGGACACCCACCCAACTCTACGATTCTGAGATTCTAAGCACAACTAGAGCTTGAATGTAACCCCACAGAGTGGTTTTGTCCGAACTCAAAATCTGTTGGACATAACGCAGAATACTTCATTCAGTATGTTAATTTAGTAAAGACTTAGGGTACAAAGCTCAAAGCTGAACAGGCTTGCCGAGAATAACCCACGGCAGCTTGATGTTGTCAACATATCCACAGCAAAAGTAACAGCCTCTCTGGGGCTTGCGCATAAACAGTGTGCTAGATCCCGCTGGCTGATGATGTGAGGCTAGCGGCATCTCCCAGAAGTTCTGAGCACCTCGCGAGATGTTTGTCCAGCGTGAGCATGGCGCTTAGCCCAAATCTGGACTGACATCTCCTCTGCCTCTCCAGCGCCTTGCTCCCGGCACCAGACCGCAAATATCTTTCCCACTCTCAGTTGCAGTGGAAGACGCTTCAGTTTTCGAGCTTGGAGAGATGTGGTGAGCTAAGGGCAGGAAGGATCTGTCATTCAGAATAAAAGCAAGGCTAGAGTTTCCAAATCTATTTTAATTTCAAATTACTTTTCTTAATATTGATTGGGGGGGACAGAAGAAACCCCACTCTCTCTCTCTCTCTCTCTCTCTCTCTGCTTGTTGCTTCCAAACCAGGAACGTGCAGTTGAGATTTTTTCCTTGCACAAAATGTACAGTTTTAGTCCTTTCGCTAGGCTTGCTTCCTCTCGCTTCCCAATAAGATGCATGGAATTAATGCCCATGCCAGGTGAAAGCAGCAGTTTTCAAACAAACTGGGCGGCTTTCATGATGCTCAGCAAAACCTGCAGCGTGTTTTTAAGCACAAGAAAGAGGCGAAGAGAAGAAGAGGAAAATTCGCTCTCTTTTACGTGCTAAGTCAATGCTGCAATTATCCCTGGAGATGCACATGAGTGATGAACTTCAACGGCTAGGAGGCCTTTTTCTTGCAATTATAAAGTGTGCCAGCTTTGGGGAGGGGAGGGCGAGCGAGCAGTTAACCTTTCCTTTGTGTGGTTTCGTTCCCCCTCATTGCATTTACATTGGCCTTGAAGAGCTGGGACATTTTGCAGATGGCTTAGGGTCTATAAATTCTTATTGAAACCAGGACAAGCCAAGTATAACAGGTAGCCATCCAGACTTGTCTAAGACGGGATAAACTCCAGCTAAGCATGTAAATAATATTTCAGGTCCTTTTCAGCATGTAAACACAATGCGTTGAGCCAGGTCCCCTTCAAGCCCTATTCGCTTTCCCCCTATTGTTATTCTGTAACGGCCTCGCTCACAAATCACAGTAAACCGTAGTTAATGGCTTGCCGTGAACACATTGATCTGGCTGTTTTGCTCCTCCCCGCTAGCACGAGGGAGAAATAAACCATGATCCCTGGCTTAGTGTTATGTCTGAACTGGGAATCGTGGTTTGCTTCACTCCAAACAAAGTGCAACCTGTAGCCAAAGTTTGTTCTTGGCTTACAGATCATAGTTTGAGTGAAGTAATCCCTGGTTTGGACACAAGGTTAAGCCAGGGATCATGGTTTGTTTCTCCAGTGCGCTAGCAGGGAGGAGCAACTTGGCTCAGATCAGCATGGAAAGCTATTAACTATGGCTTACCGTGATGTGGATTAATGCACAGAATCATAGAATTGGAAGGGAGCCGAGGGTCATCTAGTCCAACCCCCAAACCTCCAAGGAAGGAGAGTCCATGAACTAGGGTGGGTTGCTTGAATATTTTTTTTTTATTGTAACAAGACAATGAAGAGGAAGCTCTGACTTAAGAAATTAAGAGATTGGTCCACTGGACATTCCCCCTCTGCAGACATTATGCGTAAGAGCAGCCTCCATTCATTTCAATAGGATTTGCATGTTGCAGTTTCTTGATCGATTCTACAGAATAACAAATCCAAGATTAGTTTGCTGCTAATCACAGGTTTGAGGCAAGAAACAGAGTAACTGGGGCATGTGTGTCCAACTAAGATGCAATGCAGTGCTTAAATTGTTGGACTAAAGGTAAAGAGCCCCTGACCATTAGGTCCAGTCGTGACCGACTCTGGGGTTGCGGCGCTCATCTCACTTTATTGGCCGAGCTTCCGGGTCATGTGTCCAGCATGACTAAGCCGCTTCTGGTGAACCAGAGCAGCTCACGGAAACGCCATTTACCTTCCCGCCAGAGTGGTACCTATTTATCTACTTGCACTTTGACATGCTTTTGAACTGCTAGGTTGGCAGGAGCAGGGACTGAGCAACGGGAGCTCACCCCGTTGCAGGGATTCGAACCGCCAACCTTCTGATCAGCAAGTCCTAGGCTCTGTGGTTTAACCCACAGCGCCACCCATTGGTTGGACTAGGTCGGCTTAAATCTCTGCTCAGCCATGAAGTTGCCCATTGGGGAGTCACTGCTTCTCATTGCCCAGCCTGCCTCCTAAGAGTTGTTGTGAGCACAGACTTCCCAGATCACACTGGTTCACTTAAGTGCATCTGAATACCATCTGCTGGAGAACACAAGGGGAAGGTTACTATTGAACTCATATCTGGCTTCTGGACATCTCAAAGGCATCTAGTTGACCAATGGAAGAACAGAATGCTGGCCTGGGAGTGGGGGGCAGATCCACACCCTGCAACCTGGGAGACCAGGGTCTGAATACCCACTCTGCCATTGGGCTCGTAGCTTGGCCTTGGTCCTCTTAGTGTTACCTACCTCACAGGGATGTTGTAAGGATGAAACGAGGAGGTTTAGGACTCGATCCAATAGATTCGAAAAAGGAGATTCCGACTCACCAGGAACAACTTTCTGACAGGAAGAGCCGTTCGACCGTGGAACGGACTCCCTCAGGAGGTTGTGGACTCTCCTTCCTCACAGGTTTTTAAGCAGAGGCTGCATGACCATCTGTCATGGATGTTTTAGCTGAGATTCCGGCATTGCAGGGGGCAGGACTAGATGACCACCGGGCCCCCTTCCAACTCTACAGTTCTATAACAAGCTGCAAATTCTTTGGGGGAAGCCATGTGCTATAAATTGCATTTTAACCTGTATTTTGAATTGGTTTTTTTTCCTTCCCTGCCCCCCATTGTGTTTTTACTGTGATTTTATTGGTGTTAGCTGCCCTGAGCCTGGCTCTGGCCAGGAAGGGTGGGGTATAAATAAAATTATTATTATTATTATTATTATTATTATTATTATTATTATTATTATTATTATTATTAATGCGATGTTGGGTGTGCTTTAAAAGTATGGTGTGGATCCGTCCCTAAATCTTATGTTCCTACATTGACATGGGGGGGGGGAGAGAAGTGGTATAGTCTGAAACTTTCTGTGATATCCATAGCTGTCAACATTCCCCTTTTTTAAAGGGAAATTCCCTTATTACGAATAGGATTCTTCTCAAGAAAAAGGAAAAGTTGACAGCTATGGTGATATCTGTAGGGTCAGAAACGCAACCGTCCAAATTTGGGGACTTCCACCCACACCCACAATAGGGAGCCAACAATTTCACAGGCCTGTGCTGCTACACCTGCTTGGGTCAGGCAGGTGCCGGATGAAATCCTCCATGCATCTGGAATAGGTTGGACCAGAAGTACAGGAGAAATAGAGAAGTGCAGTCCTCTAAATTAGAGCCACTTGGACGTAGCCTGAAAGGCACACAACCTGCTGCGATTGTGGATTCGGTGGCAATCTGCAAGGAGGGGACGGCAAAACGCTGGTGTCCTGGCATGTTTCCAGTTGGGAAAGCTATATTCTCCTCAGTTAAATCCCTTCTCCAGTTTTAATTAGATATGGCGTTCTTCTCACCCGTCGGTCTGATGTGTTATGGGGACAGCTGGCATCCCTCAGTCAGACATATCAGCATTAAATGGCGGGTCGGGGTTTTGGGGGAGAGAGAGAAGAGATGTTTTCCTCCTCATAAAATTCCCATATAGCTTTCTGTTATGTTTGCAGAGTCCTCTGGGGGGATCCCATGCGATGAAAGGACCCATGCAAATTAATTACCTTTTAGGCGTGTGCGTGTTAAGTTTTTGGCTCCACGTAATACAAAGCACACAGGCTGCCTTGCATGTGACTGCAACCATTTCCAAACACCTGTGGTTTTTAAACCACTTTGATTTTTGTCTTTAAGAATAATATAAATAATGGGAAAGGGGAGGGGTGGGATGGTAGCAAGGAAATCTGACGACTGTGAGGCCCAATTAATGGAGGCTCACAGATCATATTGGAAGCATTGTATGGGAAGGATCAGACGCAGAACTTGAAAGTTAAGATTGTTGTTATTATAGACCATTTACTCTGTAATTTTTCAAGTTGATGTGCTTATTTTCTGCTGCATGGATCCCATTAAAGCTTGGGAACACTCCAAGAGGAGAATGCTGTGCTTTCTTCTGAAAGAGACTCCATTTTCTAGTTTTACTTTGAACGGGTATTTTGAGGGGGACAGGAAAAAGCAGCTAAAAACCCCAAATTTAGTTGCTTAGGACTGCAGGAGCATTTCAGCACAAGGTATTTACTGTTATGCACCGGTGGCGGAACTGATAGGGTAGGAGACAGGGAGGCAAACAGTAGGTGGCGCCAGAGATATTGGCAGGCAGAGCCAAATAATTCTAGTTTTGTCGCCATCCTCCTGCCTGCCGAGGTCTACAAGGGCTTTACTGAGACGGAGGAGGAAGCTGACAGGCAGATCCACCTACAACTGAGACCTGCAATCCACTCCAGCGACTTTGCTGCTAGTGAAGGTCTGTTGAGTGTGGTTCTCAAGCCACACTTGCAAAAATGCTGCAAAAATGTGGGGCTTTCAGGTATTTGCTGGGGTCCTCAGTGAGAAGATAGTGGTGGACAATGGTGGAAAGTTTACCCTGACAGACAGCTTATCCAACGCTAGCTGTTCTCCTCCAAAATTTGCAGCAGCAGGGGCTAGGTATTCTCCAGGGCAGGGCTGGGGGAAGTTTATCTACATACCCTTAGGGATAGCCTTCCAGGGTCTTTGTGCAAGCAGAGGACAGGGCCAAAGCAAACACACACAAACAAACATATATAGAGGGGGCTACCCCCACCCTTAAAGAAGGACACCCCCCACTTTCGCACACATTTATATGCGCAGGCACTCCCCTCCCTGTGACAAGGCAACCATCGTTTTTGTTGTCGTTCAAACATCACAGGTCCATTGTGCAGCCAAGGAAAGAATCCCGCAATTGAAGATCCAAAACGTTTTGCAAGCCACAGGTGGACCGTGCTCTAAATGTTCCCCAGTGCTGCTCTAAGGTGCACTCATGGTTCACTCCCAGAGCAATGGCGAGGTCCAACAGACCTCTGAGCGGATGCACAGAGCACTTCCCACAATCCCTTGCAATACCCAGGGATTCTTTGGCCAACAAGCAAGGGGTTCCTAGTCAGCAGGTGTGGAAAGGCTTCCCTGAAGCACTGCACTCGAATTTCTTTGCCTCTTGTGCCCTTTAGCCTCATCGGAGGGGGTGAGTCTGTGGCTGGGTGGTGGACCCGATCTGCGTCTTACTCCGGATGAAAACATGCTGTTGCTGTTTTCCTGGTAGCTTGTGTCATAACTAAGGCTGCGCATGCATTATTGGCTGAAAGCACAGTGTGGTTCTCCACACCCACACCCCGAAAAACCCAAAACTGCATTTCCAGTCACATTTGCACCCTGCTGTACACATCAGTGCGCCTAGGTGTGCTTCCAAGTCACCTGCTGTCTGTCCACACCAGTGGCTTACATTTTCAAATCAGATTGAAACTGGTTTGTGGGGGAAATGTATCAAAATGCAGAATTATCAAGAAACTGTGGGGTAGATGAGGATTGTGGCTAACTGCTAGCTTTGTGGGTGCAAGAGAAGCTTTTAATGTTTCATGTTTTACTGTGTTTGGTGTTTTCATTTGTTGGAAGTCTCCCAGAGTGGGAATAATAATAATAATAATAATAATAATAATAATAATAATAATAATAATGTGTGTACACTCCAAAACAGCAGTAGGAGTGCCCTAGATTTTGGGTACACAGTTTAAATAATGGGTTGGAAGATGTATAGTTTTACCTCAATAATCAATCTGACAAACTGGTTTAACAGAACTGACTTTGTTTCAGAGAATGAAAGACCCCTCATTTTGAGGGGTGCTAAATAATTTTCAGCATTCTTACCAAACTTTCTGTGGCAAGGAAGAGATTTTGCCGCATAGACAGCCCCCCTGAAATAAATATATCTACCTCACTAAGTTTCTGGGAGAGCAAAAGACCAAAAATACAGGTTTTTTCCTCTCCACACAAATTTCCAAGAAGTGCAAAATTATTTCCCATCACTTTTCCACCAAGTGATCCTCAGCATGTTTACCTAGAAGTAAATCCTGCCAAGTCCCACAGGACCTACTTTCTAGTACGATAGCTTAGGGTTGTAACCTTAAGGTGCTGAATAATTTTTTAATAGCAAATCCAGGATACCCAGTCAAGAGGCGGATAATTTTCAACAAAATGCTTCGTTTTATAGCATGTCCAAATCGATTTTTCACATACAGATGTCTGCCTATTTTTCTGCTTCAAAAGCCCCATTAAACTCAGCCTGTAGCTTAGACAGCCGAATGAGTATTAAACTATCAAAGTCATTATATTTTGGCATCCGCCCCTCTTCTCTCCAGCAGAAAACGTCGGGTATGAATTATGACACTAGCTGTTTTCCTTTATTTGAACAGTGGAAAATTGCTCCACATTCACCCTTTCATCAACATTTTGTTTCTTGCTCATTGCCAATATGAGATATAAATGAGGAAATGCATTTATTCCTCTTTCCCTAGAGATCTTTTTCATTTCTTTTTTATGATTAAAAAGCAGCGACACAGGGACCCGTTTAGCGTCATGCCTTTAGTCGGTGACAGTCAATCTATCAATCAGCTATCTTTTAAACGAGGCTGTCTTGGCAGACAGGAAAGAAAGGGAGAAAGCAAGCTCTGAATTTCTGTTCAGTTCGATTTGTCCATCAAAAGCGGCGTCAGGTGGTAATAGAGGGTTTTGGAGGCGGCCAACACATCTCCCGTTCAAGCGTCAGCCTCGATTCAGCTCAGTGATAATATGCTGGCAGACGAGGTCATGCGAGAGTTGCCTAGAATTGCCTACCCAACGCCAAGGTCAAAGCAGTCCAACTGGAAGTATGAAAACATATAATGCCCAAATGCCTCTGGAAAGCATTAGCTTCCCCCAATACTGTTCATATTTCCAGCCAGCCACCATGGTGGGGCTTACCAAGCTTCTCAGCATGTTTATTTGTTCGCCGTTGTTGCACAACAACGCCCGGTTTGAGATTTGTAAGAGGAGAAACAGAGCCTGGGCTGGATCCTGTCCCAGGTGCAGTGGGCCCAAGTCGAGAACACTGTGCATATTTTGTTGGGAATATTTTGAATAAATTTAAGGAGATCTGCTGATGCTGAGTTCTCTGTTCCTGCCAGTTACAGGGCTGCTGTGTTGCACACCAGGTCCCGACGGAATAGCCGTCACCATTTTTGGAGCTGTTTTGGAATGCAACCCCTTAAAAGGGCAGCCAAAGTGATCAAGGAGACTGAGCAACTGCCCTATGAGGAAAGGTTACAGCATCTGGGGCTAAGCTGGTCAGAGCTGATGTTAAGATTTTGCTTCTTTCGATGGAACAAACACTGCTTTTTCGTAACGGCACATAAATTGGTTTGTGCTTACTGCAGATATATGATACAAACATAAAATCACAAAATGTTGGCTAGAAATGTGCACATGATTTCTCCTTTGTGGTCTATACCACACTCAGTCATTAACCAGGAATGAAGCACAATGAGAGAGCCTAAGAAGTGAATCCTGTCATAACTTTCCTCGAGATTCCTGGATCTAGCTAGTGACAGAATTTAACTAATGCTTAGAGTGTAAAAAATGTGCTAGACCTGTGGGTATTTAAACTGTGTATTAGACACTGCTAATCATCTGGAATCAGCACATGTCAACAGCTAATTAAGCCAGGACTAAAGGTAAAGGTAAAGGTACCCCTGCCCGTACGGGCCAGTCTTGCCAGACTCTAGGGTTGTGCGCTCATCTCACTCTATAGGCTGGGAGCCAGTGCTGTCTGCAGACACTTCCGGGTCACGTGGCCAGCGTGACATCGCTGCTCTGGCAAGCCAGCGCAGCACACGGAACACCGTTTACCTTCCCGCTAGTAAGCGGTCCCTATTTATCTACTTGCACCCGAAGGTGCTTTTGAACTGCTAGGTTGGCAGGCGCTGGGACCGAACGACAGGAGCGCACCCCGCCGCAGGGATTCGAACCGGCGACCTTTCGATCGGCAAGTCCTAGGTGCTGAGGCTTTAACCCACAGCGCCACCTGCGTCCCACAAGCCAGGACTAGCCTCCTGCATTAGGTGATAGCCTGGGGGTAATGAAACATTAAGACATCAAAGAATCAAAGGAACTGGGGCTGAGATGCCGAATGAGTAGACCCCCCACCCTCCATCTACAGATAAAGAGCTTACAATAGAGAGGGTGGAGGCAATATAAGCAACGAAGGCTGGAAGCTTAGAGTAAGTTACACATACAGTAAAGCAGCAGGCTGAGAAATAGGAAATTGTTTTCAATATATGCACATTTGAAATTGTGATGACCATGATCCTAGATCACTGGAGACCGATGTAAGGTTTAAATGCTACTTAACGTACATAAGGGACGCGGGTGGCGCTGTGGGTAAAAGCCTCAGCGCCTAGAGCTTGCCAATCGAAAGGTCGGCGGTTCGAATCCCTGCGGCGGGGTGCGCTCCCGCTGCTCGGTCCCAGCGCCTGCCAACCTAGCAGTTCGAAAGCACCCCTGGGTGCAAGTAGATGAATAGGGACCGCTTACTAGCGGGAAGGTAAACGGCGTTTCCGTGTGTGGCTCTGGCTCGCCAGAGCAGCGATGTCACGCTGGCCAGGTGACCCGGAAGTGTCTCCGGACAGCGCTGGCCCCCAGCCTCTTGAGTGAGATGGGCGCACAACCCTAGAGTCTGTCAAGACTGGCCCGTACGGGCAGGGGTACCTTTACCTTTAACGTACATAATGTGTGCTTGCTCACGGGCAAACACATAAATGTGCATAATGTTTGTTATGTACAAAAGGTTTTAGGTTTGTTCATTCCAGTGATGCATCACTTTTAAAAAAATACAGTACTTGTGGCCATAAATTTTGTGTTCTACCGTTGAAGATGCATGTTATTTTATAGAATTACACACACCCCAACTTAGTTGTTTCCCCCATGAAGTTTTTGTTGTGGGTTTGATTTCCTTCATTCCTCCCTCACCCACCCAAAACTAGTAATCTACATTAACTCATCTTGACTAGTGTGCATTTGTTAACAGAAAAATCCGAGGGCTCCCTTGGACAAAAACAAAGACACCAACCAGGATAACTTGGAGCAAAACAGCAGCCTGTAGGCTTGGCCTTTATTGAACTGTTGCAACAGGGTGCTCCCCTCACTTGCAGGAGAGAGGAAAGACACAGAAAAAATGGTGTGCAAGGTCTTATAAAGACTTTTGAAATTCCCATCCTGTAGATCAAGACCACCCCCAGAAACATCATACATACATCACAGAAAGGAGGGGTTGAGGGAGGAGTTGTGGTGGTAACCTGAGTGTCCTGTCACCTGGCTGGTTCCCCCTTTCCTCCTCCCCATGAGTGCTTTCCAGGTGACAGAGGGGAGTTTGCCGTTTCCTGCCCCCAGAGGGAAGAGCTGATTATTGTCCTTTGTTCCAGTCCATGCTGAATCCACTCCCATATGCAAGTTCTTTGTGATCTTGATGGTCTTCTGTCTGGGACCATCAGGGTTGGCATAGCAACTGGGCGGGGCTCCTGTGTATGTGCTGGTATGCTCAAGGGATTATGGCTGCCCTGTATCAAACCTTCCCCATTTTGTAGTCCTTCCTTCATGGAGTAAAATAAAAGTGGAACAGTGCAAATCCAATGTATGGTTGATTTTCTATGAATTTATAACAGAAGAGTAGTGTATGTCGTGTGTGAGTGTGTGTGTGAAGTTTGTACAAACTGAATGATTGGGGGGGGGGGGTTCCTGCTACACATTTAAAGGGTTGGCTAGCGATAACTACCAATACTGCCTGACAAATACTGCCTGTTATAGAAGCGGTCATCATGCTACTTGGCTGATAAACAGCATATTTGCCCAGATGTCCCCCAGTCTCCTATAGCTTCAGGAAGCTGTTGCTTTCAGAAATTTTTTTTTTGGGGGGGGACGGGGACTGGCAGATACCAGGCTCCACTTGCCCCAGTTCCCTGGAAACACAAACAAACCACAACATCCCCTCCAAAACACTAATTAATATATTAAGAGAAACTCTTGTCTAAGGCTTATGTCCCTGGCAGAAAACACCACTTCTCTCGCTTATTGTCCTCAGGCCCCAGCTGGCTGCAGAAACGCTCCTTCTGGGAGATACGAAACTATTGAATAGTGGGTCTCTCAAAGCAGCCTTGGTGGGAAAGGCATGCAATGGCAGGAAAGTGAAGCAGGAGGGGAGGAGGTTTTCTTGGCAGTTGAGAGATGGCTGGCTTCCAAGCCCAAAGGGCATGCCACTTGGCTAGGGTGGTGCTCAGCTGAAAAGCCCTTCCCTTGGGCAAACTCACAGCATCGCTTGCCTCAACACTCACGAGGGCTGATTCACACGACCCTGGAGCCTGCTTGTTTTCAGCCCAGAGGACACAAAAACGGTGCCAGCAACTGTATCGGCGGTGGCGGCTCTCCTGCAAATCCTTGCGATATCTGCCCCCGTTTTTAAAGCTCCGCTTGCACAGTCCCCTGGTTAGAAAGATGGTGGTATCAGGGAACACATTGATACAGATGCTGTCCCCCTCTGACCTTATCATGTGCAGAATTCAACTCTTAGCACACAGAGTGTATGTGGCATGCCTCCCAATGGATGCTGAAATCATACACATGCCAGGGAGTTGCCCCATCAGGCAGAGGGAGGCAGCTGCTATAGCTAATATATTTTGGGCACTTCTAAAGAGCTACAAAGAACACAAACAGTTCCTCATTATATTTTTGCTTCAGGTACAAACGGGACTGGTTGGTTTCTTTGCCTTGGGCACACCAAAATACGCATTAGACTGCTTTGCACTTGGCACTGGCAAGAGACCACGAGTTTGCTATCAGGGTTGCAAAGGCTTTCCTTGATGGCGAAGCCTGTTCCTTATGTTCCAACAGCCACTGAGTGAGGTCACAGTTGATACCCCTCTTGCCTCATTCAGGTGAGGCAGGTGGGATTCAATCACATACCTGCAAATTCAGGTTGCACCATCAATAGTTGACTGGGGGGTTCTTGCTCAAGAAACCTGCATCTCCAAAAAAACAGACTTCTTGCTGTAAGGAAAGTGACGGGGAAATGCACTGGAACACCATCTAACTGTCCTGCAAACAAATCGGGATGAACGCTCAATAAAGAAGTGATCCGGAAGTGAGTGCAGAGGCCTGATTTTGCTCTGTGCCCAAAGCTAGGGCAGTGAGGAAACTGAATTTGAGAGTGGCAGTGTGCAAAACAGTAATAATAATGGCGCTGTGGGTTAAACCACAGAGCCTAGGACTTGCCAATCAGAAGGTGGGCGGTTCAAATCCCCGCAATGGGATGAGCTCCCATTGCTTGGTCCCAGCTCCTGCCAACCTAGCAGTTTGAAAGCACGTCAGAGTGCAAGTAGATAAATAGGTACCGCTCCGGCGGGAAGGTAAACGGCGTTTTCGTGTGCTGCTCTGGTTCGCCAGAAGCGGCTTAGTCATGCTGGCCACATGACCCGGAAGCTGTATGCCGGCTCCCTCGGCCAATAAAGCGAGATGAGCGCCGCAACCCCAGAGTCGGCCACAACTGGATCTAATGGTAGGGGTCCCTTTACCATATTTATATGGATACCAACTGAGAACACCCATAAAAAGCAATCGTGCAAAAAAAGGGAAACTTTGTGAAAATAAGAAATATTTAGTGGGGAGGGGCGCCAAATTTTGTCCTTGCTCAGGGCCCCATATTACTTATCATATTACTCACTTATCTTTGAGATCTTTGGAGGAAAAGCTGGGCTATAAATGTAATTATCAAAAATAAAATAAAATAAAATAAAATAACCGGCCGCTGACAGTGCGCAAAGCCGTCGTGGCTAGCAGCCCTCGCCTTCCACGAATTTCTCCTCTAATCCTCTTTGAAAGCGATTTTGGTCTGTGAATGGTGGCGTGGGGGGAGACCGCAAATAATTTCTGCTGCGGGTGGGGAAGTCGGCGGAGGGACTCGGCCAGGGCTGGGCGTGACCGAAATGTGCGTGGAGGGACGTGGGGACACCCCTCTCCGCCCGTCCCTCCCTCGCTCCCCCCCCCACCTCCCCAGTCTCCACCTCTTCTGGCCGGCGAACCTGGGATCTGCCGAACTGCCTTAAAACTATCGGCAGCCAGGCGCTGCGGCTCCGAAGAAGCGAACGCGCCGTGCGCTGCAAGGGGAGCAGCAGGAGGAGAGAGGAGCGCGGCGTGTTTCTCTCTCGCTCTCTGAAGCAGCCGCCGCCGCCAAACCCAGCCCGTCGGCGCCTCCTTTGCCCGTGGGCTGCCTCTCCCCGCCTGCCCGGGACTTTGGCTTCTCAGCTGCACATGGATCCCCGGGGATTCCCCGGCACAGGCGGTGCGCGCTGAGCAAAACAGCACCGGAGTTGCCTCCTCTCCGTGCGCGCTTTGGTTTTTTCCTGTTTCCCGAGGACAGGTTGTTGCAAAGGCACCGCCGCGTGGGGCTTGGACCTGGCCATGCTCGGCTCCTGGTGGCTCGTGGGGCTCTTCGTAGGTAAGCAGTCGCGCGATATTTTTGTTTCTTAATGGGTTTGAGCTTGCATCTGCGCCTGGGGTTCCTGACTGCCGCTTTGGAGCGTGGAGACTCGCGGCCCCCAGGTCCTGGTTATGCCCTGCTGATGGTCTCCAAGGAGCTGGGTTAGCCGCGGCACCGTTGCACCCGTAGAGCATCAAGGGGTAAAGCGGATTCCCACGTGTAATAGCAAAGCGCGGCTGCAGTCGGGAACGTCTGGGGATGGGGAGTTGCGCGGACAAGAGGATTTAGTGCGCGCCGAACACCCTCGCAGAGGCGACAACGCTTAAAATGGAATCGCAATACCATTTAATTGCTCTGTTGGCCTCGATGTCAGAATAATTAGGGTAATAATAGTAATAATAATATGAAGGAGTGCAATCCTACACGTGCCTACTCAAACGCAAGCCCCGCAAGTATGTAGCAGCCCCATGCATAAGAGTAAGTTGCATTAAAACCGGCGGAATTTGCTGAATAGGCACCCGTAACAATTGCGCTGTAAGGGTTATTGAGTGTGAATGTCCTGTGATTAATAGGAAGCGGTGGCTACTCCAGATTAATGCGGAGTTCACGGTTGTGACGTTTTATGTGTGAGTTTGTGTATTTAAGTACAGTCGGAACTGGAAGAAGTCGAACTCTCCCATGCAGCAATATCGATTCTGATTGGTATTTACACCCTATAGACAAATGTGCATAGGATTGTACTCCAGAATAAGTTCCACCACTTACTCCAGCGTCCCAAACCTCTGACACCCATCAGTATGGATTGAAAAGCGGTTGGTTTGGGGGGTTTGAAGTCTTTCTGAACAGGTCAGGGCAGTGAAATTGCATTAATGGGACAGAACAACCAAGATGAAAGCTTAATCCGCCCAGAACACGAGGGATTGATATTGTGTGTGCGTTTTCCAGAGTGGATCTTCTTTTGGGGATTCCTAAAAATTACACTTCCCTCCTCGGTTCTGTCCCCCATTTCCTGGTACTGTGGCTCCCTGTCTTTCAGTGCTCGAGCCTGCTTTGAAAGGATGCAATTTTGTATCCATGTGGGGAGCCAAAGTTGCAAGTTGCGGAGGCTTTTAATAAATCTGTCTCCTGTGTAGACTCAGCCACCTGGGCTTCCTTCTGTAATGAAAAGATGGGGGGAAATAATTAGGGGTTGTGTACAGGCATCCAAACTGCCCCCCCCTACATAAATGTGCTGTGTGTGTAAAAAGACTTGCCCCTTGTGCCAGATGCGCAGTTACTTGTGGAACGGGCACTGCCACACACAAAGGAATCCCTTCTCTCCTTGCTTCCCATGTCCTGGGGACGGACAGCAGGTTCTCTTGCTAAGCCCCAATGAGCCCTGGCTCAGTTTTAAGTCCAAATGGTTCCCCTGAGCTTGCCTGGCTCATCCGGGACAAATTTCCAGAGAATTGCTTGCAGCTAACACGGCAAAAGGCTCCTGCAGCAGCTTAGAAGCTAAGCCAATATATTGCGGCCTGATTTTTATTTTATTTTATTTTTGGTAGAGAAGAGCCTCCTTTGCCAGATGTGTGTCTCTCAACTCAGTTGAGGAGGATGAACATGTGCACACACTCTTTTGTCAGTTTTGGTGTGGTCCCCGTCCCCACTCCCCTGGAAGTCCCAAGTTGCCGATCCGTCAGCTTGCAGATATTTTGCTGCAGCGAGAAAGGGTTACACGCAGACATGTACATGTGTTTGGGATCTGCTTCTGTTTGCCATGGCAGGGAGCTTGCCTGGAGAAGCCAGCGCCAGTCTCCAACAGCTAATAAAAGATCACAGCTAATAATGAGGAAGAGACATTGCTGGCTTCAGCCAAGCACCTGAAGGTGGTGGTGCCAATCTCGATTGCAAAAGGAAGGCGGCTGGGAGGGAAGGGTTTTTCTTGGCTCTGCTAGCCTCCCCCTTGACGCCCCCACTGTCCGATATTGGTCAAGCTTAACTAGCCGGGCAGCAATCTTCAGGAACTGGAAAACTTCCATCCCGTTTGATTTGGAGATTCGTTCCACCTTCTCCCTTCGCTTGAAATGCTTTCCACAGCTATTTGCAGCGTGGTAGCTTTTTTAAAACTATATTTTATTAATATTCATGTAGCACATATTAAATACAGAGGGAATGGCCGCGATCTGCAAACAGTGGGCCAGACCTGTAAGGCGCGCTTGTTCTCTTTTGCATATCTTAACAGGGAAATGTGCACCTATTGAGGAATGCAAGTTTTGTGACCATCTGAAAAGCCGCTTACAGGTGACTTGTATAGTCTGGGAAATGGGGAAATGCATTTTCGAGCCCTTGCAAAATTCGTCGTCTTTCCCACCTTGAACGACAGCTGGCATTTGCCACATTTTCAGCAGTTATAGTTAATGTGTCCTATAGCATAGGATGCTTTGGACTACAACTCCCATCAACCTCAGCCAGGACAACCAGTGATTGGGAACAATGGGAATTGTAACCCAGAACATCTGGAGGGCACCAGGTTTGCAAACGTTTATATAGTGAGAGAAGAGATAGTTTGGCTGCGCCCCAGAGTATGGAACCCCTTTCCCTGTTAAGAAAGGTTGGCTGCTCCTTCCCTGTTTCCCATTGATTAATAAAGACTGTTTTATTCCAGCAGGCTTTTGCTGCATACAAGTAACTCACAGTTCATACACATTCAACTTGTGCACATTCAACCCTACATGCTAGGCAAAAAAAAAAAGTTCTTTAATTTAAAAAGGAGCTGGGCATTCAGGGGGAAATAAACTTGGGGAATCCCACCTGCCATTGCACCCAGTATGTTTTGACTATACAGTGGTACCTCGGGTTACATACGCTTCAGGTTACATACGCTTCAGGTTATAGACTCCGCTAACCCAGAAATATTGCCTCAGGTTAAGAACTTTGCTTCAGGATGAGAACAGAAATTGTGCTCTGGCGGCGTGGTGGCAGCAGGAGGCCCCATTAGCTAAAGTGGTGCTTCAGGTTAAGAACAGTTTCAGGTTAAGAACGGACCTCCGGAACGAATTAAGTACTTAACCCGAGGTACCACTGTTCACAATTTTGGCTTTATCCCTGGAACACAACCTCTCTGCAAGTTGAGAGTCACCTGTAGGTGGCAGATAACATTTTTATGCTTGACTTTAAACTGCAGGTGCTGTCTCCTTGGTTGATAGTTTTACACTGTTGAAATGGCAATGGTAAAGGTTGCATGCTGCCCTGAGTACCGCTTTTGACCCAGGACGGCAGGATAGAAAAGACATTTGTAGCTGAAGAGACGTGACAGGCGAAAAGCTGAAATTGTCCCAAATGGAAAGGGCATAGAACGGAAAGAAGGATATGGAGGCATGTGAGCAATTTTTATTGCATCGCTGTGGCCTAGTTCTCACAAATGGAAGATGATTCAGTAAAACCGTATCTCCATTGGATCACTTAGAACAGGGTTCAGCAACCTTTTTCAGCCGTGGGCCAGTCCACCGTCCCTCAGCGCATGTGGTGGGCTGGACTATATTTTTGGGGGGGAAATGAACGCATTCCTATGCCCCATAAATAACTCAGAGATGCATTTTAAATACAGTGGTGCCTCGCAAGACGAAAATAATCCGTTCCGCGAGTCTCTTCGTCTAGCGGTTTTTTTGTCTTGCTATTAGTGGTTTAGCGGCTTAGCGGCTATTAAAGGCTTAGCGGCTTAGCGGCTAAAAGGCTATTAGCGGCTTAGAAAAATGGGGGGGGGGAGCGAAAAAAATCGCAAGACTTGCAAGATGTTTTCATCTTGTGAAGCAAGCCCATAGGGAAATTTGTCTTGCGAAGCAACTCAAAAACGGAAAACCCTTTCGTCTAGCGGGTTTTTCATCTTGCGAGGCATTCGTCTTGCGGGGCACCACTGTAAAAGCACACATTATACTCATGTAAAAACACCAGGCAGGCCCCACAAACAACCCAGAGATGCATTTTAAATAAAAGCACACATTCTACTCATGTAAAAACACGCTGATTCCCGGACCATCCGCGGGCCAGATTTAGAAGGTGATTGGGCCGCATCTGGCCCATGGGCCTTAGGTTGCCTACTCCTGACTTAGAACTACAGGCAGGGACTCCCATGACTCCCAGGATTATATTTTACCCCCTCCCCAACCTTGCCACACATAGAAAACTGTCATGCCAGGTGGAAGGGTTTAGCTTAGCTAGGCCAGACCCTTCCTGCTAGCTTTTTTTTTAAGTATAGTGTTATTTGTGGGTGAACATATCAGACGACACAGCGATTCTTCAAACAGCTCTTGTTTATTCACAGGCCAGAACAGAACTGAACTGAACGGTTCAGCCAGCCTGCTTATATAGAGCTCCAGTACAATGCAACTGTAACAACTTTCTGTAACTATCCAATCACTGAATGTCACTTTCAATCCCTTATTTGCATATGTGGACCTGAGTGAAAACTATCTACAGTATCCCCCTGCTGGCCCAGGGTGAGAACTTGAGTGCATAACACATAGCTTTCTGTGTGTGATGGCCTGGGATTCCGATTCGGAGGATGAAACAGAGGAATCCCAGCCTGCACAGGAGTCCCCGCCTCCAGGGCCGGCTGAACTGGGGCAAGGCCTAGATGCTGAAGAGCCTGCACCTGTGGCAGTGCATCAGGAGCTGGCCCCAGGTGAAGTCCTTCTGGCCCCAGAGGGGCTTGATGACTCAGTGGCCACAGGTGAGCCTCCTCCAGGGCCCAGTAACCCTTCGGCCTCTCCTGATCTGCAGAGGCTTAGGGCAGAGAGGCGAAGGGAACTGGTTGCCCCCAGGAGGAGTGCTCGCCTTAAGGCCAGAGGAGGCGGGGCTCCTGGGGGTCGGGACCGCCCCTGACCTTAGAAGAGGATAAAAGCCCAGTCAGCCCGGCCCCAGGTTGCGGGAGCAACGTCGTTGTTGGCTTCGGACCTTCCTGTGTTCCTGATCCCTGCTCGGCCTCCTGTTCCTGACTATCCGGTACTCCTGTTCCCTGCTCGGCCTCCTGTTCCCGTCCATCCGGTGTTCCTGTTACCTGCTCAGCCTTCTGTTCCAGCGTTCCTGTTCCCCGCCCGGCTCTCTGCATCGGACCTCGCCCCTCTTCGTGTGGACTCTGCTACACCCACGGTACCTTACCCCCGGGACCAGCACACTGTGCTGTGTGACAGAGCGCATGGCACTTTGAGCAACCCAGATTCAGGTTCTTCATCTTATTCTCCTGCTTGTGCAAACTAGACACGTGTTTAGGGTACTATGAGGAGGCCATAGGAACACTGCCTTCTATTTGAGTGGTCAGCTCAGCTTAGTATGTTCAACACTGATTGACAGCAGCTTTCCAAAGTTCAGACCGGAGTCTCTCCCAGCCTTACTTGGGCAGGTGCATTTAAGGCAGATGCTCTGTCACTGAGCTACGGTCACCTTACTTCTGAAAATAAGTCCTGGAGTTTTCTGTTGTTGTTTTGCGTCATTCCTTTCTCTGATGTGCTGATCCACCACGGCTGCATACCGCCTCCTTCAGCCTAAAGCTTGCATTTTGGATTCCTAATTTTGAGCTCCTGGTCTTTGCAGTCTTGTTTCTTACGCACGATAACACAGCAAGTGTCTTATGTGGGATGGGGGTTGCAGGAGTCTGCCTATAGATGGGGCACTTGCCACTTTAAGCACAGTCTGTGCCGTTGGGCTAACAGAGAGCAAAGTCTGGTTGTTGGCCAGCTGTAGTGAATAGCTAAATGCTGCTGCTAAGCCTGCCCTGGTAGAATGCTACAAGATAAGAATTGCCTTTGTTCTGAAAAAGGCGGGCATCATTTAGGAAATTGTGCTATTGTTATCCAGATCCTTTAAAAATAATAATAGGACTCTTTGAAAAGCTGTGAGTATTCTAAAACAGAGTACCTAGGTTTTGCTTGAAGTGTAGATCTTCATAGCTGCCCTGCAAAATTTGAGAGGCTGGGAGGACTGAAACCCTCCCATGCTGATGTTGCTCCAGAACACATATAGTGCAGAAACAGTCTGAGTTAATGGGGATTGGGGACGCGGGTGGCGCTGTGGGTAAAAGCCTCAGCGCCTAGGGCTTGCCGATCGAAAGGTCGGCGGTTCGAATCCCCGCGGCAGGGTGCGCTCCCGTTGCTCGGTCCCAGCGCCTGCCAACCTAGCAGTTCGAAAGCACCTCCGGGTGCAAGTAGATAAATAGGGACCGCTTACTGGTGGGAAGGCAAACGGCGTTTCCGTGTGCTGCGCTGGCTCGCCAGATGCGGATTTGTCACGCTGGCCACGTGACCCGGAAGTGTCTCCGGACAGCGCTGGCCCCCGGCCTCTTAAGTGAGATGGGCGCACAACCCTAGAGTCTGTCAAGACTGGCCCGTACGGGCAGGGGTACCTTTACCTTTACCTTACTGGAAGGCAGATATGAGATGAAGAGTTCTGTATAGTCTGAAAGCTTGCATACTCCGGTTTGACTATAAGTTATTGTGATAAACTATTGCCATATATACAACTGTTCAAGCTGTTTGACAGTGGAACGGACTCCTTCGGGGGGTTGTGGACTCTCTTTCCTTGGCGGTTTGTAAGCAGAGGTTTGATGGCCATCTGTCATGGATGCTTCAGTTGATATTCCTGCATTGCAGAGGGTTGGGCTAGATGACCCTCGGGGTCTCTTCCAACACTACGATTCTGTGTTTCTATGTATTAACAAATCTCAGGAAACAAGACAGAAATAGCCTTAAGGTAAGAGAGAAAATTGATTGAAAATGTAAAATAGCCCTACTAAGTTAGCAACGAAGGGACGTGGGTGGTCCTGTGGTCTAAACCACTGAGCCTCTTGGGCTTGCCGATCGGAAGGTCAGTGGTTCGAATCCCCGCGACAGGGTGAGCTCCCGTTGCTCGGTCCCTGCTCCTGCCAGCCTAGCAGTTCGAAAGCACATCAAAGTGCAAGTAGATAAATAGGTACCACTCCGGCCGGAAGGTAAACGGCGTTTCCGCGCGCTGCTCTGGTTTGCCAGAAGCGGCTTAGTCATGCTGGCCACATGACCCGGAAGCTGTACGCCGGCTCCCTCGGCCAATAAAGCGAGATGAGTGCCGCAACCCCAGAGTCGGTCACGACTGGACCTAATGATCAGGGGTCCCTTTACCTTTTTATATTTCTAAAGAAATCTCTGTTGACATCTCTCTCTCTCTCTCTCTCTCTCTCTCTCTCTCTCTCTCTCTCTGTGTGTGTGTGTGTGTGTGTATTGATGGTTTATAAGTTAGTGGGTGCCAGGCACCCTAAAATCCTGGATCCGGTAGGTGTTAGAATTTAATAAATGCTTGAAGTGTTAAAACTGGGTGCCAGACTCGTGTATATTAAGTAAGGCCTGTGCGTATTAAGATGTGTGCTAGACAATGCTAATTTCCTGGAATCAGCAAGCATTAAAAGCTCATTAAGGCTCACTTTCTTGTGAGGTGATAGCTCGCAGGTTGAGCCATGAAGAAAACAAAAGGTTCAAGGGACTCTGTCTGAACCGGCAAATGGATGGGGCCCCTCCCTCCATCTACAGGTAAAGCCAGAGCTTAGAGGAGAGAGATTGAAGTTAGAGTTGCTGTGATGTGAACTAAATGAAAAACAAAACAGCAGGCAGAACATGATGACTGATCCAGAGCTGTGCCTGTGGAGGAAGCAAGACCCTCTTGGAGCGTTAATGCTATGACCCCCTCCATTGTAGGCTCAGGTTATATATATGTGTAAATAAACCATATATCATAAAGACACCACTGTGCCTCATTGCCGAAAGGAAGCACAGACACTGGGTAAATGCTCTTGGAACCCCCTGAAATCTTGCACTACTAGGAGATTGGGATGTGCAATAATATATTTAAATACAAAACAAATTCCAAACAATAAATTTAAGTAACACAATTAAGTAATAAGTGGCCTTTGGAAGAGACATTCAGTTGGTACTGCAGGGGTTAAGTAGCCTCTCCCTTTTGCCCCCGTCATTTCCAGGTCTGGACCTTCCTTTCTGGGCTTGATGCCAAAACAGGACTGAGCTCATTTAAGAGATGCTGTGATTGCGTCAGTTGACATTCTTAGTTTGATGACACATGGGGATTTTTACATCAATAAAAACCAATTTCACTCTTAAGGGGTTGTTGGTTTTTTTTTTAATGCAATTAGTTAACCAGTTTGGCACAGATTTGGGGGTACCCAGAAAGAATGATAAAACTTGCGAAATGTGTGTGCTTCAGGTTTCCTGTGTGTCCCAGCTTCTCAGTGGGATTTATAAAGGTTGCAGAAGGTTATACAGTGGTACCTCGGGTTAAGTACTTAATTCGTTCCGGAGGTCCGTTCTTAACCTGAAACTGTTCTTAACCTGAAGCACCACTTTAGCTATTGGGGCCTCCTGCTGCTGCTACACCGCCGGAGCACAATTTCTGTTCTTATCCTGAAGCAAAGTTCTTAACACAAGGTAATATTTCTGGGTCAGCGGAGTCTGTAACCTGAAGCGTATGTAACCTGAAGTGTATGTAACCCGAGGTACCACTGTATACCCAAAGAGAAATGTGTGTGAACCCACAAGATCAAAGACTGAACTGCACTCAGCCAAATGCATCGCTTGGACAGTATTGCTGGGGGCTGAACCTCATCCCTTCGCACCTCATTTTGAGCTTTAGATTCCTATCAGATTTTAAGGCAAACATTTTTTGGGGGTGAGTAGCAGCTTACTGCCCTTCTTCTCTGCCTGCACATATGCTATCCCCAGAAAAAACAAAACCTTGGTTCCCAGGACCTCCATCTTCCTGCTAAGCCTCCTTGGAGGGGCTTTGATTTGTGTGGCTTGAAACTTAACATTTTCCATCTTGGCTGAAGGCTCCAAGTCTTCTCCAAGTCTAGCGAAGGAGTTGTTGGGACACCATGACCTGTTTTCAGTTATTTTGCAAACTCAACTCCACACACATAGCAGGTCTTCAAACCAGGTTCTAGGACGACGACAAATGGGCTGTGGAAAGCTCTTTGGTCCATTGGAAGGAGAGGTGTAGTGGTCCAGGTTGCGCGAGGTCGAAGACCCATTACAATTTTCATGACAGGGTTTCCGTCTCCAGTGACCCAGAGCCACCCACTCAGCATGGAAAGGGGTCTCTTTAGCCACTGAGAAATAGTCCCAAACTTTGTGCTTATTGGAGCTAATAAAAGGGAAAAGGAGGGTAGTCAGTGTGGCGGTTACACAGGGTCCCCGGACGTCTCACCGTCTATTGATCCCTGTGCCACCACTTTATTTCTCGCTGCCACCACCCAGGCCCTACCTGGGACAATACTGAGTCCAGTCAGGGTTAAACTGGAACATAAACTTTTGTTTATTTATTGCAGTTTAACAAGTGTGTGGTTTCATAAATGGTATCGGTCAATTACAATCATGGGCTGCCTATCCAGACCTATAACTTCCGCTACCTGCTCTCACTCACTAACCCACCTCTCAGATATTTACTTGTCTTCCTAGCCCCTAACTATTCCTGACTCAGCTTATTTCACTTCACTAACTCAACCTACCCACAAACTGTATCCCAATTCACTCCCACTCCAATCAACCACCCAACTCCCAACGAACTTCTCCCAGAGCTGGTTTTATAGTCCCTCTGACTCCACCCTCCTGGGTCCTGATTGGGTAACCTGTTTAACTATTTCACCTCCAGCACTCTCATATGTTAACGTCGCAGTCAGCCATTGTGGCCTTGTTCCATGGTCACTCTGGAGCAACACTGGGGAGTTGGTGCTTCAGGTCCAAGAACTGTGTGCAAGTTACGTAAAACTTAAGTGACACTGAAAGACGTTATTGGTGCACTCGGCGCTCCCCCCCCCCAAGAAAAATAGATGCCAGAACTCAGTGTGCTTGCAGTAAGTCCCTGAGCAACTCAGGGCAGCCCTGAACAGATGCTGGGTTAACAACAGCCATGTTCATCGCCCGCAGAGGCACTAAAAACTACGGCAAGCTGCTCCCTAGCTGGTTTTGGGGTTGCCCCTGGTTCTGGTGCAGGTCAAATAAATGTGCCCCCGCCTCCCTCATCGTCTTAGATTCAGGAGGATGCATAGCTGTCAACCGTCCCTTATTTGGCAGGAAACTCCCTTATCCCAGTGCCGTTTCCCGCTGCTGTCCCTTATTGATGATGTCCCTTACATTTCCCGGGTTTCAAAGGAAGCAGCTCCTCTCCCTCACTCCCTGCCGGCCAGGGAGGAGGGAGGCTCCAACTGTGTTGCTTGGCTGCGTTGCTCACCCAATAAGGAGTCTAAGAACGACTGGGGGGTGGAGCTTGCATGCCTTGTGCCAATCAAATCGCCCGTGTTGCCTGGGGACTCGCCTTTTTCTCAGCGCTTCCCAGCGGAGAGGTGACAGTGGTTTTCCTTGCTGCATCTCCTTTGCCGGGTTGCTGCGCTGTGGGAACCACCGCTTGAGGCTTCGTTTGGCTGCTGGCTGGGCTTTCTGCCTTTGGCTTGGAGGGGCTCAGAAGTTGAACATACCTGTGCTCGGAATTGGATGGATACGTCATCGATTGCCCACTCACCCTTGCCGGGGAAAAGGTCTGTCTGGAGCGGGGAAACATGGTGGGGGGAAAGGAAAGGAGCTGGTTGAGTACAATGACGGGTGGCGATCTTGTGGGGGCGGGCTTTGGGATTTGTTTTGGAGGCTCCTTCGATTGACTGTTATGGGCGAAAGGAAAGGAGCTGTTTGGCTAAAATCCCTTATGTTGGCTGCTGATCCCTTATTTTCAAATCTGTAAGTTGACAGCTATGGGAGAATGGCTAGGGCACCTCGGAAGGGCCCTCGTGCAAACATACATGTGTGCAACGGGAGAAGCCTGGCTGGAAAGCTTAAAGCCCGCCTCTTCTACATGGGAGATGGATTGAAGAAAATACAAATTAGTCCAGCCCCGTAGCTTGACCAATTGTGGCTGGGAGCTAGGTGAAGTCATAGATCCAAAAAAAACCCCGTGTAGACTGGTACAGGCTGGCCAGCTTCCGTTTTGACTTGAAATAATTCATGTGGGGCATCTCAGAAGTATGTAAAGGCAAGAAGCGGTTGTGGGGGAGCACCGGCCTGCAGTGGCACTCCCCCAAGAGGTGCCAGAATTGTGCCCCGGCGTACTCTGGCTGCAAAAATGCACTGGGCATGCTCCAAATCGTACGCCCTTGTATGTGCTCAGAATATAGTAGATCTAGCTAAAGGCTTGGAAAGCGTGAAACAGAAGCTTGGAAGCTTATGTTCGCAAAACTTGGAGAGATGAAAGGAATTAAATGAAAAAATGTTCTGTGTAGCCAAGGAGGATGGGATTATTCCTTGAATAGCTTCTTGCCCATCTCCATACCCAGCAGGAGCTAAGTCAGAAGTTTCCCTGATTTGCATTAATTAATATGGGTTACAGAATTAAGGTTTCCTTGGTGGAAGATTTGGAATATCCTGTTGCAGAATGTGGGGTGTTTTTTTAAAAAAATATAAAATAAAATACTTTTTTTCAACACTGATAATACGCAGTCCTAGCCTCTTGGTTAACACACAAATTGCAGATGATTTAAGAACTGGCTGGAGCTGGTGGGAGAGTGGTGTAAAACATCTGGAGGGCACCGGGCTGGGGAAGGCTGCGTAAGAATCCTCCCAGCTGTTTTTCTGATCCCACGCATGTGCATTTCATTTTCAAGTGCTGGCAACACCACCAGCTTCAAAGAAGCAGATTATAGAACAGATACACTTTATTGGCTGTGAATCTCTCGGTTTCATTGAAACGCTAGTACGTTTTATTAGAATTTGGAGACTGGAGATGTTGGTTGTCGTCAGCATCCTTCCTTCGCGAGAGAGCAGGCAGAATTTAGGAGGTGCATCATTTGGTACCCCTCTCAGCCTGGGATTAATTACTGCAGCAGTTGTCTTATCTCCGGGCAATCACAGTCCAATTTATTGGTTTGATAATCAATTAAACTGTTGCAGAAATCCTGCTTTTTGTTTTTTAATTATATTTCATTGGATTTTCCAAAAATCAACACATACATTCCAATACATCATGATTTCTTTTTGTTTCGTCGACTTTCCACCCCATTTCCCACGGTGTTTTTTAATTTCTCCCCCTTTGCCTCACCCTAACATCTGTCTCTTATTGCCATAACAACAATTCAGTGATCTCTAATACCTTTCGTTGCTCATAGTTCAAATCCTGATCACAAGTTCATCATACTTAGAGTGTTTCTTTTAAGTTATCCGAAAAAGGCTTACATTCTATAAGTCCTGTTTCGTGTGGTCTGATTTTGCTCAGGTCGTCTGGAAAATGAATTTCTTGCTTTAGCACAGGGGTGGAGAACCTCGGGGACCAGATGTGGCCCTCCAGGAATTTCTATGCGGCCCTTGGCACTCTCCTCCAGACCATACCCCTTCTCCATCCACACCCTCCTTGAGTGTTTCTGCTGGGCTGGACCATATCCTTGAACTCTGATAAAGCTGGTTGCTTGCCTCGATGGAGGATACAGTGGTACCTCAGATTACATACGCTTCAGGTTACACACGCTTCAGGTTACAGACTCCGCTAACCCAGAAATAGTGCTTCAGGTTAAGAACTTTGCTTCAGGATGAGAACAGAAATTGTGCTCCAGTGCCATGGCAGCAGCAGCAGGCCCCATTAACTAAAGTGGTGCTTCAAGTTAAGAACAGTTTCAGGCAGGGGTCTGCAACCTTTAAGACAAAAAGAGCCACTTGGACCCGTTTCCAAAGGAAAAAAAACTGGGAGCCACAAAATTTGTCATTATAAAAATAACTTTTTTGTCACTTTTTTATTATTTCTTTGTTTGACCCCTCAGAATTACTCCTCCTCATAGAAATAAACGTTAAATTAACAAGTTACCTTTTTGTGTGTGTTTGTTCTTCACTCCCCTTCAAAACAGTGACCAGCGTACATGCCCCTTACAATGTAGTGGGCGGGGAGGTGACGTCGGGATGCTGCGTGACTAACGCACGCACCGCCCCCATGTGACGTCACAGCCAGTACAGCGCCCGGCACAGTGGGGAGTGTTGGGGCGCACAATGCGCCTCCTCCCCTCGCTAGTATCCGCCCCGGAGCCGCAGCAAAGGTGTAAAAGAGCCACATGCGGCTCCGGAGCCGCGGGTTGCAGACCCCTGGTTTCAGGTTAAGAACGGACCTCCAGAACGAATTAAGTACTTAACCCAAGGTACCACTGTAAAGAGGGATGTGTTCCATTCTCTTTTTCCTCTGGTTCTGCCATCCAGTCTACTCCAGAAGCTTGCCCTGAAAAGAATTCTGCCCTTTAGCTGAAAAAGTTCCCCTACCAACTGCTGCAAAGATATCCCAGGGCTTGAGGATCAAAAATAGCATCGTGGAAGTTGCCTTGTGCAGAATCAGACCATTGGTCCATCTTGTTCAGTGTTGTCTACACTGCAGCATCCCTCCCAGGTTTCAGGTAGGGAATCTTGCCCAGTTCTACCTGGCGATGTTTGGCATGGAGCCTGGGACCTTCTGCATGCAAAGAAGATGCTCGTTCACTAAGCTATTGCCCTTCCCTGTTGGAGTGGGGAGAAGCCTGTCTCCACTTGAGTAGTGTCCTGGCCTTCGAAGGCACAGCTCTAGGTGCTCGCGAACTAATCGGAAGTTCTGGTCAGGAGTCTCACAAGTAGACAAATGGCATTTTTTGCCACTGCTAGGACCCATGTTTGATTTCATCAGTTGTGTGTATCTGAAAGCACAGCTGCTCACAGGAGGAGGAGTGCAACAGTCTGATTCCAATTAAATGGCACTTAGGTGGAAATAGGAACGGCACATTCAGCAAAACTTGAAGCTGATCACATTCAGCAAAAATGAAAATTAAATGGTAGAATCCCCTAGACTATACCATTTCAGGCTGCCGATGGGAGAATTGCATTTCCAAATGTTAGCTACCCATTTTTTCAGGCATCCCTGCATGTAGAAAACTGACACATAAGGGGAAATGATTCCCGTATAACCCTTTCCTCTGATATGCTAGTTTTCTACAAGCAAGGAGATTTTTCTTTGTAGGGGTGGTGCTCCTCCTAACGGAAAATTCCCACTTGCGCTCTGAGATGCTATAGTCTCGAAAAGGCATTTGTGTATGCACGTATATGTGCGCACCTTTGAGCCAACTCAACACAGATTTTATTGGACCTTCTGCAACACTATTCGTTGTATATAAATAACAAGTGGTACCTGCAGCAAAATGTTACGGTGTGAGGTGGGCCATGTTTATCAGCGTGCTAGCCAGCCCTGTTCCAAGATACTCCATTCCGTTCCATTTCCTTTCCCATTCCGCCGCCCCCCCCCCAAATTCATAGCCTGCATTTTGTGACTACCGAGCATGCTAATTTCTCAGAGGGAAGTTTGTTTTTTCCCCGTTTTCTAAAACAGAAAAATGCTTCTGCGCACCTTGAAGTTTTCTCCTGAGCTTGCCAACATTTTCTTCTTCAGTGTCGATTGTGCTGTTTTGGTTATATAAGCAACGGTGTCAAGCTGTACTGTTGGGGTGGATGGGGAGGAGATTTAGAAAATCGCTGCAAGCCAAACCTGTTTCCAAACTTTGTTCTGCCAGACGCAGCCTCCTATAGAATAGGGTCCCAGCGCTGTTTTTCTTCCTAGCAATTTCTGGCTTTTGAAAATCTCCTTACTCATCAATCTGCGCTTGTGGAGAAAATATAGAAACCACAATATATTTCATTTCACTTGCATCTCCCTCCGCCTATTTTATCTGAATCCTGTTTTTATCTGGATCCATGTACTTTGTACTATCCAAAAGCTATCATTAGAGTAAAGAACAAACGGCTTCAGATCACAGGATCCAAAAAACACATTAATCATTGGTATTTTTCTCTGCTCGGTTTTTTTTTTAAAGTACTGTACAGAATATATGAATAAAAAAAAAAGACTTCGTCCAAATTAAACATGACCGGCAGCTGGAAAGTATGCATTTTGCTTATTAAGTGTGATGTGTTTGCTCAGCATTGTTTCATTAAACTCTTCCCCACATGAAATAATTATGCGCAACTGTTAATCTTAAGTCGAGTTTGACCCAAATTGTTTTCAGACATAAAACTTTTAAGCGTCGTCAAGCAACCAGTATGGATCCTTTGATGTTAAAACAGTCTGGATTGCATCAAAAAACATTGGTGCAGTCCATTGGAATTTCAATACTTTAATGAAAGGGTAGGTAAGATTTTTGACCATGTCGCGGATGACATTTCCAAGAAATAGTAGTTACTTGGTGAGTGAGGGACCCAAAATCGGTGGCGGTAGCTTGGTGTTCAGAGAAATGAGAGTTGTTATTACTATTATATAGAATGTGCGTGCATGTAGTTTTTCCATCCATCATCAGAGAAATCCAGTACAACTCTGTCATTCTTTACCACATTCCCTCGTGAGGCTTAAAATTTGTCAATGATAAATGGGTATTTGGATTTCCAGGAGACATAGCACAGATACGTGTTCGACTTAAACAGAAGTTAATGACTCGAGATTAGCGGTGCTTTATTTCAAAATGAGAGGTCCTTTTCTGTGGGTCTGGTACCCCCACTTGCGGGACCAGGGCAGACAAAGGGGTGGGTGGTGTAAGTCCTTGCAGGGTCCTCCATCCTTGGAGGATGGGCAGGGTGAGACAGCAGGAATACCTGTGCAGGCATACCTGGGCAAAATACGGCCAATATTGGGGAGCTCTTGCTCCTCCAGATGTTGTTGGACTCCAATCCCATCAGCCCCAGTGCACCGTTGTGACTGAATAAATATTATTTTGTGTTTTTATCCTGCTGGAGATGGGTGTGCCCGATCCAGCTCTTTCAGTGCGAAGGGTGCTGTGCTGGCATAGACGGATGATATCATCAGCCTGCGTAAGCTGCTACGAGTGTCCCCTCTGGCTAGGTCAGAGGCATCTCTCTGTTGCTGCTGCACATGCCACCCCGTGAGTTGGTGTCGTTAATTTGCGGCGGCGACATTTCCAGGCAAACAGCATCCTATTAAATCTGGACATCTCGGCTGGTTGAAAGCATTCCAGTGGCATGAAGTCCACGCTCAGTGTATTGACAGTGACATCTCTATTTTGCTATTCAAACCACACCCTAAACACTCGACTGAAGTCATGTTTGGTGGATGCCAGTTGAGATCATGGCTCAGCTGCCTGGGATTCATCCGCCATGATAAAGCTTTAAACTGAATGTTGGTGGGTATGACGTCAGGTGGAGGGACATATGTTGGAATCTCCAACCCAAGTCTTTTAGATCATTTTGCACCATAGCTGTCAACTTAACGATTTGAAAATAAGGGATCCGCAGCCAAAATAAGGGATTTTCCAAGCACAGGTATGTTCAACTTCTAAGACCCTCCAAGCCAAAGGCAGAAAGCCCAGCCAGCAGCCAAACGAAGCCTCAAGCGGTGGTTCCCACAGCGCAGCAACCCGGCAAAGGGGATGCAGCAAGGGAAACCACCGTCACCTCTCCGCTGGGAAGCGCTGAGCAAAGGCGAGTCCTCAGGCAACGCGGCCGATTTGATTGGCACAAGGCATGCAAGCTCCCCCCCCCCGTCGTTCTTAGACTCCTTATTGGGTGAGCAATGCAGCCAAGCAACACAGTTGGAGCCTCCCTCCTCCCTGGCTGGCAGGGAGGGAGGGAGAGGAGCTGCTTCCTTTGAAACCCAGGAAATTTAAGGGACATCATCAATAAGGGACAGCAGCGGGGCACAGCGCTGGGATAAGGGACTTTCCCGCCAAATAAGGGACGGTTGACAGCTATGTTTTGCACCTGCAATAGCTTTTCTTCACTGGTCCTCTAGAGCCAGGGAGAGAGAAGAAAACAAGGCAAGTTTAACGAGGAGTGTTGCATTCGTTTTAACGGCTGCGGATCCCTGGGAACATCGTGGATATTTCCATTTCCAAAATGTGGAGGTTCAGGTTGTCCCTACTTGGTTGTGGTGCTCACTCCCAGTAGGGTAATGATCGGATGGGAGGAATTTCTGTGAAGAAGCCCTGCCCGTGCGATTCTGGTAACCACACAAGCGCACAGCACAGCCACTTGCAATCTTTCATGGAGAGGAACCAGATCCCATATCAAAGGATGCAAGAGTGAAGGGGGAGGCCCTGGTACCTCTCACCTGAGAAACTGGTGGATGGGTTAAGCCAGGCAAACCCACATAAACACCAGGAAAAGAGGTTAATAAAACAGTTCCCTGTAGACCCAGGAATTGAGAGTAGTTTATCTACCTCCCTAGTCTTGTACTATAAACACTGTGCACACTGATGGTCACAGTGTTTATAGTACAATACAATACAATACAATACAGGGACGCAGGTGGTGCTGTGGGTTAAACCACAGAGCCTAGGACTTGCCGATCAGAAGGTTGGTGGTTCGAATCCCTGCGATGGGGTGAGCTCCCGTTGCTCGGTCCCTGCTCCTGCCATCTAGCAGTTCGAAAGCACGTCAAAATGCAATTAGATAAATAGGTACCGCTCCGGCGGGAAGGTAAACGACGTTTCCATGCGCTGCTCTGGTTCACCAGAAGCGGCTTAGTCATGCTGGCCACATGACCCAGAAGCTGTACGCCGGCTCCCTCGGCCAATAAAGCGAGATGAGCGCCGCAACCCCAGAGTCGTTTACGACTGGACCTAACGGTCAGGGGTCCGTTTACCTTTACAATACAATACAATACAATACAATACAATACAATACAATACTATAGATACACCAGTAACAACACCCTTATAATGAAGGGCAGTACAGTTGTACCTTGGTTCTCGAACGTAATCCGTTCTGGAAGTCTGTTTGACTTCCAAAACGTTCGAAAACCAAGGCGTGGCTTCCGATCAGCTGCAGGTGCTTCCTGGACTCAAGCGGAAGCTGTGTTGAACGTTCGGCTTCCGAAAAACATTCAAAAACCAGAACACTTACTTCCAGGTTTTCGGTGTTTGGGAGCCAAAACGTACGAGTACCAAGGCGTTCGAGAACCAAGGTACGACTGTATATAAACCTAATAAAAATAAAATAAATAAATAACAACAATTTGCCTTCTGTTACCATTCTCAAGATTAGAATACATGGTATTTGTGAATGGCAAAGGAGGAATGTGCAGTTTCTGGTGCAACGGTAGAAATCGCTGGAATAAAGTGCATTTTGGGTGATAAAAAAACTCCACTTTTATTATAAGAAACAAGTAATATTCCAAAGTAACTTGCACAGCATAAGCACATCTAAACGGTATAACAATGCATTCACAATGCATGATAACATCAGCTCCCCAGGTGCTGGCAGGGAGAAGGATTTCTGTATTGTATTTGTGCATTTCCTCAAGATGACGTAAAAATAGCATATCCCAACTGTTATGTACTGAAGTTCTCACCCTGGGCCAGCAGGGGGATACTGTAGTTATGCAAATGAAGGATCAAAAGTGACGTTCAGTGATTGGATAGTTTGTATGCAAATGAAGGATCGAAAGTGACGTTCAGTGATTGGATAGTTTTAGAAAGTTGCAACAGTTACATTGTTCTGGAGCCCTATATAAGCAGGCTGACTGAGCCCCTCAGCTTAGTTCTGTTCCAGCTTACAAAATAAAGAGCTGCTTTGGAAGAATTGCTGTGTCGTCTGATATGTTCGCCCACAACTTAACACCAACTCTGCACAAAAGCTCCCAGGTTCGTTCAGTCCCTAGAAGCTTCAGGTAGGTCTCATGTCCTCCTTTGGGCTTCCTAGAAGCACTTAGCTGGCCACAGTGGGAACAAAGTGCAGGATGCTGATGGAATTTGTATCCTGCTCTTCCTCCTGATAGAGCCCAGGGCTGCAAATATCAAAATGTTAAAACAGTACAAATTAAAATAAATGAAAAGTGTTGTGGGTCAACACCAACGGGCCAGCAGTCGGAGGCAGTGGCGGACCTCATTTTTGGGCCCTGAAGCTTGAACCGTTAAGGGGGCCCCTTCACAACCAGCAACAAGTTCTGGGTAGCCACTTCTTCAACGGAGTTGTTCCATGACAGATCACCACAATGTTTTTACAAAAAAATTAACTGCTACATCTCAGATTTTGAATAAAATTGCTGTACTGTACTGGATTATCTCACACGTCAAAGGCACTGGTGTGAATAAAAATTTCCTATGCCTTATATTTTTGTGAGTTATGGGAGGGAGGATGAAAATTAGGGAAATGTTATATACATGCATTATACATCATAGAATGATTTGAGTCGTGTGACTCAAATTGGGTCTGCTAGACCCAAAATTATTAAGCATGATGGACTTAAAGTCCCTTCTGGGACCCCTCTGAGATTAGGGGCCCTGGAGCTTAAACTTCATTAGTTTCATAGTAGATCTGCCCCTGGTCAGAGGTAAAGGTAAAGGGACCCCTGACCATTAAGTCCAATCGCAGATGATTCTGGGGTTGCAGCGCTTATATCGCTTTACTGGCCGAGGGAGCCGGCGTACAGCTTCCGGGTCATGTGGCCAACATGACTAAGCTGCTTCTGGCGAACCAGAGCAGCACACGGAAACACCATTTACCTTCCTGCTGGAGCGATACCTATTTATCTACTTGTACTGGTGTGCTTTCGAACTGCTAGGTTGGCAGGAGCAGGGACCAAGCAACAGGAGCTCAGCCCATCGCGGGGATTCGAACCACTTACCTTCTGATCAGCAAGCCCTAGGCTCTGT
Organism: Podarcis muralis; assembly: GCF_964188315.1. Classification (NCBI taxonomy): domain Eukaryota; kingdom Metazoa; phylum Chordata; class Lepidosauria; order Squamata; family Lacertidae; genus Podarcis; species Podarcis muralis. The sequence continues at coordinate 88,093,001 of NC_135659.1, read as the reverse complement.
GGTTTAACCCACAGTGCCAGCCGTGTCCCGGTCAGAGGTAGGGAGGGGAATTATTGGTTTGTTTTGCTTTTGTTTTTCTTAGGTGTTTTACATTTACATTCTGTATTTTTATGTTGGGAGCTGCCCTGTGAACACCTTTCGGAAGAATGGCGGCATGCAGATTTAATAAAGAACAACAATATATTGCCTCATGTGAAGAGTTTTTGTTGATTAAGTGGAATATAACTCTTGCCAGGTAAATAGATAAATAAAGTCGGGTGCTGAGGGGTGGAGAAGAGAGAAGCTTCGTTATCTCTTCTGACAGCAGAACCCCACGGTGGCCGCACCAAAAAGGGGCATCTAGGATCTGGAGCCAATACATTGCAATGATTTACCGCAGTTCTTTCTTCTGTAGATACGAAATGTTGATGTGAAGACCTGGGAAGCGTATTCTGGGTGTTCATTTTCAGCGCCATTTCCCCTTAACGCGAAACGGGGCCTTCTATTCTTCATGTTACTAAAATCAAGCCTGCCCTCCCCACTCCCCACATTAGGCCACCTGGATACGTCAAATGAAAAATCTAAATGACAGCCTGCATTTGTGGTGAGGAAGTCCTAAACTTTGTTATAATTTGAAGGAGCACAAGCTCTGTTATTAGATTATGCAGAGGGCAGGTTGAACGTCAGCTTCAATTTGAGCGTCTGTCGGCTGCCTTCAAGGGAGCTGGAATGCATCAAACATTGGCCCATGTTGGCAGGCAAAACAGTAGGCTGAAATTTCAGACTATCTAGAAACCACACCCTAAGAGATTGCCCCCCCCCAAACAGTCTGCCTATTGAAACAATGCCAATTCTATGCTTTGACTGGACAAGCAATTTTTCTCCTTCTAGCCAAACATGTTGCCTTTCTTCCTTTATTTTGGTTTGTGTCATTGGTGCTGTGTGGCATGCATCACTTTAATAGCCTTCCAAGCTTGTGTTTTTTCCTTGCGAGGTGCCTTCTGCCATGACAGCATCTAATGCACTTTGACTGTGCAAAGTGCACTTTCTGGATGGGGAAAAAAAATCTCTCTTTCCATATTCCCTTGCCGTGCGAGCTGTACTCCTGGGACACTCTCGGGGCACATTAATGAAATTTGCAAGCTGCTTGGGGAATCTTTCAAATTATCTCCAGCAACATAAAAGCAAGCGCCATGCCCTTGGAGGTTTTTTTTGGGGGGGGGGCGGGGTTCATGAAGCATGGAAATGTAATCGTAGAAGGGCTGGGAGCCACTGAGTTCACAGCTGAAATACATTTTCTTAACCATCTGCAGTACATTCAATTAGTCAATAAGGCTGCTGTCTTGTGACCCCCTCAGAATGTGTCCCTGGGGCCATAGGATAACATCAGACCTCCCCCTCTGTGATCCAACATCAAGTGGGGGATCCAATGAGAAGAGATCCTTTTCCCTGTTGTTTTGGCAACGTCTACCATACCCACAGCAGTCACGAAATTAAAAGACGCCTGCTCCTTGGGAGAAAGGCGATGGCAAATCTAGACAACATCTTAAAAAGTAAAGACATCACCTTACCAACAAAGGTCCGTATAGTTAAAGTCATGGTTTTCCCAGTAGTGATGTATGGAATTGAGAGCTGGACCATCAAGAAGGCTGATCGCCGAAGAATTGATGCTTTTGAATTATGGTGCTGGAGGAGATTCTTGAGAGTCCCATGGACAACAAGAAGATCAAACGTATCCATTCTTAAGGAAATCAACCCTGAGTGCTCACTGGAAGGACAGATCGTGAAGCTGAGGCTCCAATACTTTGGCCACCTCATGAGAAGAGAAGACTCCCTGGAAAAGACCCTGATGTTGGGAAAGATTGAGGGCACAAGGAGAAGGGGATGACAGAGGACGAGATGGTTGGACAGTGTTCTCGAAGCATGAGTCTGACCAAACTGTGGGAGGCAGTGGAAGACAGGGGTGCCTGGCGTGCTCTGGTCCATGGGGTCACAAAGAGTCGGACACGACTAAATGACTAAACAACAACAACCATACCCACCCTGTATGTGTTGATGTCGGAGCTCCTATATGGGTAGTGGGCTATTTGAAAGGATGCAGACATAATAACAGTGCTCTTCACACTTGTGATTCCTAGCAACTGGTATTCAGAGATATACTGTCTCTGACAATGGTAAGTACAACACAGGAATATGCATCTGCTACATAAAAGGATCAAACCTGCGACCTTAGCATTATCAGCACCATCTTGGTTCTGAGACTTGAATAAGAAACTGCGTGGCATAAAGCAAGGGTGGGTGACCTGTGGCCTTCCTGCTGGATTTGGTGTGTTTTACAACGCCCTGGTATTTTATGGAAAATGAAAAGCGGTATTAAAAATCGATTTCAGTGAATATAAATTCGAATAATGTTTTTAAGGTCCCGTGGATCATAGTGGCAGAAGTTAAGCAAATACTCTGTGCAGGAAAATGAGAAGCTGCTCACGGTCACTTTACCTGTTGAAATAGTACTATTCCCTGAACGCTTTATGTGGCGCTCTGAATTGTACAACAGGGGACCAAATACTCTTGAGACCTTTCCCTGCAGTCTCTGGCAGAGCTGAAGTGTCAAATATTTTCCCCTTACTTTCCCAACAATGTATTGCCTTTTGCAGTTCCAACCTGGACTGGTCACTTTTTCTTTCCCCTTAAAAAATCCCCACTCTTGCATGTCTGTACCCTTTGAATATTTATCGGTTTCTATCATTTCTAAACCATTCGCTTGTCAGCCAGCCAGCCTGTATGTTACTAAGCTCCTTTTATCATACCTCATAACAAAAACCTCTCATAATTCCTTTGGCTGGACCTTCAAGTCTTGCCAGTACCCCTGTTTTGTGTTGCTTGGGATGAAGCCCCTGTTTATTTTACTATTATGTGGTAGGTGGTCCTTTTGCTTCCAGGCCTGAGATCACTATTAATTACTTAGACCCTGGAAATACTTCTGGCAACCTGATTAATAGTTGCGCTCTTCAGAAAGCGCCATAGGAGATGAAGAACGAGGGAGGGCAAGTCCTTATGTATCAACGTAGAAGAGACCACAATGGCCATTAATATGGAGCTTCCATGCTTGGGTATGCAAGGATAACATACGTCTTCTATCGGCTTGAAAGGAATTTAACTTCAAAAAGAGTCTGTCTTGCTTCCTGTTATAGCTCCATTTCTTTTAAACATGGAAACCTGCCTTATGCAGAGTCTGACCCATTTAGTTCTGTATTGTCCCCGCTTAAGAACAGAGTTTAAACCTTGAAATCTGTGCAGTTCAGCCACTGACCGGTGCAATAAATCTGTTGCTACTCTCTGGAGTCTCAACAGGATCTTAGCCTAAGTGAGTTAAATATTGGTTAAGCTGGAGTTGGAAGCCTGTTCCACTTGTTCATGCATTGGCAACCTCACCGCAATGCACTCTATGTCATCATCATCAAACCTTTTATTGGCATCACATCCAAACATTCAAAACAAATCAATACAGAATTACCACTTCCCCAGTGGCACAAAACATTTGCTAAAATAAAGGAGGCAGAGCAGTCTATGGTCACATCTCTAGGTCTCCAGGGAGATCAGACATCTGCAGTGTATTTCGACGACAAAAAGCCAAATAGAGATATTTAGCCACTAACTTGGTGAGCTCCTGATCATTCCCCAATAATAGAAAATGTATGACCTCCAACTCTGGTTTCCATTTGGGGATACAGAGTTGATCTAGAAATTGCTGATGGAGATCAGCATATAGTTTACAATTGAGAACCATATATGTGTAAGGGTTTCCACCAGGTGGTCTTCACATGGGCAAGTTCTTTCTCCTTCCAGCCTGCCTGAGAACCTTCCCCAAAGGAGGTTTGATGGATTTGAATTAAACCTGGCCAGCGAAAATGCCCTTCTTTCTTGAGGGATAAGCAGAAATTCCAGGTAATTTTGGTTAGTTTCATGATGCACTCTATGTGGGGCTATTCCTGGAGGTGGCAGCTGGTGCAGAACATGGCAGCTTGGTTGCTTGTGGGGGCCAACTACTTCCAGGGTATAACAACTTCCATGTGGGATTTGCGCTGGCTGGCAGTCTGCTACTGGGGCAAGTTTAAGGTGTTGAAGAAGGCCCTAGGCAGCTCAGGAACAGGTTCCTTGAGGACAATGCTTCTAGAAAAAGAGGTGCTGGAACTCATCACAAACTCACCACCCTTGTTCTCTTAGAATGGCAATGGCGACCACCTGAGAGGTGCCAGAACTTGAGTTCTGGCTGAAAGGAAAGCCCCATTTGAGGGACTTATCCCCTACATAGCCAGTCTGTCGCTGTTGTCTGTGGGAATAGCTTTTCCTGCAAGCTCCAAAGATCTCAGAAGTTCACTCTGCAGTAACTCAGAGCAGGGTTTTTAGTGTGGCCGCCTCCGTTCTGTGGAATGGCATTTCTATCAAGATACAAGCAGGCGCCCACTGCCAGCGTTTTCTGGAAATAGTCGGAAGACTTTTTTTTTTATCTGCAGACTTTCCCAGCCAGATAAATGGGCCCTTATCACAAATGTCTATTTTGTGTGGTGATAATAATAATAATAATTGCCCATCTGTCTGGGATTCCCCAGCCACTCTGGGCGGCTCCCAACATTATACTACTACTACTACTACTACTATTACTACTACTAATAATGTAGTGATTGATAAAACATCAAACATTAAAATGTTCCCTAAACAGGGGTGCATTCAGATGTCTTCTAAAATCAGATAGTTGTTTATTTCTTTGACATATGATGGGAGGGCATTCCACAGGGTGGGCGCCACTACCAAGAAGGCCCTCTTTAACTTTGCTTTAAACGTAACTGCTGTTTTAGGTTTCCTAAAAACTGTTTCGCTGATCTAATTTCACATTGCCTTGAGATGATTGCGTAGAAAGCGATTTATAAGTTAAAGTGATCAGTTTGAAGCCTTATTTACCTAGGGATCCATCAGCCTCGCCATCCCCGGACCTTGGAGGGAACAAAAGTACCAGGAAAGCAAAATCTTCTTTGGAGAAAAAGAGTTTATTGAAATCTGTGCACAGAGATAATCTGTACACAGAGACAACCAGCAGGATAGCTCCTGAAAACTGGCTGTAAATACATGGCATTTGGCAGGCATTCTTATACTGTAGGTACACATTTCTCCACCAATCACCAATTGCCAACCTATAGGTACACCTTCCTTCCACCAATCACCAATTGCCAACCTATAGGTACACCTTCCTTCCACCAATCACCAATTGCCAACCTATAGGTACACCTTAGGAGGATAATCACGTTAAGCACGTTCCTCACCCATTTCCCTGTCTTTTGGGCCTACGTGGCTTCTCTTATTCTTTACTTGACCAGTGTCACAAGCCAAACCTGCTCAAGCAATCTTTATTGGAATCTAAAGCCAAAGCTGCTCAGGCAATCTATATTGCAATCTATATTGCGACAGAGGTAAACCGTCCCTTCCTTCATTCCCTCCTCTTCTTTTGGACAGCCTTCTGGCTCGTCCAAGGCAATAGGCTGGTATTCACGCCTCAAAGCTATCACTCGGGGACCCATCATGCGCGACATTGTTTTGTGCACCATATTTTGCAAGCATTGCACCAAGCAGGGAATACAGAAGCAGAAAAGCAAAAGGATTATAAGTGTACTGTCAATACCATAATATGCCTGATTCAACCACCATCGGGGAGCCAATAATATAACCAATTCCATGGATCATGGATCACCTTCTGTAATTTTTAGCGGGTTTTCAGCTATCATTGTTTCCATGTGGTCAATTGTGGCCGAAATGCTGATATTTTACTCAATAACCTAGTCTCCATCTGACCATGTTCACCAGGTGCAGCACCTTCCTTGTCTCCTGCAACTAGGAGAACGAGGAACACTAGGAGGATCATCAAGGGGATAGAAGGATCGGGCCGTCGTCTCCCGCAGAGCCTATGACGCTCATGCCAGCAGAAAAAGAGACACATCCATGTGGCAAGGGCAGTTGAAATAACTCCCATCCACCAACCCCAATCACTCCATGGTTCCTCCCAGCAATATTCAGGGGGTGTGCTCATTGTTGAAGAGCCCACTGATATTTGTGCCCGATTACCTGTTGAGCCTCAAGGATGAGAGCCCACCGGTGAGCTGATGCTCCCACTATGTGGGTCAACTTTTCTACTAACCCTGTTGGGTGGATTGAACTCTCGTGCTGCCTCCCTACTGACCAGGGCATATGGAGGCTGAAATCCTGGGGTGGCAATTCTTATTTTGGGAGGCTCGAGCCACCACGATTGTCAGAGGTGGTGCTGCAGAATTTACTGGCACTTGTTCAGCAATTTCAATGCACACCTGGTTAAGGCTCCCACTCCTGTAATACTTGCATTAAGATAGGTTCTGTCCCATCTATTGCCTGGATTAAGAGTAGGACCTGGTCTATCAAATGAGGTTGGTACAGTGCTCTACCCCCCGGATGACAGTTGGTTACTTCCCCCCAACAGCAAGAGCAGTCCAGAACTTGATAGAATTCGACCGTCTCTGCAACTTCCCGTAGGAGCACTACCCACGCGTGCTGGATAGTGGTGTGGAAGAGGAGCCACAACGGGGAAGCGGGATGTTTCAATATGGTAACCTCATCAAACCCCTGTTTCCAATAGCCAATGAGCACGCCATCTCTTACCACCGGCAAGACGAACCAGTCATAGCAGAGGTCAGCAGGCCAGTAAGGGCGGTATGGCTCGGTGGGGTCAGGGCTGTGGGACATAGAGCAAATCAATACAGAATATAACAGAAAAAAAAGAAAAGAGAAAGTCCTTATGAAAGTAGAACCTGGTGGACTTCCTGGATTAGTCCCGGCACGGGTTTTCACGTAGGGGACGCTGCCCGCGGGCGCCCCTCCCATCCAATTCTTCAGCTGTGCGTTGAGATATCAGCTTCCGGTGTGATATCAGCAGAGCGGTCGTCTGCCAGGCATCTGGAGATAGTCAGCCGAAGGGAGTTCTCTGGATCTGGTGTAACTGTCCAGTCTGAAATGGCTTTCTTCACTGAGTATGGTGGACCCAAGGGGTAATGCCGGCAACTTTCACGGCCGTGGGTGTGGAGAGCAGGACGGTATAAGGTCCCTTCCAGCACGGTTGTAGCGGCGTCCGTGCCCAATCTTTTACCCACACTTCATCACCTGGCTCGAACTGATGCAGCCAACACACAGGGGTTGCGAGCCTGGGTCCACCTGTTGAGACAGAAAACTCGGAAGAATATCTGGACTTAATTATTCAATTGCATATCTTGGCTAGCATATGGAGTTAACATTCTAACATATGGGACTGGTCTCCCAAACACCTTAATGGGAGACTATGGACCCTGAGTAATGCCAGGGGTAACATTGTCACCCAATTAGACCCAGTTTCCTGTGTCAGCTTGGATGGCTGATTCTAGGGTCTGTATGCTGTATGCAACTTTCAGTTATAGTGCCTTAGCCAACTCCTGCAACACTGAGTGAACAAAGGCTGGTCCATTGTCAGCTTCTGCCCCTTTGCCAGGTTTAGGGCTCTGGTGAGCGCTGTTATTTCTGCCAATTGTGCTGATGTTCCAGGTGGGAGTGGCTTTGCCTCGATCACCTGGTCTTCCAGGGCTACCACTGCGTAACCTGCCTTCCGGTGTCCAGCCTCAACAAAGCTGCTTCCATCCACAAACCGTGATGGCCACTGGGGGTCTGCTTCATCTTTAAGGTCAGGTCTGCTAGAGTACACCTCATCCATTACTTCAATGCAGTCATGCGTGGGCTCCTCACCTTCTCCTACCGGTAATAGGGCAGCTGGGTTGAGGGCTGTGGTGACTTGGAATTTCTAACGCGGATGTAGTAGTAGCATCTGACATTTCCTCATTTTAGCCTAGGAGAGGAAATACGTGCCGTTCGGCAGATGGCACGCTGACTCTTTCCTAAGCGGCCTCGCCCTCCTCCCCGGGCGGTTTCTCCCAACGGTGGACCTCCCGTCTTCAGGGCCATCAACTTCTCTGCCTGGTACTTCTCCTTTTTTTTTTTCTGGGCCTCTTCCTCCCTCTGATTATAAGTGGTCTGGGCTAGTTCCAGCATCCATTCAAGGGTGTGGCCCATAAAAACCTTCAAATTTTTTTTAAATTTTATCGGGCGCTGCCTGGGCTACAAAGGCCACTTTGAGAATTGGGGCGTTGGCAGCCTCATCTGGGTCCACAGGGGTATACTGGCGGTAGGCTTCCTTCAGCCTCTTTAAGTAGGCTCCAGGGGCCTCCTCTGTCCCTTGCACTCTCATGTGTGCTCGGGCTTCAGCATGAATTCGCCTATCCTCCTCTGTAGCTAGCAGGGCATCCATCAAATATTGCACATCATAAAAAGTGGGGTTGTATGTTTAAAAAATTCCCTCAAACAGCTTAATGATTTTGACAGGGTTTTCTTCAAATGAAGGGTTTTGGTTCTTCCAATTACAAACATCTGCACTAGAGAAGGGGACATGTTGAACTGTATAAGTTCTATTGGGCACCACCCCATCAGGTCCCACGGGGGCCGGAGGGTCATATACTCTATGGAGAGGCATCACTCTGGCCGCGCCCTTTTCCTGTGCTTCATGTGCCCTATGGAGGGTCACTCTTTTCACTGCCTTCCCCACTCTTTCTGCCACATTCTTCTCTGTTCCCCTATGCATCCTGCTGCTTTTAACAAATGGGGACTGACGTCCACTTCTTCTGCATAAGGTTCCACATACTTTCTCAAACGTTCTGCCTGTTCCTCTGTTCATATCTTTCCATCACTTGTCAACTTAATCAATCTTCCTACAAATGCCTCATCCTCATCATCCTCTTCTCTTTCCTCCCTTTCTCCATCTTCGCCCAGGTTTAACAATGCATTGTCCACAGGATTGGGGCTGGGCCATCTGCTCCCTGTGGCGGGGGTGGTGCCAGGGCTGTTGCCGGGGCATAAGGCAGTGGGGGCATTAAAACTTTATCTTCTTCCCTCTCTAAATCCTGGAGGACTGGGGGGTTGTCCTCCTGTCTTCCTGACTGAGCAGATACGGCTGCCTGAGACTTTTTGGCAGCATGACTTCAGCCGGGGGGGGGGGGGTTCTGTTCCACATTGGTCTTCCATGTGGAAATGTAGGGGATTTGATCAGAATGGACATTCAAAATGTTCTGATCTAATAGATTAATGAGTTGCAAATCAAGGGTCCTGGTGGACGGCCAATTTATTCTTTTGGGTGGGCCAATCTAATTCACACAATGTCCTCATCCTCCCCTCATCAGCTTGAATCCCCAAAAGCCTTCCAAAGGGGTGCTTTTACTTTGGCCAGAACCCATTTCTTCCAGATACCCCGCTCCTATTCACAGTAAAAATTCTCTCACACTTCACACACAACAGACCTGCCAGAAAATGCACAACCCTGCAATTGCCCAAGGGGAACGCTAAGCCCTGACCTTCACACATCAAGACAAACACTGGAGTATCCGGTACACACACCACACAGAATACACCAAAAATCACAATATATATATATCCCTCCCTCTTCTGTTCCAAACTTTTGCTGGTGGCACTCTAATGCACAACCCTGCAATCGCCCAGCCAAGGGGCACTAATACCCCGGCCCACACTTGACAATTCAATCACCGGAGTATCTGACATGCAACATACAACATACAAATCACAGCAATATAATTTCTCCTCTGTTTCCCTTTTATTTAACCTTACTGGCACACTTCTACCACGGCCAGTTCCCTTTTCCTGGCGGCACCTTTATTGCCACGGCCAGGTGAGGCTGATCAGGCCTCGCCCTTTCCCTTGGGCTTACCTTGCTTCCGCTGCGGACCTGTCCCCTCGGCGCCATCCTCTTGTTCTCCCTCAACTAGATGTCTCCACTCCAGAACAGTGTGGCTGGCTCCCCCCCACGAAACAGGTGGGGTGCGCACGGGAGCCTGCAGAACGCTGCTGAGCTGTTCACCTTGGTTGAGCCTGGCCCTCCGGTCCGTATTGGGGGGGGGAGGCTTATCCCGGACGAGCCCCCAAAGAAATGAAGCCTTATTTACCTAGGGATCCATCAGCCTCGCCATCCCCGGACCTTGGAGGGAACAAAAGTACCAGGAAAGCAAAATCTTCTTTGGAGAAAAAGAGTTTATTGAAATCTGTGCACAGAGATAATCTGTACACAGAGACAACCAGCAGGATAGCTCCTGAAAACTGGCTGTAAATACATGGCATTTGGCAGGCATTCTTATACTGTAGGTACACATTTCTCCACCAATCACCAATTGCCAACCTATAGGTACACCTTCCTTCCACCAATCACCAATTGCCAACCTATAGGTACACCTTCCTTCCACCAATCACCAATTGCCAACCTATAGGTACACCTTAGGAGGATAATCACGTTAAGCATGTTCCTCACCCATTTCCCTGTCTTTTGGGCCTACGTGGCTTCTCTTATTCTTTACTTGGCCAGTGTCACAAGCCAAACCTGCTCAAGCAATCTTTATTGGAATCTAAAGCCAAAGCTGCTCAGGCAATCTATATTGCAATCTATATTGCGACAGAGGTAAACCGTCCCTTCCTTCAAGTTAAACAACAACAACAGTTTTTTGCGCAAAAACATCCTGTTCCTAATTGCCAGCTGAATTGCTCTTGTTCTGTGGTTACTTTTCTTTCAGTTATTTAGGCCCTTGTCTGAACTTTAGTCAGGAAGTAGGGCTACCTCCCCACCTCAGTTATTTTTCCTTCACAGACATTTCAGCCCATTTTCTCAGCCTTCCTTGTGCCACACACTTCTCCCACGTATTGTTATGGTGGCCTGGTCCCCCTGCTCCCCCCCCCAAAAAAAAATTAAATTAAATTAAAAATGGGGCTCTGAACATTTTCCTTGCCCCAGGGGTCAACCTAAGTTTACCACACAGTTGCCCACTGTGGAACAGCCGTCCAGTTCCCAGCCACCCTATGGAGTGTGGAGTGGCAAAATAACAATATTTTTAGTTAAATAAATATACATTGTCGCAGCCACTAGCTGGAGTAGTACATAACAACTGGATGTGTTTCCTGGTGGTTCTGTGGGTTATCTAAGGATTTAACTTCTGTGCCAATTTTTAAATGCCTGCTGAAAACTTTTCTAGTCCTCTAGGCCTGTGCAGGCAGTTAGGAGTACATCCCCCACACTGGACTGTTGATAATTGTTTTTACCTTTTCAAAAAGCTTTTTATGATTTTATTGTTTGGTTTTAGGTTTATTATACTGTTGTAAACTGATGTGATATGTTTTTAATGATACAGCAGTATATAAATATTTTAAATAAATAAAATAAAATGCATGCTTCGCACTTGCGTGTGACAAGCCTGCTAGCTGATTTTCCACTTAGAGAAAAGCAACTTTGGAAAGGGTCAAGTTGGAGTAGGGAGGCTACAGTTTAATGATTTCCCTGCTTTTCCATTCAAAATGGCAATCTAAACACCCACAGTGCTGTCTTTTCCCCCTGTGGGGATTCAAAATGCATGTTTGTGGTATGTTTGTATGTCTGTGATGTGTAATTATTCCATCAGACTTTGTATTTGTTAGTGTTTGTTTGTGTGCTTAGCGCTGAAAGAGCTGGTCTCAAGTTCGTGCCTGCACAGTTTTTAACAGCAATTTAAGAGAGTCGATAGGTACAAGTGGGGCCCTGCAACAAAATGTTGCAGCATGGAGTGCTTTTGTTCAGGATTTCAGATAAGCCATTCCATTCAATCCTCAGCACCTAATAATAATAATATTATTTATTACTAAACTAGGTGGAACATTGACCTGATTCGGAATAATCACCACTCAAAAGTCTTTATGATCACCTTCATTCAGATATCTTCTTTTCCTTTATATTCATTCTTGGTGTGCTAAAAGTCATGCTCATCGTGACCTTTGGCCATCACAGCTTCCTGGTGAGCATTTCTCCTTAAACTGCCCCCTTGTGGAGAAGTCTGGAAGTCCAACATGGATTTCTACTATCACTTCAGTAGTTTGTATCAGAGAGCTTTATGCTTAAAACTCCTTTATCCTACCAAAAGGGACTTCTTCCTTTTAGTATTCTCTGGATTCTTTCTCGCTTTCCCCAGGAATTCTCCAAACCTGCAATGCCAACATTTCCCAGACTTAATCTGGTTAAGGGACAGCGTTAGTTAAAGGTGTCTAAAGCTCTCTCTACATTGCCAGCTCACTGAAATGAAAGCATTCAAACATGCTTGAACCCTCCAGATCTAGGAACCATTGTTTTCTATAAAATTATTCCTTCTGGAAAACGAGTCTTGGGCTCAAAAGTCATTACTGACTGCAGAAAAACAGACAATGGCCCTTAGCTTAAATTTGAGATGTTCTTCTTTCTTTCATTCCTCCTAGCTAATGAGAAGGGAGGGTTGGTTTTGGGGTTTTTTAAGCCCCCAGCGTTCATGTTGTGGGGAAGGGAAGGGTCACAAGTTCCATCGACAGCACCTCTAGGAAGGGCTGTCTAAAACCGCTGCTCTTCAGTCCTGATCTAGATGGACCAATGGTCTGATCTGGTATAAGGCAGCTTCCAGATCTTGGCTTTAGCCTCAGCTGCTGTTATTTCTCCCCCAGTAGAAGGAGGAAAATTGGAAGGCAAGAAGGCTGGGGCTGAACCATTAGGAGCTGAGGTTGTACTTGGCCCTTAATGGCCTGGTGATTTCTGAAATCGGAGGAGTTCATTTCCAACTCTCCCATTTCCAAAATTCTTCTCCATCCCTATCTCTTCCATATATGTGAAACCCCACCTTTCATTGTTTCTTGGAATGCGTTGCCTTTGTTAAGATGGCCAGGTCAGTTGATGGGGCAGTTGTGCGCCCAGGTCCATCAGCTCTGCTAGGGCCTATACTAACTGCACTGTGATGGCTGGGACTCGGGCTTGGACTTGGAACCAGAGGAGTCTCAGTCTGAACCGGATCCTTAGCCTCAAGCGGCATCTGGGTCCTGATTCTGAAGAGCCCCAGTCTGCACAGGTTCCCCTGCAACAAGCACCAGCTGGGCCCAGTCAGGGGCCTGATCCTGCCCTGGCTCCAGATGCGGGGATTACCTCGTTGCCTTCAGCCGGGCAATCACTTACAGCTGCTCCAGTACTGGTTGGGTCAGGAGAGGCTGAGGCGGCCCCGGGGTCTAGTAACCCACCGACATCTCCCGAGCTGCAGAGACTAAAGTCTGAGAGAAGGAGGGAACTGAGTACTTGCAGGAGGAGTGCTCGCCTTCGGGCGAAACGGAGGTGAGTCACCAGGGGATCAGGACTGGCCATCACCCCTTCAGAGATAAAAGGCTGTCGGACCCCGCCCCAGGTTGTGGGAGCAACGTTGCTGTTTGCCAGAACCTGTGCCTGACCTTGCCTGGTTTTCTGCCTCGTGTCCTGCCTTGGCCCTGTCGGACTGACTCCTCACGGAGCCCTTGGATTCGGGACTGGACCTGGACCGCATTGCTCAGGTTACCCCCAGGCCCAGCACATGCGCTTTGCTTCCTGGCCCTCCATCCAAAGGGCACAAGAAGAGCCAAAGGCCCATGCAGTCCAGCGTCTTGTTCTCACAACAGCCAACCAGATGTACTTTCTTCACTTTTGATTCACTGGCTCCGGCAGTGGATTTGAACTAAATCTATCCTTGCTGGAAGCCATTGAGAGCCTTGTTCTCTCAGTCCATTGCCTGCTCTGTTCCCTTCCTGCAGCCACCTTGCCTCTGGACTTCCTTGCCTCTCCTGTCCCTTTAGCTTGCCTGAGGATTCTGTCCCAGCCAAACTGACAATCCTTCCCCCCTGAAAGAATTTGGACTGCAAATATTCTCTGAGCTTTGTTCTTTGACCAGTTGGAATTTTTATGAGCATTCTCACTTCAGTCAGTCGATGTTAGAAGCTTCACTGCCACAAGCACAATGCAATACAGATTCTCCCAGAAGTAAAAACATCTTAGCCGGTTGCGCTTTCACTTTTTTCCCTTTGCCAAGTCTTATCTTCTATTAGGAAAGAAAGAAAGCACAACCTTTTCCCTTCTTCAATGTGTCGGAGCCCTGTGATTATCTTGCCAAAGTGTCTGTGATGCAAAACAATGCCGGCTTGGTGCTTCTGCCAAGGAGACATAATAAGGATTCAATCAAAGAGCAGCGCCACGCATTGGCTCAGAAATGTTAGCATGCGCAAACATTTCGGCGCTAAGCCATCACTAGTAAACATCTGGAATAACTACACTGATTCAAGTGTGTATATACTGATGTAAACAGTAAGTGATTCTGGTCCATTAGCGCTGCACGTTGAGACTTTTTTTATTACTGTTTGTAGCGGGGATATATTTTTACTCATTTAAGTAAAATAAAGTCTTTGTTTGGGTTCACAGCCTGTGGCAGGATCCAGCATCTTGGGACAGGCTGCTGGGCCTCCAAAACCCCAAGAGGACCCACTGCGGTTGCTGCCCCCCACTTGTTCCCTATATAGGTTGCTGGCCACTGTGAGCCACCCACCAGTTTAATTTCCCACAATGTTCCAACACGGTGTCCCTCCAGGGAGCTCAAGGCAGCATGCATAGTTCTCCCCTTATTTAATCTGTACCACAACCCTGTGGTGCTATGTTAGGCTGAGTGGCAGTGACTGGTCCAAGGTTACCCAGTGAGCTTCCTGGCCGAGTGGGGGTTTGCACCCTGGTTTGTCGTGCAACACTCTAACCACTACACCACACTGGACTGGCAATGTCAAGGCCAGGGGTCAGCAAACTTACCGGACCTTGGACCGGTGTCTGCAGCGCCGATTGCGCAATGGGCCGGAGGGCAGGGGAGTGCGTGCCCAAACGTGTGCGCACAAGCTATTTCCGTGCTCCTCCAACCCGGAAGTGGGCAGCCGCGCAGCACAGCGCCGGTAAGAGCGGGTGGCGGGGGTTACCGTGGGCCAGATAAACGAGTCCCACGGGCCTTAGTTTGGGGACTCCTGGTCAAGGCTCTTTCTTATGGTTCTTTGTCTTTTAACTGGACTTGGACCAGACAGCCCTTCAAATAACAGAGGGTTCCTTCAAATACAAGACTGTCCTTTAACAGCACTTCAAAGAGAGTCCTAGGCATAGTAGGATATATGGCCAATCTACAGGAAGTGCCCATCAAAATAGCATTTGTTTTTTTATTATTATTATTTACAGTATTTCTAACCCACTTGTCACTGAATATTTTCAATCCCAGAGCAGGCAGGGTGTGTGTGTGTGTGTGTGTGTGTGTGTGTGTGTGTGTGTTTGTGTGGAGTAGTAAAAATAAACAGAGAAAACCAACAATATACAAAAGTTCCAAAAACCATGTAAACAGGTACAATAAGTGGCATATTAACACTCCATTCATAAGGCAAACAAGCCAAACCATGAGAAAAATTATTTCTATACATATGTATGTAAAAACAGATACCTGCTGCAGGTAAAAAACAAACGCAAGACATTCAAATAGGTTACAGAACTCGTGGTTTTAGCAACAGCTCCCACCTCATTTTTCAGAATCCTAACCAGCAGGCGGTTTATGGCAGAGAGAAATCAAATTCGTTAATGTCCCCATTTTACAGATGGGCAAATATAAGCTGAAAGAGAAATACTTCCGAAATGTGGTCTGGGGCCACCTTGAAAGGTTTATTGCCCAAAAGGAATGTGAAAACCAGCTTCCTTAGTCCTGGTCCATAGTTTGTCCATTATTCTACATTGATTCAAATTTAGAGAATAATTAATAATAATAATAATGAGGAGGAGGAGTGGCAGGGGGCTAGCTCAAATGATGGAAAACGTGGAGCAAAAGCTTATTCAGAAAAAGACACGGGTGTTAGAGACTAGGGCACTATCTCTCTTCCACTAGTAGAAGCCCCACAGACTTCAGTTGTGTATTTTTTTTTCAAAACTATCAAGTTAAAGACTTGGTTTGGCTGCCTATTCTCCCATTGCCTAAGCCAGTAACATCCGCTGCTACAGGAAATTAGGTAAGTGACAAGATTACTGTCCTTGTAAAAGGGCAACAGGAAAGGCTTTATGTTCCTGTGTTGCAATTCAGCTGTTGCCCATCAGCAGTAAATTTGGCAAGGGAGAGGAGGCAGGGTTGGGAGGAGGGGGGAGTGTCTAGAGATCGGGCAGGCTAGAAACCTATTAAATTAAAACGGGATTGTTTATTGGACACGTTTCAAAGTGGTGCTGTTTGTACGCGCGCTCAGCTTTTA